>NC_085868.1:29876594-29919094 GCF_034702125.1 Engraulis encrasicolus
TTTTATTATATATTTTTTTTTTTGTTTAAAAATTAAGTTTACAGTACTCCCTCTTTTCCACTGCCAGTTTTCTGGTAGGCCTACAGCTCAATACTGCCTCTTTTCGCTTTTCAAATTGGCACGACACATCTCAAACGTAAAGCAAAAACTGGCAGCTGAGTCATGCTGTGTCGAACTGTAGGCCTACCAGAAAATCGGCAGTGTAAAAGAGCCATTTGTGTTTCTATTTTTTTCCAAGATATCCATACTGCTGATGTACCTGTAGCTTTTTCCCCCTTTTTTGGTACTTATGAACTCATCAGCAGTGGCACCAACACATACTCAGACCCTGACCCAGTGTTGCCAATTTTGCGTCTTTGACGCTAGATTTAAGCTGGGCTTACACTGTGCGACTTTTGCCCCGATTTTGCCCCGATTTGGCTTTCGCACAACTTTTTGAGAGTCGGGCCGATTTCTTGCTCAATCGCAGGTCAATCTTGAGTCTCGCATCGTGCAGTGTATATGCAGTAACGACAAGCGATTTCGCCTCACGATCGTGCAATCGCAGGGTCGCAAGAAAATCAAAACGGTTTGAAATTCTGGTCATGGCTCGTGCGTAAATCGCAGAGTTAAAGCAGTGCTACGACCCGATTTGACACTTCACATGCACAAATTAATAGGGCCGTGCGATTCGCTGTTGAGCGCGACCTCATCTCCACCTCAGGTGCGCATGTTCCCTCTTCTGCAGACCGGGGAAACATGCCTGTCGCCTCGTACGGTGGAAGCATTTCGGTCGCATCCGACTGTCGGCTCGTGTAGTGTGAGGACGTGAGTTGTGAGCTGTGAACTTTTAAACAGTGAAATTCCATCGTGCAGTGTGAGCAGAAGCTTAAGACCCACGAGTGAAAATATCGCACAGTGTATGCCCGGCTTTAGCGACTTTTTGACGTACCTGGCGACTAAAAACCTCATCTAGCGACTTTATCGACTTTTTGATGCATCTGCCGACTTTTTAAAATGTGCATTTTCAATGCAAAATCATTGTTTTTCAGCATAATTGTAGCTCTGCACTGTCGTTAGAAGCGTTTCCCACAGTTAAAGGGGTATGCCACTATTTTGGGGCTTAATACAGTTAAAATTGTTGGCCAGGGTTTATAAAGGTGGTAAAGTGTCTTATTTTTCATGTTAAGCATGCTGCAATGCTACACGGATCCATTGACTTTCACTAGCTTAGCGACATATTCCCTCTTTTAACTTGTCTTAAAGCAAGACAACGCTTAACATGAAATATAAGACACTTTACCACCTTTATACACCCTGGCCAACAATTTTAACTGTATTAAGCCCCAAAATAGTGGCATACCCCTTTAAGCAGGGCTGCAGATTAGCTCTGATCGCCAAACAGTAGATAGCACTGCCCATTTGTACTGTGAATGGAGGCATGTGGGCACGTTTTCTAGGGATCAGCGTGTCGTGCGTGACGTCGTGACGTCATATGTAAAGTCATGACGTCATCTAGCGACTTCTCAGCGAGCCAATAGCGACTTTGGCTGGTTTTTTTGGACAACACTGCCCGGCATTTGGATGGAGGGAGAGTCTGTGGTGTCTGGATGGCTGTATGCCCCAAGGGTCCTGCACCACCATACTATTTTACGGTGGAATGTTTTCACACATCAGTGCTGGTTCTGTAATGGTTGCAAGGGACAGCAGGCGCATGCTATCTGTTTGTTACAGTAACAGGTTTCACGGGCAATCTGTGCGTTTGAGTTTGTGTGTGCGTGCCTGTGTGCCTGCATGCCTGTCTCCGTGCGAGTGAGAGAGAAAGAGAGAGAGAGAGAGAGAGAGAGAGAGAGAGAGAGAGCGAGAGAGAGAGAGAGCAGAAGTGTTTGTATGTGCATGTGTGTGTGTGTGTTTGTGTATGTGTGTTTGTTTGTGTTGTGTGCATTGTGTGGCTAGTTAAAAGGATGGCTAGTCTTGCGGATTTCATCATTGCTAACAGGTTTTACTCAGCGGTGTACTAGCCATATATTTATTGTGTGTGTGTGTGTGTGTGTGTGTGTGTGTGTGTGTGTGTGTGTGTGTGTGTGTGTGTGTGTGACAGACAGATTGTGAATGGTTACATCAGTGATAAATGAGGCAAAGCCGGGCACAGCTTGTTTCCACAGTTGCCTAGTAAATTCCAGAAAGTCTGTAGCCTGAAGTTTGCAGTGTTCGAATGAGATGGAGAACAGTGTTAGGAAAAGGGTGTGTGTGTGTGTGTGTGTGTGTGTGTGTGTGTGTGTGTGTGTGTGTGTGTGTGTGTGTGTGTGTGTGTGTGTGTGTGTGTGTGTGTGTGTGTGTGTGTGTGTGTGTGTGTGCGCGTGCGCGTGCGTGCGCACGCCTGAGCACGTGTTTGTGTACTAGCATGTGTGTATATAACCAGAGGGAGAATGGAGGATGGTGGATGGTGGCTGCTCACTGAAAGGGCCAATTACCCACCTTTTCCTGTATTTTTTTATTTCTTTTCTTTCTTCCTTTTTTTTACTGTAAAAATGTGACTGGCCAACCAGATTTGTTGTTATCCTCTCGCACTCAAGCAATGGCATTAGGAGTAGCACAGGATTCCATAGTGTGGCTGAAATATGGAAATCAGAGCACCATGGTGGCAGGCAAGCAGGTGGTCCGGAACAAGGCCCTGGAAAAGGTTTTTTTTAAACAAGAGAGAGATAGAGAAAGAGAGGTAGGGGGGATTGAAAGGGGAAGCGAGAGATGGTGGTGGTGTAGCATTCGAGAGGGGACTGAAAAATATCAGCAGTGAATTATTTCCTTTAAATTACAGAGGGTGAGCATGAGAGGCAATCAGACTGCTATAGTTTGGTGGTTAGCGATTTGCGAGCTACCCGCCGTCAGAGGTCTTCTTGATAAGAAGATGGACACCCCTTGGGGAAGCTGTGGACACTGATATTGCCATCAGGGAAGACAGCATGGGGGAGGCCAGTTCTCCAGCGCCTAGGGAGAGGGGGGAGAGGACCTTAATCCTAACCCTGCATTATGATAATTTAACCCATTGACTTCATGCACCTTACCAGGATACATGTTCTTCCTTGATTTCCTGAACTACGTGTTATTTCTCTTACTTCTACATCACTCTACTAGTAGCCTATATCATAGATGTATCTTTCAACACTTTTTTCCTGGTCATGTTAATCTTGTCTACCTCAACTGACAGAGTATGTTTTTTGCACAATGTCTATCCCAACTCACAGAATATTTTTGGCACAATTACCTGTTTATTTTTTACTTCAATTTTGAATATCCCCTCCCTGACTATTACCTGTGTTATATGTGTCTTGAAACGTCCATGTGGGTGGGCATTTGTGTACAAAGCATTTATGTAAGCTACTTGACACCTGAATTTCCCCCTGGGGATCGATAAAGTTACTCTACTCTACTCTACTCTACTACACTGAAGACCTTGCCCTAGACCTGGCCAATGCAGTCGGCGGCCCTGATTACCTTGGTCAAAGCATGATGAGTAGAGTAGAGTAGAGTAGAGAATCATTTTGACGAACATTCTAGAATAGACTGTGAAGCTTCCGGAGCACTTCCCCTTCTTTTTCTGCATTGGCTTTCACCAAAACAATCCCAGATTGTGATTGCAGGGATAGTGTTACGGTTATGTGGCGGATGCTGTGCTGTGATTCCATTCCAGTGTCCTTTGGGTTATCTCGGGGCAATGGAGAAAACGGAAACCTCCAAAGAGAATTTTTTTTTCAGATGCAACCATAACCCGCACCGATACAACTGCACAAACCATATTCTCTGCATGCTAACAGACTGACATACATAGCTTATCAAAACAAATAAACATAAGCTTAAGCAATAGCAATATACCTGTATAACAAGATATTGAGGTCTCTCTTTTTTTTAGTTTGGCATAAGGTTTGTATGGGATTTAGACAAGTATTGTTATTAAAGTACTACGGCATAATACCATACAAAAAATAATTATAAATGTCATTATACACACAATGTAGTCTATGCATGTACAATGACATTGAGCCATTGTGCATTGTGCAAGCCTGTCATACTTGCAGAACACGGCATTCACATTCATGACAATGTGTAGCATGTTGATTTAAATAACATACAACACTGGCTTCAAGTGAACCATCTGCAGTACGTAGACGTGTCCTCTGTAAAATATGTGTTGAAGTAGAGGCCTCTTTTATTCTCCTTGACGATATGAGTGATCTAGCCTGCTCTGAACTGGGTCATGAAAACACGTAGCGTGCACCACCCCTACCCCTTCCTTAGCACAACCATCCCCCCGACCATTCCCTTAGCACACCCATCCGACGACACACACACACACACGCACACACGCATACACGCACAATCACACACACACACACACACACACACACACACACACACACACACACACACATCTTCAAGGACCCGCACCGGTGCCGCCTCCCATCCTGATCAATGTGCCCTGTCCCAATGACATCTAGCCCGTGATCAATTGATATCGATGCCATTGTCTGGTCATGTGTAATGACCTGATAACATTGGACAATTGGATGGTTTTGTTATCGCGCTCGGGAAACCAATATAGCCGACATTGTTAGGGGTGTACAGCAGATCGTATCAGTGTTGTGTATTATTATAAGATTATTAAGGTAGTCGTTGACAGCAGAAAGCCTTGTCATTCATGAGATGGCTTCGACATAAAGAAAAGAGATTTGCGGTCGGTAGTTCTTTGACGAAATATGAAATGTTAAATGTGTTCTCTTGTAGTTTCTCTTGCATATTTTTGTTATATATTACCATTTTCCTTTTTTTTCATCCAGGCAGCAGTCGCTATCGTCTGCAAATGAAAACCATATGGTTGCTCACGATGCTTTTGTTTTTGTTTGACTGAGGTGGATAGAGGAAAGAGGATAGAGGATAGAGGCGGGGGCTAAAAGAGAAAGCAAAGCGGTAGCGGATTAAATGTTATCACCTTTCTCTAACTGCGTTATGTAGAGCAATCCATCATAAGATGCAGATAAGGCGGAGTGACACAGAGGGGGAAACGAAGAGCCCCGCATGGCGGCTCAACCTTATTACACCCGCTGAGTGGCAGAGGAATGTGCAGGGGCAGGGGCGCTGAAAGCTTTTGCCGGGCCCTGGACAAAATAATATGAATGGGGCCCGCCCCCAACCAATACATACAATGTAATGAAGACCCAATTCATGGCACCCCGTCCTTATGGGCCCGGGACAATTGTCCCCTTTGTCGTCGTCCCCCATCAGCTTCCCTGGGTATGTGCCTAGCAAGCCATGTCCCCACAAGGCTACCATCCATTTTTTTTTTATTCCTCTTCAGTTCCCTTCCAGCAGAAAAAACATATGAAATGAAAATAACAACCATCATTTCGTTGGTTGAAAATATTCTGCATCGTTGGTGATGCTTTGACCTTCATCAGGCTTTCACGGCAGGAATGCAGGAAGGCGTTGCTTATCACCCACTCCGTGTTCATGAGATGGAAGATGGATGCAGGGCCGGATTAAGATAGTCCGGGGCCCTTAGGCTACAGGTTGCTGTGGGCCCCCCCTGGGAAAGCAATTTTTTGTGACAAATTTACATAGACAGTGACATAATTACATGCTGGGAATTAAGGATAACACATCTACCAACTCTACTCAACATCACAGATGAATTTCCATATTCCATCTTGTCATGATTCTGCATTTTTTTTTTAAACTTTTTACCAATCCGGGGCCCCTGGGCAGGTGGGGGCCCCTAGGCTGCAGCCATATCTAGCCTGTGCATTAATCTGGCACTGGATGGATGTGACATGTAGCGTGGCAGATAAACAAGGTAAACATGTAAACATGAAAAATACTATATACGCTGCGATATCAGAAAAAGAACCAGAACATAGACCACTGTATCTTCCTATGCTTTTCAGTGGCCACGGTGATCGGCAGACCAATTTGAAAGCTATGCAAATCTGTGTGTGTGTGTGTGTGTGTGTGTGTGTGTGTGTGTGTGTGTGTGTGTGTTTGTGTGTGTGTGTGTTTGTGCGCGTGCGTGTGTGTGTGCGTGTGTGTGGGTGCATGTGCTATACAATGTAAGGAACGAGGTGTCTGTTTACTGTATATACTGCCACACAGACCAAAGCCTTCCTGTAAGGGCATTTGTGTCTATTTGCACACTACACAAATACACAGACACACACATACTGTACATGTGCACAGTATGGGAGAGAGAGAGAGAGAGAGAGAGAGAGAGAGAGAGAGAGAGAGAGAGAGAGAGAGAGAGAGAGAGAGAGAGAGAGAGAGAGAGCATGAACTCATACACAGTATGCATGCACACAGAGAGAGAGAGACAGAGAGAACAGCCTAAGCTGTATCAGAAACAGCTTATAAATGTACAGCCAACAACAGTTACAAGTTACAACTTCAGTCTTAATTTCACTCTGTGACAACGGCTGGCACTTCTGATGTTAGCAAGTACACATGCACACACACACTGATACATACACACACACTTGGCCACCATGAATAATGAAGTAACAGATAATGGCTTTGGTGTGTTTAAAAATAGCCGCGAGCGAGTGGCTCTCATAGGGTGGGCCATCTGTCCACCAGGGAAAACGTTTCTCAACAAATCGGGAGTTCACACTCCCTCCCCCTCAACCACTCCTCCCTCTGCCATCACCTTTTCAAACACTTTTCAAACACATATTGAAGACGTGGGTGTCACGAACGCAGTAGAGATAGGTTTTTATTTTAGTGGTCATCTGTGTTTTTTTATGTAACAGTCACCGAAATAGGCCGTTCCATTAGGTACGGTGTGAAAACGTGTGAAACAACTTCCCAATCCCTTCATCCTCTCCCCACCCCAGTCCTCATTCCACTTCCTCCTTACTTTTTAAACATTTTTCAAACACCTATTAAAGATGTGGGTGTCACGGATGCAGCGGAGGTTACGTAGATTTTTTATTTCCGTTTTTTTGTGCTCTTTTTTCTTTGATTTGTTTTGTTTTTTGTTTGAGTTTTTTAAGGTAGCTGTCCATGATATAGGTCTATCAATTAGGTACAGGTACCGTACAGCATACAAACGTGAGAAACGATAGCGTAACGATATGTAAGATTACTTGCATATACTGTATTGTACCATAGCATTATGGTGAAAGAATAGTCATGCGTACATTGAATGTACAGTAAAAAAAAAAAAAAAAAACATTTCATGTCAAGTCAATGTCATATGTAGACCTATATGTTAAAAATTGAAACCATAATTTTTTTTTTACATATCCGACAGTTACAAGTGCACTTACACTACAATACAGTCTTGAAGTATTTTTTGTCTTGTTGGTCCACAATCTAAAAAAGGGTCGGGCCTTGATGGAACACGTTGAGCATGTGATGTTGACATTTTATAGGCTTTCCAAATTCACAGAATTGTCATAGAAATTCTTGAGTTATTCACAGGAAAGAGTCCACTCGGGGAAAAAATACATTTGTGAATCTCTCCCAGTATGGGGTCAGACTCGAAGAGAGCAAGAGAGTGGCTTGTTGGTTTGCAGCTAAGCATAAAATGAGCATATGTTTTTATACTATTACTATTATCCCCCTGAAAGAGCAGAGAGGGGAAAAAAACCCACTATCGTCAATGTGTAGTCCCAAAATTGTTCTCCTCTTGTTGAGTGTGTACAGTGTACACGCAAACACACAAAAGACTGACACATAATACAAGGTAGCCATGCACATATGCAGAGAAGCCGCCAGGGATAAAGAGGTTAGTTGTCCCAGGCCCCAGGTAGAGAGGGGGCCCTGAACCTGGTTCTATAGTAGACCTATCTATTGGTTAGGGGGGGCTTTCAAATGACTTTGTCCCAGGCACGGCCAAAGCAGTCAGCAGCCCTGCACATGCACATTCGCACGAAAACACAGAGAGAAAAAAGAAGTAGTCCATAAAGCAAGCTTTGTTGTGCTGATGTTGGAGTACTGGAGAATGCTTCTTGGCCAGTGTGCTGTGAAAGTGCCTTGTGATTGTTACATGGTTTTATTGTGATGCTCTTTTCATGGGTGGCTAATCTTACTTCTCTTCTCTGCACCAATGTGAGTGATGCCTCTCTCTTCCTCTCTCTCTCTCCGTCTCTGTCTCTGCTTCTCATTCTTCGTTTTCTCTCTATTTTTGCTGCCTTCCTTTTGCTTTCTCTTTATTGTTATGCTCTGTGTATTTTCTCTCTGTGTTCCTTCATTCAATTGGTCTCTGTCACTGTTGTATTTGCATTCTTACCCCCTTCTCTCTCTCTCTCTCTCTCTCTCTCTCTCTCTCTCTCTCTCTCTCTCTCTCTCTCTCTCTCTCTCTCTCTCTCTCTCTCTCTCTCTCTCTCTCTCCCCTGCTCTCTGTGTCTTTCAATAACGGATGAAGAATAAATAAAACATTTGCACGAATGGCGGCAAAAATAGCTTCTGAGGGTGACAAGAGGCTCAACATGCCACTGTCACATGAGGCTGGCACATTGGGGAAATGTGACAATTTCACAGGGTTGCCCGAGACACAGGAGAGACTTGTCACTGCCCCCTCTCCCCTGAAAATACAGGCAGACAGACACATGCGCACACACACACATGCACACACACACACACACACACACACACACACACACACACACACACACACACACACACACACACACACACACACACACACACACACACACACACACACACACGCACACACGCATACACGCACAATCACACACACACACACACACACACACACACACACACACACACAAACCGTTTCATGCCACACGAACCAGAGAGACGGGAGGAATGTCTGATAATCTCCAGAAAATCACTCCAGGCTGTGGAGGACTGTGCTTATTGTCAGAGGAGCACTACGCGCTAACCTCATATGCTAAAGATCTGTTCAACAGAATTCATCAGAGATATATAAATCAGAAGTTTTGTAGAAGTAGGCCTACTATTACAGATTTAATCACATTAATAGTGGTATGATATTACACGTTTTGCACCAATGCAATGTCAGGATAGTTCTACTTTTCGTCTATGGGTTATTCCACGTCAAATCAACAGGAGCCCGCCCACTTAGGTCTCAAAAAATTCTGAAAATATTACTAAGTGCACCCATGGTACTTAAGAGAAACACTGTGAATTTATTTGAATGTAAGATGTATACTCTCCGTGTTACAGCCAATTTTACTGGGCGAGGGGGGTGCCCATTTTGTTCACACTCTTTTTTTGTTCACAAGCCCATATAGTCCATGAGCCAGACCACCGATCGCAATCGAAAGGGTGGGCAAAGTCTTGTTGGTATTTTATTATTGCTATATATGTCTAGTTTATGAATTGGTATGATAACCTTTGCAGAACAGTAGCTTTATCATATTTATCATGCATTTCTTATTTGAACCATTTTATACTAAAAACGCCTAGGCTAATTTGCTAATATCTTGATAAATTGAACATAAAAATGACTGTGTAATAAAAATATTTATAGGAAAAGATGTTATACAAAATTCTTGGATAGTTCAAAGGGCACATTACACATATTTTCCACTTAATTTAGTTCAGGCCCCCATTTTCACTGACTTTTCGTTTAAAATGAGGTTTTTTTTCTCAAGAGTGAAAATACTGGTAGATTGGGTAAGAAAAATAAATCTTCTATGCCTCACCACACAATTTTGCCAGTACATTACAATACAGGTGGGTTTTGTATTACTAATTATCTAAAAAATTTCCTTAAAAAAGTTTCATTATCCAAAGAAAGTGTACTGTACTTAAAGCGATGGTTCAGAGTAGAATCACCCTAATGCCATTTGAACCGTGACACCCATCCACCTTTACACCCGAAGTGTTTTCTGCCGCAGGCTTACATCAACAGAGTTGCCGTGTTATTCGATGTTTATTCCGGATAGCTTGACTCAAGCGCATATGGATACTGGGCACCGTCTCCAAACTTTCCCCACAAAAATAACATGTCATGACACCAAACTTCTACAGTATAACAAATGTGGTTTGTACTCACAAAAAGATGAATTTGAAACTTTGTACATAGTCCAGGAGTTTATTAGTAACAACACACGAGATGATTAGCTTTTCTGCTGCTAAACATCCGTCGACGTCACTTCCTCCAGCTGGGACTTTGTTGATGGAAACAAATACACGTGAGTCCGGAAGGCGGAAAACTCAAAAAGACAGCTTGCGCTACAACTAGAAATTAACCACTTCGGATTTAAATTTTACCACATTTAATAAATAGAAGACGATGCCACACTCGTGCATATATCCTGGCTGTGGACTAAAACACAAACCTTACAATAAGTGGACAGTCCCAGCTGGAGGAAGTGACGTCGACGGATGTTTAGCAGCAGAAAAGCTAATCGTCTCGTGTGTTGTTACTAATAAACTCCTGGACTATGTACAAAGTTTCAAATTCATCTTTTTGTGAGTACAAACCACATTTGTTATACTGTAGAAGTTTGGTGTCATGACATGTTGTTTTTGTGGGGAAAGTTCATACCTATGATACAATCACTGGGGTTTGGAAATCTAACCATAAAAGTAAAGTCCCAAATCAACAGACTGACCCGCTCTGTACTGAAAGCAGTGGGGGTGAGGGATCACCCCACCCTTCAAAGCAACATACTGTATGAAGAGTCCAGAGAGCAGGCCAGTAACAGGGAATAACAGATTACATGTTTGACGATTATTAACAATCAAAAAATTGAAGAGTTGCATTCCCTTACAGTTACTGCTTCAGTGTCTGGTAATGAAAGTACATTTACTATGTGAAAATAAGTGGTGGTTTCTAGATTCATATGTTATGCTATTCTCAAATTTTGATCATTCCACACATAACCCAGAGAAAACACATAATGTGCATGCATGTTGGTGTGGCAGTGGTTGTGTGTCTGTGCCTGACAGATGGAGTTGACTCTATGAGCTTTATCTGCTTGCATTTGTCTCCTTCTGCTCAAATATCTAACTTCATCTGGCTGTCCCTGCTCTTATAATATCGTCTTCGGCTGAGTTTCCCAAAAACACTTAAGTAGTAATAAGTAGTACTTAAGACTACTCTTTGTCTTACTCTTTAGACAATATCAGAGATAGACATCAATTCAAGTACAATACCTTTTCTTGTACATGCATGCTTAAACATAACACATGTGTGAGGAAAAGGCCTATACACTTTTAGTGGCGATGTGTATATTCCTGATATACTGACAAGGGGCCACCTCATACTTAAGTTCTATAACCTCCAGCAATTGCATTTGCTCAAATTACTGTAATTGAGTACTTTGATGTGTAACTTGTAGTTTCCAAGGTAGTTATTAAAGTGGGTGATTTTATTTTTACTCAAATTACAATTTGGCCCAAGTATTTTACTTACATCTACCTTGAGTACTGAGGAAGGCAAAATTGAAATAAAGGGGAAAATCTGTCAGACATGAAGGGAAATTGTGTGTTATTACCATTTACCATAAATTATCTATTTTGGACTAATCTATTGGATTACTATCTAGGGCCCGCCGGCCCCATACCATTAGTCCGATAGCCCACAGACGGTGGGACACAATAGAGTTGCAAGCGACTGGCTGAGAATAGTAGAGCACACACCAGGGACTAGATCTGTATAGCAACGCAGCCTGAAAGCCTTTTTTAGAAGATATACAAGACTTATTATTTATTAACAAAACTTATTCATGAATGTAATTCCACAACAGGGAATTAAATGAAATGCATCAGACTATTGCCTTTGGTAGGCGTCCCAGCCTTTGAAATGGAAGGTCCCAGACCCAAACACAATGAAATCCAGACCCCTAAATTCAGAGTAATGGGCTATTGTATCAATGAGCTGACCCTAGGCCTGCAATTTTGCCACACCAGGGCACACAGAATTTTGCTGTCACGATTGCCAGGTTATTGGAAGATGACTTGTGTAGAGATAGACAGAGGTCACGAAGGGTGCTATTTAAGGAAAGCAATAGACAGACAAACTGAAAACTAACTTTTCCTCAAATTACATTTTTTTTGTATTTTTTTACTTTCTCAAGTAGATTTTTAAAGAGGTAATTTTACTTCTACTTTGAGTAGAATTTGAAACAAGTATGGTAATTCTTTCCACCTCTGATAGCCTCCTACTGCAAATGGGCCTGGCGACAGGCCAATTCACTCTTGGCTGAAAACGCTCAACTACATTATAACAACATTGCTAACAATGCAGGAAGTCTTAGATAACCGATTGAGACTTGGCCATCACCATTTGGTGACAATAAGGTTATAACAGAGGGACTGCGTTACGACGTTAAAGCCAGCCGGGGTACACTACGACAGTTTTCTTGAACTACTTTGTACCCAGTGCGAGTACCACCGAGCCACCAGGTTATTTGATAGGGAATATCTTAACATGAAATACACATTATCTAATGTAAGGGGGAAGAGGCTAGGGCTACAATAGAAAAATAATGTAAAGTAAATACAAAAAATAATCATAAAAACACAAAAGGACAGTGCAGGCCATGGAAAGCTCAGAGCCCTAAAGCTCACGATGAGATCAGAGCTCTTTCAAGCAGTTTTTCATAAGCTGGGACAGGACTTGGAGCTGTCCATGGATGTATTGATGAAGCATTTAGGTGCCAACTCTACATAACATCGACAAATACGTAGAACATAAATACAACCTGCTACCAGTTTTTCTGCACTCAGCATGGAGAGTGTGAATCAAGACAACTTCCACCATGTGAGGACTGCCTCCTCATGCATGCTATGTTTGCCAACTATCAGGCTGGCATCTTGAGAGCAAGTATTCAGCAGCATCCACAAATCCCAAGCCCACTTGACCATGGCTGGGCCAACTATGAAAATGACCAGCACACTATACAGTGGATGCGGCAATCTCCAGCCCCTGAGGCAGTGCTACAACTGATGTCTTGCAAGTGCAGCCATCAATGTAAACTGTCGGATTGCCAATGTCTGAGAAGTAGCTCAAAATGCACAACCCTCTAAAAACTTCAGACATGCGTATATCAGCATGAAGAGGATAATCATGTTGACATATTTCCAGATGCTTACTGGACTCAGTCAGATCTTGAGGACTGAAATAATGCTCTTTAGTTTATTTTAATATGGTTAATGTGTATTTGTTCATGGTGTTTGTTCATGTTATTCTTGCTGTTGCAGGACAAGTTTAATTGTAGAAAAAAAAACGATTTAATATGTTGTCATTTTTATCACATTTTGTCATTCATATATTGCTTAGGTGATTCTATTAGGTCTATTGGTATGGTCTAACAACTATTTTAGGGTCTTGATTGAAGGGAAAGCATCCCTGAGGAAATTTAAGCACCCTGTGTGGTCAACAAACTGCATAATAACAAAGAACAACAATACAGTTTTCACATTTCCGTTTTACTGGTCCACCATTTCAACGCATGATCTTTCACTAACTACCTCTTTGCAATGGTTATCATGCCATATTAATGTACATGGTTGTCACATGTTAGTATGTGTTAATTCATTATGTTTTTTGGTGTTGCTTTGCTGTTGGGGGAAAAGTAAAAAAGTAAAAAAAGCAAAAACAAAAAAAACGGATTTCATATGTTATCCTTTTTATCACATTTTGTCCTTCACAAATTGCTGAGGTGATTCTATTAGGCCTCTTAGTGTGGTCTAACAACCCCTGTAGGGTCTTAATAGAAGGGGAAGCATCCCTGAGGTAATTCAAGCACCTTGTGTGGTCAACAAACTACATAATAGCAAAGAACCACAATACCGATTTCAACATTTTCTTTTTACTGGTCCACCATTTCAACGCATGATAACTACCAAAAAGCTACCTGTTTGCAATGGTTATCATGCCAAACTGTTTACTTGAGATGTCCAAGAAGTCAAAAAAACAGCTTAGAACTTGCCCACCCGTTCGATTGCGAGAGGTCAATTTTTGGGTCCTGGCTCAAGGCCTAATAGCTCAAGAACTACAGTAAACCATGTAGGAAGCTCAAATTTGGCATGCTGGTACATAGATCGGAATCCTTTGTTTGTTTTTGTTTGGAGTTTTTGGCTGTGCTCTGTTTAGGCCTTCAGAAGACATATTTGTGCCCAACATAGCCTCATGATTTTTTCCCCTTGTAGATACAAGTAGAAACACTCTCATAAAAGCTATAAATAGAAAGGAAACATCAGTGTTTGACCAGAAGACCTCACAAGTCGGACAAATACAGTATGTCTTCTGAAGGCCTAAACAGAGCACATCCAAAAACTGCAATAAAATTTGTAGCATCTTTGAGGGAATGCTATTACGATGCAGGATCATCCAGACTAAAACGGACAGTTTTGCAACAAACTATTCCTATCTATGTACCAGCACGCATAATGTGAGCTTCCTTCATGGTTTAGTTCTTGAGCCATGGGCTTGTGAACTTTGACAAAAAAAAGAGTGTGAACAAAATGGACACCCCCCTCCCCCAGTGAAAATGGCTGTAACATGGAAAGTATACATCTTGCCCAAATCAATTTATCTTGTTTCTCTTAAGTACCATGGGTACATTTGGTAATTTTTAGATGCGTCCCACGCATCTCTATAAGAGGCTTTGGTGTCCGTCCGTCCGTCCGTCCGCCGTCCGTCCGTCCGTCCGTCCGCCCTCCCGTGATGCGTTTCTGAATTGTGATTCCCTCTTGTGATTCCCCCTCTTGTGATTCCCTCTTGTGTCCACAAGGTGGCAGTCGCTCAGTTTTGGCCTGGAGCTCATGCGTGCAATGCCAGTGAGAAAAACATGGCGGCACTTCCTGTTGATTTTCACATGAAAGTTTTGCTTAATTTAAAGTCCCTAAGCGACTATAAATGTTGTGGCTTCCATATATTGATGTAAAAGTGCCCCACGAAGTAATGAAGCACAACAAAGTTACTCCACATTACCATTTGACCACTCGTTTTTCTATGCTAACAGGGTAGCTAATGTAGCATTGTAAATGATCCAGGGAGAAAGGGGGAAATGTTGTGATTTCAGTCCGCCTGAGGCAACGATTTTCGTGGGGAAGATGACCTGCATCTCGGTGGCATTGAACCACGCCCCCGTGCCTTATTTGGCTCGCTCAACACGTGCGTCCTCAGTCCAATCGCAATGCTTTATTTTCCCCAGACGTTTAATCGCATTTAAGTGAAAGTGCCATGTATACACATCGCAAAATAACTCTTAATCCGATCTATTTAAATCGCATTTATTAAATCGGACTTAAAAACATCATGTACACGTAGCCAATGTCTCATTGATTAGTTTATGGAACTTACTGTTTGTCTGTTACGGTCCACGAAGACAATATCCACGTGAAAACGCAAACGCCTGCAAACCACTGTTTTGACAGAAAGACAGTTCACCTGTCGCCTACTCTGTTTTCTTCCCAAAGCGGCATTTAAAAGTATTCCATGAAATCCAACATCAACGTCACTTCAAATAGGTGACAGCATCATGCACACACATGAAATAACACTTCAGTGAGGGGGGGACATCACTGCTCTCATATTAAAGTGAAAAGAGAATTTCACATTTTAGTTTATTTAATGTAGGCCTATGTAAAATTGCAAATAGCCTATTCATTGAAATCTGTCCAGAAAGGGTTGTAATGTTTGCCTGTTTTTTATGTTTGTAATTATTATTTTTTTTTAAATAAAAAATCGTGATTAAAAAAAAAAATAGCCTAACAAAAATAGAGATTTTATGTTAAAAAAAATGTGATATGGGATGGACCGATGGCCCCCCTAGCTAAATTCGCCTTAGGTCCCCACATTGCTAAATGTAGTGTAAGGGATTATTTTGAAAAGACAGTAACATGTAATCAGCAATGCATTACAGTTTTTCAGTAAATTGCCCAACACTGTTGAAATCCTATGGTACTTTTTCAAATCCAGGCTTATACAGTACATGGTAGGCTTATTGATAAATTGCCTTGACAGGTTATGAGGAGGCCAAGGGGGCGTTTGGGCAAAAAAGGTTCAGAACGGGCATAGACGGACGCATCTGTTGTCCGCCTGTCGGACTTGTTTCAGATTTTTTTGAGACCTAAGTGCGCAGGCTCCTGTTGAATTGGCATGGAACGACTCCTATACACTTCAGCAATGCATTTTAGAGAGAACACTGTGCAGGATGTACTTACACATTAGGTTCATTGGAATAGTTGGTGAAATGACACGTAAGTACAACTGTCCTAGTACATGGTATTACATCATACTGTAGAAAGTCAGTAAACCTCGAGCCAACTCGCACAGATCACCTCAGATACACTTGTGCCGTAGACCCTTGATTGGAGTGAGGTTTAGGGGTGTGAGCATAAGCTGAAAATGCTTACCTACATCATAACAACATTGCTATGACATTACAGAGAGCCATTAGTGCTGCACTAAGGGGTTAATGTAGCTGTCCATGATATAGGTCTATCAATTATGTACAGATACCGTACAGCGTATAAACGTGAGAAACGATATGTAAGATTACTTGCATATACTGCATTGTACCATAGCATTATGGTGAAAGATTAGTCATGCGTATTTCATGTCAAGTCAATGTCATATGTAGGCCTATATGTTAAAAATTGGAACCATAAAATCGGTTTTTTTTTTACATATCCGACAGTTACAAGTGCACTTACACTACAATACAGTCTTGAAATATTCTACAAGTTCTGTAGAATGTCCTAGTACATGTTATTACATCATACTGTAGAAAGTCAGTAAACCTCGAGCCCCGAGTGGCCAACTCGCACAGATCACCTCAGATACACTCGTGCCGTAGACCCCGGATTGGAGTGAGGTTTAGGGAGGTGAGCATAATGGATGCCAACTAGCAGAGTTTGGCGTAGAATGTTAGTAAGCCTCCCTCCCGAAACCTCATAGAGTATCTGTATCGTATGAGCTATCAGTCTGGACCTTTAGCTCAGCGGTATTGTGCTGTGCCTCGCATGCCCATTGACTGGTAAGTAGTGGGTTCGATTCCAGAGTAGTGAACTATAGCGCCAGATCACCTCAATTACAACTCCCTAGAAGAATTCATTACTTTAGCAAAGTATTATAAGACAATTTCATTGTACATTATGGTCATATTGTCATGATGTAGATACCAAAATATCAAGATACCGAAAAATACTATACATGATGTACTAACTATGCTACAGTTGTACTTACTTATTAGGTACAGTGGAATATTTAATAAGTATAATAATAAGTACACTCTATTTAAAGGCCCCTTAAACATCCCATGTGTTCAAACAAGATGACATCAGACATTCCTTTGAAGGTATCTATTAGCAATCTAATGGAATTGACTATCTGCAACTTCATATTGCAATCCAGACAGCACATTCATTGCTAATAGGATACTGGTGATTAAACAAGGCTGACTCTAACAGAGATGGAGTGATAATGAACTGACTACAGTAAATGGAGGAGATACATGAAGTAGCATTATTAAATACATGCTGTAGTAGCTCCTATTGACAAAGCCTTCAAGGTTTCCTCGTCAAGCCTCACAAAAGTATTACTTTAATTCCACAGCCGCATTCAGAGATAAACAGAAGCGCTTATTATTTTACTATAACATTTTCATGAAGGACAGGCTTCTTCTCTCCTCTTGTGGAATTGCTCCGGGCCACAGATGCAGTCTTTTCTGCACTATTGATGCGAAGTGTACGTAGGAGGAGAGTCAGCAGTGCACTGAAGCCTTAATAAAATTACACGAGCCAAGGAGAGCCATTTCCCCTGGCCAAAGAAACAGGGGAAAGGAAACCAAACAAGTAATAAAAAGACAAAACAGAGAAGGGAAAGTCAAAACATCAAGAACGAACAAACAACACAACAGTTGTGAAAGCTGGTCTCAGATATGTACGAATATATATATATATATAACAAGAAACACTATTCTGCCACACCTCCCACCCGATTGCTCTCTCTCTCTCTCTCTCTCTCTCTCTCTCTCTCTCTCTCTCTCTCTCTCTCTCTCTCTCTCTCTCTCTCTCTCTCTCTCTCTCTCTCTCTCTCTCTCTCTCTCTCTCTCTCCCTCCTTGCTTTTTCTGGAGCTCAGAGGCTCACATAGAGACACAGAGGAGTAATCACAAGCTCTCGGTTTATCAAAGCCAAGGCCTGGGCCCTGGTGTGGAAGCACTCAAATAGGCATGACATGAAACACACTCAGATCTCTTCCCAACTTGTGAGAAGTTTCAGATAGTGTAGCGCAGTGTAGTGTACTGTGTGTCCAAGGGATATCGAGACAAAAAGAATGGAAGGAGAGAGAGGGGGAGATGGGGAGAAATAAGATAGGCTTTAAATGTAGCTATCCTTGTAATGAACAGCTTAAATACAGCTATCCTTGTAATTAAGTAGCAAACTCATTAATTCTATTATTTCAACTGAAGAGGGTGCCTTTATTAGTCAAGGCCCGGGAGTTGGCTTTTAAAGACAATGGCCCTGTGAAACTCCAAAAATAAATACTGTTCACAAATGATTGCTTTTATTATGTCTATGTTGTTGTTGTTTGTATGTCTTATTTCATTAGCATTAATACTTTGCTTTACTTCATGCCAATTTCAATTGTCCCATATGTTTCACCTAATAATTTGATACTGTTTAGTATCAACCTATTGTATGCACAGTGCACACCAATAATGAGTACATTCCTTTTGAAAAGTATCCTAACATTTTGAACAATATTTCGACAAGGACACATCTGAACAACATAAGAACAACATCTGTTCAGCTTACAACAGAAAAGTATTTGTATAAAATCATGGTGGTTCAAACGTGAGTACAACCCCATCTACTTCAGTTGCCACAGTAGGCTACATGTAGAGTAGACATGCATGTTTCCTTTTGTGCCCTAAACTTACTCTATGCACATTTTGGAACAAGCTGTGTGCTTATTGAAATATTGTTCAAAAGTTTGCTTTTCAAAAAGGGGTTTAGTCATTATTTGTGTGAGCTATATGTGCTATAGTGCGGCTGGGATAAGGAGTGTGAACTTGTGAGAAGTTTCAGATAGTGCAATGCACTGTATGTCCAATAGATACCAAGACGAGAACATGGAAAGAGAGAGGGAGATAGAAGAAAAAAATAGGCTTTAATTACGGCTATCCTTGTAATTAAGTTTTGAGGTTTTTAATTGTATTATTTCAACTTAAGTGTGTGATTTTCTTTAGTCAAGGACCAGTACTACAAGGAAGGACAATGACCCTGTAGAAACATAAATTAACTACTGTTTACAAACTATTGTTTTTATTACGTCTATTTTACTTGTTTTATTATGTCTATTCTTTTAGCACCACATGGTTTGCTTTACCTCATGCCAGTTCCGATTCTCCTCAATGCTTCACCTAAAGCCCATCACCCTCTACCAATACTGCCTGTAATAAATAAAGAGGAAAGCAGGAAACGATTTGAAAAGAGTCTGTAAGTAGGCCTTCAACCAGGACATGGAGTGATATGGAGTCAGGTTTCTATATCAGCCCCGCCACAACATGACCTACTGGTCTCATCAATATCTTACTCCGTCCTGTGGCAGGTTGGCATTTGAGGAATTTGTCAGGAGCGAAAGATGCAGTGAAAGGTGTGCGGCTTGCTGGTTGGCTCACTGCGGCAGAAGATATTTTGGCCCCGCTGCTCCGAGGAGAAGTTTGACACCTTTGATCATGGAAGCTGTCGGAACAGCTGTGTTGCCTGCCACCCTATTCTGAGATGAGTTCTCTCTCTCTCTCTCTCTCTCTCTCTCTCTCTCTCTCTCTCTCTCTCTCTCTCTCTCTCTCTCTCTCTCTCTCTCTCTCTCTCTCTCTCTCTCTCTCTCTCTCTCATACACACACAGACACACACACACACACACACACACACACACACACACACACACACACACACACACACACACACACACACACACACACACACACACACACACACACACACACACACACACACACACACACACACACACACATCACATTATACTTTTCTGCTTATGCACTAAAGGATATGAGCTATTTCTTTCATTCTGTGTGGGACTTGAATGTATACTTTCGTTATACTCACACATTTCTTACGTGTCTCTTTAGCCAAGCTCAGTACCAGCTACATGTAACTTGATGTACAAAAAAGCAAGTAAAATGAAATTAACAGAGGCTTCCAGATTTTCCTTCTTATACTTCCACCTATTCCCCATAAGCTGTTTGACAGGTAACAACACAGCCGTTTGTTTATCCTTACTTGTATTGTGAACTTGGTTAAACTTTCCAAGCCCTGTGTTTGCCAACAGGATAATCTCTGGCCTTGAGATATAGGCACATTGTTGCACAAGCCTTAAAGTGTCGAGGAAACCCTTGTTCTGTGCCTCGTGTCGTGCGAGGATCGTAAAGCCCCCACCTGGTGACAGCTCGCGGGGGTTATGATTGGCAAGGGTGCCGTTTTATTAAACTTTATGTATTAGC
The DNA here is from genome assembly GCF_034702125.1 of Engraulis encrasicolus. Classification (NCBI taxonomy): domain Eukaryota; kingdom Metazoa; phylum Chordata; class Actinopteri; order Clupeiformes; family Engraulidae; genus Engraulis; species Engraulis encrasicolus. The sequence continues at coordinate 29,897,040 of NC_085868.1, forward strand.
TTAAACCACCCTCCCGCCCTCTTGGATCCAGCTCACTGGCCTCAGTGCCTGTGTCAGGAGGCCTCTAAACGATTTCACTCTTGGTAGAGCCTAAATGTTTTCTCGCTTGCTCTTTCATGCTCCCTCTCTCTCTCTCTCTTTCTGCACTTTCTCTGTCTCTGTCTCTCGCTCTGTCTCTCTCTCATCTCTCACTCTCAATAGAGCCTGTGCTTCTCTCTCTCTCTCTCTCTCTCTCTCTCTCTCTCTCTCTCTCTCTCTCTGTCTCTCTCTCTCTCTCTCTCTCAACATCTTACCCCCCCCCCGCTCTTTTGTCTCTTCCTCTTTTTAAATCTCCTCAGTGTCTCTCTCTCTCTCTCTCACTCTTTTCCCTGACTCTTTCAGCCCCCCCCTCTCTCTCTCTCTCTCTCTCTCTCTTTCTCTCCCTCCTCTCCTCTCCTCTGCTTCGAGGGGCCTTGTTTTTAAATGAGAAAGACAGTGGAGGTCTAGTCCATCTCCGCATGGGCGCCGTAATGGCTCTTTCCTTGAATATGATCATATATCCACATAATGGCTGATAAAAGTGTCCCTCAGTGCACACTCTCTCCACGGCCGTGATGAATCGTCCCTCGTCACAGGCGCAGGGGCATTCTCTGCACTTGGCTGATAGTAAGCACCTGAGTTCAGCACACTCTTGCAGACACACACACATATGCACACACACTTATACGTCCACAGACACACACACACACACTCATGCATGCGGAAACACACACACATGCACATGTACACACGCACGCATGCACTTGCACATGCACATGCCCACAGCACTGAATGCACACATACTATATGCACCCGTGTCTGGAACCCCACAAATATCAAATATACTACCAAGCACACAGAGACACAACTGCATGTAAACATTTGCATATGAATTAGAATCAGCAAGCACCTGATCTTCCCAACACGGACGCACACGCACACATAGGAGCGCGCACACACACACACGCACAAGCGTGCACACACACACGCACGCACACACACAAGCGTGAACACACGCGCGCACACACAAACGCGTGCGGGCGCACACACACACGCTGCATACTGCATGCATACGTACATGCATACTGTCCATTATGCCTTTCTGTTTGCCCACTAGAGAATGCATAGGCCTACATTTCCTCCATTGGGTAAATTAATGTATTTCTGTGTTTCTTTCTATTTTTTGCCACACCACTGGTCAGTGGCAAAACAGCCTGAAGGAATTTGTCAACAGGGTACTATACGTACATCCTAAACACCTTTCTATTCTCAGGGGGAAAAAACTGCAGTGTGTGTGTGTGTGTGTGTGTGTGTGTGTGTGTGTGTGTGTGTGTGTGTGTGTGTGTGTGTGTGTGTGTGTGTGTGTGTGTGTGTGTGTGTGTGTGTGTGTGTGTGTGTGTGTGTGTGTGTGTGTGTGTGTGTGTGTGTGTGTGTGTGTGTGAACTCAAAATGAACATTCAGTAAATCAACGTACTGTATAGTAGGTGCTTATCCAAAAGCTAAAATCACCCAGTTTCCCATTTCCTCAAATGTGTTATATTTTGTTTAAAAAAAATAATTTTACACCAATCTAGAAATACTAAGACTCTTTCTTGCCAATGAAATGATTCATGTCATTGCTGGAGAGCCATGAAATAGCACTTTTAACTTCTCGCAAAGATAATGTTGCACTGGAAAGGCTGATTAAAAACAGACCCTTATATAAATGATTTTTAAATTTTAAAGTTCAAAAACATAATTTTATTGTATTTTATTCTGCATTCCACCGAAGCAATGTTCAAAAATGGATCAAAGTGTGTGTGTGTGTGTGTGTGTGTGTGTGTGTGTGTGTGTGTGTGTGTGTGTGTGTGTGTGTGTGTGTGTGTGTGTGTGTGTGTGTGTGTGTGTGTGTGTGTGTGTGTGTGTGTGTGTGTAAGAAATAGAATCAGAGAGAGAGAGAGAGAGAGAGAGAGAGAGAGAGAGAGAGACATAGAGAGAGAGAGAGACATAGAGTTATATGACATACATTGCTTATGGCTTTGTGGTAACTCTTTATTTTAGGGATACATCTATTAGCACTAATAGCCTACATACAATATGCATGTATAAGTAACTTGTAAGGCATGTAGAAATGTACAAAGCAAAACCAAACATTTGTTAGGCATGTATTCGCAAATGTCTTGTTCATGCACAATAAGGGATTTATTACCGATTTAACCTTAGTAAGGACCTAGTAGGCCTTAGCGTTTGTTTAGTACATGCCTTTCAAGTTCCTTATGCAGGCATTAACATTGTATGTATTAGTGCTGATAGATGTATCCCTAAAATAAAGTGTTACTGGCTTTGTGTATGTGCTTGTTGGGGGATAAGTTATGATAAGATCCCGATAAGTTATGATAACAAATGTATGAAGTCACATTGGGATAGAGGAGGTGGCATGAGTATGAGTGAAGGGCTACTCATGATATAACAAAAAGGCTTAGGCTTCTACGTAGTAGGAAAAAGGAATGCAGACCTCCACAGCAGACTAAACCTCAAACAGTGATCACAGAGGCAAACACAAGGTTGGAGTTTGCTAAATCCGCATCAGCACAGAAACAGGAGTGTAGACAGTGAGGGGAAGGCTAGAAGAAAGCCAAGACAAAGCCTCTTTTGATACAGTACATATTGAAATGGAAGGCCTGAATAGACAGGCTAGAACACAGCAGAGTGAGCAGCAAACAGGCCAGCTGTGGCCTAGTGGGTAGGGAGTTGGACTGTCGATCACAGGGTCGCAGGTTCAAACCCCACCCTTACAAATACATCCCTCACTCCATGGCTGAAGTGCCTTTGAGTAAGGCACATATCCCTACACTGCTCCATGTAACTGATACCCTGTTATATCTGTAAGTCGCAAGGATGAAAGCATTAGACACGTTTACTGTAATGTAAAAAAAAAAAGTCTGAGCCTAAGGCTGAAAGTCAAAGGGGTTCTGTTTCTACCCCTTCCCCTTCCCCTTGCCCCTTCAAAGGGAGCAATAAGGGGTAGGGCTTGAAACAGAACCTCTACGAATTAGCACATCCCATCAAAAAGGTATGTTATCAGTACGCAGGGATACTTGTGATAATAAGCCAAATAATATTGCTTGTCAAACCAACCATATTGCTTGTAATTACTCAAGTTACAATTTTAAAATTGACAGCATGACCATAGCAGTTCCTTCACAAATGATTAATCCAGGCTGAATGAACACAATCTAGTGCAAAATGAAGGTTCTAACTTTTAAATGTAACTTATTCAATGTTTTAATGTGTTTTGGAGGCTGAGATATTTAGGTTTCAATAGGGAGAGGGCACCTTTTCCCAAAAAGGGGTTAGGCTAAAATGGGTTAATGTTTTCATGTGCACTTTGTGGAAATATGCAAATGGAAAATTACCATTACACATTGGGACAATGTTAAACTCTGTACAGTAAATCAGTTAGCACAACTTTAAAACTGCTAATTACATAGAAATATTGGACTTATACTTGATTCTTTATGTGGATGCTGCCAATTTTAAAGGGATTCGCAATGCATTCAGGTAAATTACTCACACCCCTTTGTATGGTGAAGCCTGTTTAGGTTAGAGAGATCGATTCGGATATACTCCCAGGTCAAAAAAATGTGTACTTAAGTGTACTTTAAATATATTTAATTTTCTGAAAGTATATTTTAAGTACACTCTACTTATCAAGTACAGTACTTAAGTATGGTATTTAAAAATATACTTATAGTTCAGTGTATTTTAAATATATTTTAAAATAATTTGTATTATTAAAGTTATGTACTTAAATATAGTTTTATAAAATATACTGTTAGTGTATTGTACTTTAAATGTATTTTAAGTATATTTGTATTTTAAAAGTAATGTGCTAAGTGTAGTATTGTCAAATATACTATTAGTGTATTATATTTTAAATGTATTTCAAGTATATTTGTATTTTAAAAGTAATGTGCTAAAGTGTAGCATTATAAAGTATACTATTAGTGTATTATACTTTAAGTGTATTTTAAGTATCTTTGCATTTTAAAAGTTATGTACTTAAGTGTAGTATTATAAAGTACACTATTAATGTATTGTATTTAAATGTATTGTAAGTACATTTGTATTTTAAAAGTAATGTGCTAAAGTGTAGTATTGTCAAATATACTATTAGTATATTGTATTTTAAGTCTAATTTAAGTACATTTGTATTTTAAAAGTAATGTGCTAAAGTGTAGCATTATAAAGTATACTATTAGTGTATTATATTTTAAGTGTATTTTAAGTATCTTTGTATTTTAAAAGTTATGTACCTAAGTGTAGTATTATAAAATACACTATTAGTGTATTGTATTTAAATGTATTGTTAGTACAATTGTATTTTAAAAGTCATGTACTTAAGTGTAGTGTTATGAAATACACTATTATTGTATTGTATTTAAATATATTTTAAGTACATTTGTATTTTAAAAGTAATGGGCTTAAGTGTGGTATTGTTAATTATACTAGTAGTATATTCAATTTTAAGTCTATTTAAAGTACATTTGTATTTTAAAAGTAATGTGTTTAACGTGTAGTATTATAAAATACACTATTAGTGTATTGTATTTAAATGTATTGTAAATACATTTGTATTTTTAAAGTAATGTGCTAAAGTGTGGTATTGTTAAATATACTATTAGTATATTCTATTTAAATGTATTTTAAGTACATTTGTATTTTAAAAGTAATGTGCTAAAGTGTAGCATTATAAAGTATACTATTAGTGTATTATATTTTAAGTGTATTTTAAGTATCTTTGTATTTTAAAAGTTATGTACTTAAATGTAGTATTATAAAATACACTATTAGTGTATTGTATTTAAATGTATTGTAAGTACATTTGTATTTTTAAAGTAATGTGCTTAAGTGTGGTACTGTTAAATATACTATTAGTATATTCAATTTTAAGTCTATTTTAAGTACATTTGTATTTTAAAAGTAATGTGTTAAAGTGTAGTATTATAAAATACACTATTAGTGTATTGTATTTAAATGTATTGTAAATACATTTGTATTTTTAAAGTAATGTGCTAAAGTGTGGTATTGTTAAATATACTATTAGTATATTCTATTTAAAGTCTATTTTAAGTACATTTGTATTTTAAAAGTAATGTGCTAAAGTTTTTTTTATTAAAAAATACACTATTAGTGTATTGTATTTAAATGTATTGTAAATACATTTGTATTTTTAAAGTAATGTGCTTAAGTGTGGTATTGTTAAATATACTATTAGTATATTCTATTTTAAGTCTATTTTAAGTACATTTATATTTTAAAAGTAATGTGTTAAAGTGTAGTGTTACTATTACACTATTAGTGTATTGTATTTAAATGTATTTTAAGTACATTTGTATTTTTAAAGTAATGTGCTAAAGGTTGTTTTTAGAAAATACACTATTAGTGTTGTGTATTTAAATGTATTGTAACTATATTTACAAAATAAATAAACTAATTACTGGCCAAAGTACAGTCATTTTCCTAGCAAAAAATGTCTATATCTGGAACATGGACAAGAACCTCAATTTATGATGATGATGAATGACTCCCCTTTTTCCAGCATGAATTTTGGAAATAAACTACAAAAAATCATACACAGTACACCATTATAGTAATGTATGATATTAGAAAATGTACTGCTAGTTTAATGTATTAAACTTTGTTCTTAAAAAAATGTACTCAAACATAGTGTTAGAAAATATACATTATCAGTTATATATACCTAAACTTTATTTTACGACCTTTACAAATATGCATATTTTTTTGCATACTTACTATATTGCCTTTTTGACACTAATATTAATTGTCTTTAATGAAATGTACTCACTTATAAAGATTTTATGTTATTTTTCTTGTTGTCTTGAACCACTTCAAGTGTATTTTAAGTGTATTTGTATTTTTAAAGTAATGTGCTTAAGTGTTGTATTTGAAAACATACTGTTAGTGTAGTATATTTTAAGTGTATTTTAAGTGTATTTGTATTTTAAAAGTAATGTGCTAAGGTTTGGTATTAGAAATAATATTTGAAATGTACCTAAAGTTAAATATGATTTTAGTATATTAAGTATACTTGTACAAAGTTTGACTTTAGTACCAAAAAGTCAACTTAAAGTGTGTTAAAGCTCTACGTAATTATATTTCAAGTGTATTTAAGTATACTATAAGTTGTCCCAAAATAACATTCTTTAAATACACACTTTTGAAGTATATTTTAAATACAAAAATACATACTGTACTTATTAAGTATATTAAGTACACTTTTTTCACCTGGGTACTTTTTTTAAACCATCATTTTAGTGTATTTTAACCTAGGCTTATTTATTCATTATGCTTTGTAACATTAAATAACCTTCCACCTTCCATTTTGTTAATGTAATTTCATGGTAAAAACACCATATTGAAGAGCACAAACAGATCTTAAAAAGGCATGTAAGGCCTTACCTATTAAACTTTTAAGCACAATACTGAAGTCTGTACTTAAGTTGTGTTATTAGTGTATTAAGTGCACTTTAAGTGTACTTTTTGGTGCACAAATTAAACATGTAAAAGTGTCTTTAATTCGATAAAAGCATACCACCACCAATGATTTCTAAGTATTATAATTAAGTATATAAAAGTATACTTAAAGTGTACTACTCAAGACTATTACTTCAAGAACGTAATTGTGCCTGTCAAAGAACAGGTAGTTGTGGTCTAGTGGTTAGAGTGCAGGTCTGTGGTTCAGTGAATTGAGGGTTCGAATCCTGGTTGAGGCAGTGGTTGTTGTCTGAAGTGAAGGTGAAAGGAAGGTTCATGTGAATGGCTGATGGTTGTGAACAAGACAATGTACAATGGAAATAAGTAACTGAGGATTATATTAATGTTTTTTTCATATACTTTTGAAATATATTTAAAGTGTACTTAAAATAAATATATTTGAAATGTGCTTAAAGTAAAATCTACTTGTAGTATACTTAAAATACATTTAGAGTCAATACACTTAAAATGTACTTAAAGCGATTTTTGTGAATATATTTGAAATGTACTTAAAGTAAGTATGTTTTTAGTATATTAAGTACACTTGTACAAAGTTTGATTTTAGTACAAAAAAGTCAACTTAAAATGTGATTAAGCTCTACTTAATTATATTTCAAGTGTATTTAAGTATACTATAAGTTGTCCCAAAATAACACAACTTAAGTATGTACTTCTGCAGTATACTATAAAGTACTTTCTCATGACATTGAAATAGATTTCTAATGTACTTAAAATGTGCTTATCCGCATGCCAAAGTTCACATTAAACACATTTTAAAGTGACTTGGTTAGTATACTTATAACTAGAGGTGCTCGGCTGCCGATCATGACCGGCCGATAATGGCCAAAAATAGCCTGATCGGTGATCGGAAAAACATGCCGATCAAAAAACCGATCGAGAGATATTAAATTCCTCACTCACAACCATTTGCCTTTACACCTGGCGCTGCATGTAGGCGCTGGCTCTGCACAGCTGCAAGTGCACCAAAAGAAGGCATCTTTGCTTGTCTATAACTTTTCGCCATTCCCCCCATTCATTTCCACCATTCATAACCATATCTGCATCAACAATGATCTGATTTTCCGATCCATGCGCCGTTTACCTGACAATGTAATTTGCGATTGAGTACTCGTACGTTATAACCTGTGTAGTTGCCTCGGTCAGCACGCGACAACTTCACGTTGTCAGCACAAACATGTCAATTATTGTTTTCAAAAGTTGTAATTGGCAGTCAGTCGATTAGTTTGATAGTCGCTGAAACACCAAACGGCGACAGATGTGGTTAAAACTTGAGAGAGAGATTCAGAACGGTAGTGGAGCACTGTGGACGGTGACAGAGAGGGGAGGGGCTCTCCTCACGAGGCTGCTCATTTAAAGCGACAGGTTGTTTTTTTCTCGTATGTGGAAGACTATTTGATGTAATGTTTCAGTTTCAATTCAATCTTAAATAGTTTAGTTATTCTATGCAATAACTTATACATTGATTAATACTGTAGACTGTATTACCAACACTAGTCTGAAAGATAATAATAATAGGCCTAATAATAATAATAATAATAATAATAATAATAATAATAATAATAATAGCCTAATAATAGACATGTGCAAATTAAGATTGATTGGTTTATGGGCAGAAATGGTATTCAATAAGGATAATTAATAGTCTATTAAAAAAATAGGAAATCATTTTTGTGATCGGCAATGATCGGTAATCGGCAGATAAAGATTTTTGGTGATCGGTATCGGTGATCGGGCCAAAAAATGGTGATCGGAGCACCTCTACTGATAACGTACTTAAAGTTAAATATATTTTTAGTATATTAAGTACACTTGTACAAAGTTTGATTTTAGTACAAAAAAGTCAACTTAAAATGTGATTAAGCTCTACTTAATTATATTTCAAGTGTATTTAAGTATACTATAAGTTGTCCCAAAATAACACAACTTAAGTATGTACTTCTGCAGTATACTATAAAGTACTTTCTCATGACGTTAAAATAGATTTCTAATGTACTTAAAATGCACTTATCCACATGCTAAAGTTCACATTAAACACATTTTAAAGTGATTTGGTTAGTATATACTTATAATGTACTTAAAATTAAGTATGTTTTAGTATACTAAGTACACTTGTACAAAGTTTGATTTTAGTACAAAAAAGTCAACTTAAAATGTGATTAAGCTCTACTTAATTATATTTCAAGTGTATTTAAGTATACTATAAGTTGTCCCAAAATAACACAACTTAAGTATGTACTTCTGCAGTATACTATAAAGTACTTTCTCATGACGTTAAAATAGATTTCTAATGTACTTAAAATGCACTTATCCGCATGCTAAAGTAAACATTAAACACATTTTAAAGTGACTTGGTTAGTATACTTATAATGTACTTAAAGTTAAATATATTTTAGTATATTAAGTACACTTATACAAAGTTTAATTTTAGTACAAAAAAGTCAACTTAAAATGTGTTTAAGCTCTACTTAATTATATTTCAAGTACATTTAAGTATACTATAAGTTGTCCCAAAATAACATTCTTTAAATACACACTTTTGAAGTACACTTTAAATACAATAAAACGTACTTATTAAGTATATATTAAGTACACTTTTTTTTTACTTGGGCTATACCTTATTTAATGTTCCTTACACATGACATAACTCAGTAAATACAATTACAAACACACATTTTACAAATGTAAGGATAGAAAAATGACTGTCAGTGTGTGTGTGCGTGTGCGCGTGTGCGTGTGTGTGCACGTGCGCGTGCATGTGTATACATCTTATCATTTTCACAGTGTCCAAGAACGGAAAACAGATCCCGTTCATCTGCACATTATATGCTCTGCCTCTTGCTCAGGCAATGGGATGTGGTGTCGATCCCATCACTTAATTTGTCTGTTTACAGTCAATGAATCCCCACTGGACTGCCGCTTTTCATTTTTCAAACACCACTACAGTATGCATGGCACAAAGAGAATAGGGAGGCAACTTCCCAGACAGCAAACTAATCAACAGCGTTTGCTTTGAATGGGAACGTCATTAATGAAGGCATTATGCATAAAAAAACCCATCATGCTGACTTTATGAGATACATTTAAAATTACAGGCACGTTGTCAATTCTCTTCAGACCCCCAGAGGGTAGAAATGGATAGAAACACAGATATGCAGGATGCAGAGGAGAAGAGGAAGGGTAGACAGAAGCAAAGGAGGAAAAGAAGAGGCCTAGGCATCCAATGTATTCAGTGTAATGAGGGTAACATCCAGGGCTCTAAATTAACTTTTTCCACCACCAGCCAATTTGGCTAGTGGACATTTTTTCTTACCAGCCAAACAGAAGTTCAACTAGCCATTTTTTTTAATCTCGCCAAAATAAACTATGCATTAGGCTAGTTATTTTTTTTCTAATTAAATGGTCATTTTGTCCAACTGTTTCTACAACACAGATACACTATAGGCCTGCATAGGGTACTATATGCCTACATAATAATTAAGCATATTATAGGCCTAGGCTATATATTTTTTCATTATTTTTTAACTTCTGCTTTATTTTACTTTCATTACTTAGGCCTAATTAATTTGATTAGTTTTTGTTCAATTCCTCTGAAAACAGCTGAATCACATCGCACAAGCCACTCACATAACAGACCTTTAACATACCAAGCACACAGCCAAACACTACAAAACCTCACATACGCACACCCCAAGGAAGGAGAAGAGATGAGAGGAAAATGAGAGGAGAGAGGAGGAGCTCTTCTCTACCATGCGCAACAAAATGACAAGAAGCCATAGTTTAATTAAAAGTAAATAATATCTCGGGAATCTTCGCTTCCTTTGTTACTTCCACAGCTTCGTCGTTGGTTGCTTTTTTTTTCTTTCCGATGGCGTGGGCTTTCCAACTTAGTTGCGCCACGACTCTGAACATTTCAGAAGACAACTGAACTGACAGCTACGGTCACACTACTCTGACAGTCGGCTCTCCTCCTCTGCCCTGGTCGCTATTTCGTTCCACAACCACTCATTTTTAACGTCACTATTTACAATTACTACTAGCATTCACCAACACACAGAACCTTGCTCTAACCCCCGCCACATTCTCATCACTCGCATAAAACATAGTCTACACAACAGAAGTAGCGCTATGCATAATCTGCGTAAGTCCTGTTATTGAAACGGTCAGGGTTTCGCTGCTTCAAAAATGCAGCCTGTTACAGCAAGGTTCATATAGTAATAATGGCAGTAGTGACGTTATAAGGGTTGTAGCGAAAGCGACGAGAGCATAGGAGGAGAGCTGCCTGTCAGAATAGTGTGAGCGCAGCTTAGCTGACAGAAGGCTGGTCGTCTGAAATGTTTTCAATCCTGGCGCGCGCAACAGCATGGAGTTGACGCTCGATGCACTGGAAAGCCCACGGTGGGAGGCTACGTCGTGACGCTAGTGTCCATGGGTAATGTAGGAAATCTCGCCCTATAACGTTCGTCAGAGCAGCGGTTTACCGTTCATAAGTTACTGTACTCGGGCGCTACTAGCCAAATTGGCGGGTAGGTATTTTTTTGTACTAGCCAAAATGAATTTTCACCCGTGTTTGGCGTGTTGGCGTGTGTTAATTTAGAGCCCTGGTAACATCCATAACCCCACCCCAGTTAAACTCTATTATTTGTGTGTGTGTGTGTGTGTGTGTGTGTGTGTGTGTGTGTGTGTGTGTGTGTGTGTGTGTGTGTGTGTGTGTGTGTGTGTGTGTGTGTGTGTGTGTGTGTGTGTGTGTCTGTGTGTCTGTGTGTCTGTGTGTGTGTGTGTGTGTGTGTGTGTGTGTGTGTGTGTGAGAGAGAGAGAGGGCGGGGTGTTATTGAGAGTGTGTGTATGGACACATACAGTATGTGTTTGTGTGCAGACACATGTGTGCATTATTGCCTGTGTGAGTAGTGCATGTGTGCCTGCGTGTCCATGTGTACGCCTGTGTGTGTCTGTGTTTATTGTAATTGTAGGAAAACAGAAGCAAAGCACCGGAGAGATATAAATTAACTTGCTCCGCACACTCACTTTGGTGCCGCTCACACAATACGTCTTTGTCCCGTCGCTGCTGAAAAACTGATTCTTTTTTCAACTGAGTTATTGTATGCTTCAACATCTACCCACCCACCCCCCCCCCCCCCCCCCCCCCCCCCCCCCCCCACCCACCAACCCACCGCCCCCTCAATGGTTTATGGTTGTAAGCACCATACAAGTAAACCTCATAATGATTCTGTCTGTAATTGGCATGATACATCACTCTGGAAGACTAATGAAAGGTCGCATATGTAACTTTTCTTCTCCTTTCTGCTGCCATGTACAAAGGGGAAATGAAGCAGAAAAGGGGGGGAAGAACAAGAGAGAGTGAGAGAGGGGTATGAGAGGAGACACATGGTTGAAAAGTAAAGGTGATGGGAGACAGCGTGAATTGAGGGGATAGATTTCCTGACACTCAAATTGAGGTAACCCATTTAAAATGGTGGCCCTGCCCAACTGAAGTCACAAGGGGTGTAGACTGTAGACCAGCTTTAAACTCTTTTCAAGACCAGCCTCCAGGTCAGAGAACATGTCATGATACCTATCAACGTAAGGCTGAAAACTAAAACATGTACCTGTAAACTCTGAACACTTGTTATGTATCACCAAATTCTGAGTTTGTCCAAGGAGCTTCTGTCTGTCTTTTTAGGTTGAGAGCTGTGTTGAGAGAATTTAAAGCTACATTTTGCTGTGTCAAACTAAAACTTATAAAATCGGTTTTAACAATTTGTAGTTTAAAATTAAGTTTATTTAGTTCTGACTTAACACTGTGAAATTTAGAGTGTAAGCACAAACATGTTTTCTCTTTGACAAAATATGAATACTTAAACATTCTCTTTTGTCTGAAATGTCAAACAACAGAGAAGAACACAATTGTAAAGCATAACAATAACTTACTGATAATGAAGTATTGATAGCCTACTTAATTTGTATTTTGGGGACGAAACTGTTAGAATTGTAAGCAATGCCGTGATATATTGTCACTTAACTCACCAGGCTCTGTTTTCTTCATCTTTCTTTCTTGACTTTCTTTTTCTATTTTCACTCAAAACTATAACTTCAAAGCAAATAACTCAGCTAGCTTTTTTCTGTACCTTTTAGAGAGTGTTTACTTTGATGTTTGTCGAGCAAGTGGTTTCCCTTTTGTGTGTCAGTAAAGCTGAGAAGGCGGCTGCTGCTACTCATGCCAAATGAGTCTCATCGCATCTCATCACATCGCATCTCCTTGTGACACCAGGAAAGGATAATTACATACCAACAATAGCAAACGCAAAAGCAAGTGGAGGAGGACGGGGAAGGAAAAAAAACAGCAACTTCTTTAACAGCAAGTGCTTTAAACGTTTAGCTAAGGAGGACAAACAAAAACAAACCAGGGGTGCATTTGTGGAAAGCGTAGTTGCCAACCATGTTACTGTAGCTACTTTGTTGGTTGTAATGCATTATCCCATTGGTAACTACTGCAGTTGCTAACAGGCTAACAACTTCTCTTTTGAGAAATGCACCCCAGGGATGGGATGCTACTACAGAGCAATATTGCTAAGAGAGTGCAGGTCACGCAGCTTCTGTTGCAGGGTCACACTAACACTGATAAGGTTTGCGGAAACATTAGTGAGACAACAGATGTGTTTGATACAGAGGGCCGGCGAACAGAATTGGGTTTTGTTTTGTACATTCTTTCTGGCGGTGTGGAGCTTTTGTAGAGAGAGAGAGAGAGATCGGGGTGGTTGTTCAATTGTTTATAGCAGCTGCGATAGAAGCAGCACACCTAGGCCTGTAATACAACACAGGGTCAGGCAGGCACACAGCTCTGTACTCATAGTCAGCGCAACACTTGTGTGTGAATAGCAATTTGTGTTCATGAGTACACACACACACACACACACACACACACACACACACACACACACACACACACACACACACACACACACACACACACACACACACACACACACACACAGACACACACACACACACACACACACACAAACACTGTGTGACCACCCATGACTGCTAATGAACACACACACACACACACACACACACACACACACACACACACACACACACACACACACACACACACACACACACACACACACACACACACACACACACACACACGCACACGCACACACACACACACACTCTGAGATTAACAAGCATTATTTGCAGTTCTTCATAGGAAATTGTTAAATGGATGCCCAGTTAGCTGAAGAATTCTGCAATCCACTTTTACAGCCAAATGTACAGTAGCCTACTTCCCGTCAAACCTGTGTTGTTTCTGTGTGTGTGTGTGTGTGTGTGTGTGTGTGTGTGTGTGTGTGTGTGTGTGTGTGTGTGTGTGTGTGTGTGTGTGTGTGTGTGTGTGTGTGTGTGTGTGTGTGTGTGTGTGTGTGTGTGTGTGTGTGTGTGTGTGTGTGTGTGTGTTTGCTTGTTTATAAGTGTCCTAATGGCTAGATTCATTGCTTAAAGGAGATAATTACCTGTGATTCAACTCGAAAGTGCATTTCAGAGTTGCAATCAGCCAGTGTACAAAACCAGCAAAACAGCAAAACAGCTTCAATTCAACCAACAACTGCTGTCACTCAGAGCAAGTAATTTGTCTTCTGTCTGTCTGTCTGTCTGACCGTCCGTCCGTCCAATCAACTATTAAACGGTTAGCTATCTAGCTGAGTTGTCTGTTCAGTCAAGAGTATGAGTCCACAGCCCATTTCAAATCACATTTATTACTGCAGTTTTTCCCATAATTAAGTAACCTACATAGAACCCCTCATACCCATACCCATACATTCCCTCACATAGCTTTTCATGGCCTGTAGCACCATGGAGAAAAACTCAAATCCCATTAAATGCTAGAAGCCAGGTCAGGGTGCAGGTCAAGAGCATCAGTGATTCCCAGTATAGAGCATTGTGTTTACAAACTGTACTCTGTTTCCTAATGGCTAGATTGGGGGCTTAAGGAGATAATTGCCTGCAAGTGCACTTCAGAGTTGCAGTCAGCCAGTGTACTGAAAAAACAACCAGTAAAACAGCTTCAATTCAACCAACAGCTGAAGTCAGTTTGTCAAAGCAAGCAAGCAGGCGTGAATTTGTCATCTGTCTGTGTTTTTGTCAATTCGTCCATCCGATGGTGAGAAGTTAGCTTACGTCACAGTAAAAAATAAATAAAATGTTGTGCTATTTCAACACTTAGTTTCTCACTTGGGAACCAATTTCAAGCTAGAAGATGTCAATTGACTCTCAAAGTGTTGGATATACAATGGATTATCTTTTACACTTTTTTACTGTGTAGCTCCTGATCTTCCCTTTCAGACTATAGTGAATGTCTTTACAGACCTATACAAATTAAATAGCTTCAAAGGCAGGCTTTTCTGAAATTATTTAAAATACGATCTTTAGTCAATATCGTATCTCAAAACATCAACAAGGAAAATCACCTCAACATATAGGCTCAAACTTCCTCTTGGCAGCAATCTAAAATGTAGCATCAGCGCTGTGATTGGCTAAAACTGCTAGGGAGCCAAGGAGATCCTTCCACATAGCCTTAAAGGACCGCATAACCCCATGGAGCAAAAAACAAACAAATCGCCCTAAATGCTGGCAGGCAGGCCAGGCTGAGGGTCGAGAGCAGTGATCCCCAGCATGGAGCAGCCATTGATGGAATGGGGCCCAATTGATTTTGCCATAGGAAGCCCTTAAGAAGCCCTAAGAAAAGTGATTGAACCGTGCTCCAGTGAGACCACGGAGGTTCCTCACATGCAACTGTCTGTATGATTTATATCCACACAGACACAATTGCAGAAATGAAGATATTATGTAGACATCATGTCTAGTAGCTCATGTTATTAGTCTGCGCAGGATAGATGTGTGACTGCATAGGGCATTGATGTTTCAATGGAAAGCCCATGTGGAACCAATGCCACTGAATATAATACTCTGACCCAAGAGATGCTATTCATAGCCTTGGTCACTGATTACAGCCAAGCTCGGATGGTTTGTTTTTCACCTCCAGCATGACCAATCATTCCATTGCTGGGAAACCAAATTGAACGTGTCATTGTTGGATATCTTAGCCAAAAGGTCTGACCCTGGACACCTGCAACTATACTAGCCTGGCTTTACCATACCACCGTAATTTCATTCTTACAGAGGATATGGAACGGCCGAATTGTGAAACGATTGCTGGTAGGAGGGGTGAACTCTCTCATTTTATCACTAGCATTTGGTCATGGCATTGAAAAATGACTACTGGTTGGAGAGGTGAACTTCACTATTAAAATGTTGCCCTCTTCCTCCATATTTTGCTGATGGTGTGGTAACAAAACCAAACACCCTCCCAGAACACCAAGCCCAAACGCAACTTTGAAGGATTTTTTTTTTTTATCAAGCAAGGCCAGGCCATTGTAGTACTACAAATACAAGCAGCCCTGGAATGGGATGCCTAACCTGAACCAAGCTGGGCGTCTGTCCACTAGTGATCCCCTTTTTGCTGCCTCCAGGCAAAACGGACAATCAGCCTTATCTCCAATGGGGTGGGGTACCTGCAGCCTGGTAGCCAACCTTTTAAGCAGTAGGATGCGGTGATCAATGGTCTGCTAATTTGCCTGTGTAATAAGGGGCGCTTGATACAGTGCAGACAGGAGTCGCTGGCAGCATTAACCCTTCTAACGTTTTCATCAATGACTTAAGTGATTTTCATCCATCTATTATCGGGCCACAGCGTGATGGAATGGATGTCGGTGGTGAATAGAGGGGAAATTGTCCCTTCCTTTAAGAGTCAGTGTGGAAAGAAGAAAGAGAAGAATGATATGGTTTTCATAAGGTTTTTTTATTTGTCAACTGATTTACACACAAAAATATGTGTGCTCTCACACACACACACACACACACACACACACACACACACACACACACACACACACACACACACACACACACACACACACACACACACACACACACACACACACACACACACACACACACACACACACACACACAGCAGAGTATACCAGTGCATTGCAATTATGCATGGAAAAATCCGTGCGGCATAAGGAGGGGGTCTTCTCCCAGCTCTTTTTCCTCCTTTGTTTTATTTCATTCTTTTGCTACATCTGTCTTTATATTTATCAATTTAATCCCTTGTTTAATTTCACAGGTAGTTGACACTCCTTTGAAATGACTTCTGAGTTATATTGATATTCGTATAAAGAAAGTCACGACGCTTTAAATCCCTAAACGCTACTCATCTTTTCAGGGCTCCTCAGAGAACTATGACCCAGTGTAACCCCATGCATGAGGTATGAATCCTAGGGGAAATATCTCCCCCTTAACCAGCAGATTTAGTGGCTGTTTATTCTCCTCCTCATGTCCCGCGAGGACGTTTTATCTGCACCAGTAGCAGTTCTTACCCATTTGGGGGCCCCAGGCAAAATATAGACATGAGACCCTCTTGTGTTATTTCTGCTGGTGTTTACCATGATAGGGCTGACTGTTGGGGGGCCCCTACAGAGGGCCCCCTTGGTGGAACCCTTAGTAATTGCCTAGTCTGCCTTTTGGTAAACGTGCCTCTGATCTGTCCTTTTTTGTGTCTCTCTACCCCTCCCCCTCTCTCCCCGCAGGAGGAATTCACAGATTTAGTGACATCCCCGGGTTTATCAAAGCGCTTATTCAACATTTATGTACTCCTGTCAAGACGGCTTCTGTGGGGAAAACTGGATTTTTTTTTCCCTCCCTTCGTCTTCTCTTACTCGTCTCTCTTCCCTTCTCAGAGTGTATCATAGCTGGCAATCAGCAAGTTGACTAGACTTCAGCCAAAAAACTGCCACAGGGGATGTGACAAGGGTCGTGCTCAACAAAGATGGACAAGTCACAGGGTGGAAAATGGCTGCCATATCACACGCATAAGGAATTTAGATAAGTCAGTCAATCTTTACCAGCAATGCACAATGACAACAACAGCACCAAAACTATTGCTTTGAGAAACCTCCTGCATTCTAATTTCCACAGCATTTCTTCCTAACTGATACGAGATCACATGGAACTTGTCTTCAGCAGAATGAAAGACTATTTTGAAACATTTTTTTTTCATATGTATCTGTCTAAATGGCAATTCAAAATGATTTAGTCAAATCTTTACATGATTAAAAATATCAACTAAACAGATTTGCTGTTCAACTTAATTGCTAATTGGCACCAAGCAATGCAGTTGGAGTATCTGTGACTGTTTATTCTCACAGGCTCAACATTAATTTATTAGAGATGCAATTAAATAAATATGTTAGGTATTTAACTGCAATCGCAGTCACATCCAAAGACTTTGACACCATCAGAGAGTATCACTCATAAACATTGTCAGTAATTATTTTGCAAGCAATTTTTGTATACGGTATGTGTATAGTTTTATATTTCATTTCATATTTAGACTTAACTGACTCTGGCAAGCAAACTGAACTCAAGTACCACAATTAATCTTGTACCCAACTCTTTTACCCCAAACATATCACTCCAGAATGATCAATGGTACTACAAGCAATCCACTGCCATGCAAAAGGCTGTCTACCTTCTCACAGAGTCTGTTGGATGTCACATCAAATTAGCAGTCTCAGCTGAACGCCTGGGTAGCTCTGACACTAGCAATCACTGCTATGACTAATTCTCATTAACTAACGGTAATTCACCTTTAAAATGCCATGTGGTACTCCGATGAATGGTCTCTTCGGAAGATGATGGAGGGCATGCTTTTGATACTGCAGGCTAGAGGTTTTTTTTCAATGCCAGCTGTAAAAACTGACAGCCACCCGCCGATCACTCTCTCAGTTTTTCTTCTGTTCTCAGCTCAGCTAAGCGGACATCCACATATCTTTACTAAATAATTCATATGAACCTTGCACTCTATGCAGTATATGGAGTCCGTAGCATTGTCGTCACTATAGTCTCTCATATTTAAAACCTACAGTAAGCGTCATATTTTTTTTTCTTTTTTACTTTATAGGATTTTTTTGTGTTCTCAAGCAAACTCTACTATACCTGCAGGTCAGTTGGACGTCTTTCGCAAAAACACCCTTTCTGTGAGAAAAAGGTATACTAACATAATACCATTCTAAAGTGTTGACGTGTAGACAGGAGAAATGTTTGTGGCTTGCAGGGCCTCGGCATGTGCTGTCAACTCCTTTTGTTCCTCGTTGTTATCTGCCATCTAAATGGCCGGCTCGCCTTTGCATTTACAGCTGCAACGTCACCCATTCTTGACAGTTTTGACAGCATATTTATGCATTTTCATGTGGATATGTTTTGTGTTTGGTAAAAAAAACATGTAGAGAAAAGACTCTATATGTCGCTAGAACTACAGACAACACGTATACTTTTATCCTGTCAGAGACATTTGCAACCCTCTAACCCTGTTTTTTTTTCTAATCTCACAGCTGCAGTGTCTACACTTAAGCCCACTATGCTAAGCCCAAGGTAT
Source organism: Engraulis encrasicolus (assembly GCF_034702125.1). Taxonomy (NCBI): domain Eukaryota; kingdom Metazoa; phylum Chordata; class Actinopteri; order Clupeiformes; family Engraulidae; genus Engraulis; species Engraulis encrasicolus. The sequence goes on from NC_085868.1 coordinate 29,916,115, forward strand.
CAACAGGCAATTGTTTCTGTACGTCAGCAAAAACATGTGTTTTGTTTTGCTCTCTTTTGTTTTTGTTGACTGCAATCCAGGTTCTCTCTCTCTCTCTCTCTCTCTCTCTCTCTCTCTCTCTCTCTCTCTCTCTCTCTCTCTCTCTCTCTGCTTTGGCCATCCTTTGTTTCAATATTTTTGCACCAATGCAGGCATGACCACTTCCACCACCACCAGTCTTTGACACATTCCATTTCAGAGCCGCTCCACTGCTGGTGATCCGCCCCACTCGACCAGGACACGGCAGCGCACCAATTAAAGCTTTGTCCAATCAAATTAATTTATTAAATTGCAGAGGTTGAGGAAAATCACAGGGCCCAGACAATACAGTGCTAAACGACATGGATTTTTCTCCAGTGGAGCCTCCTGTCTGATCTCATGCTATTGATTGCGGACTCAGCAGAGCACACTGGCCTCTCCACAAGACCTCCCAATACAACACAGTGACGGCAAGATCTAGCACACATACCATGACACACACTCATGCATACACCTAAGCAGGCATGCACACGGGCGCGTGTCGTGCACACACAAACACGCACATGCACGCACGCACACACACACACACACACACACACACACACACACACACACACACACACACACACACACACACACACACACACACACACACACACAACCACAATCAGACACACACACACACACACACTGGCCCTCTCTCAGACTCTCTCACACTCAGCCTTCTCAGCAAACACACACACACACACACACACACACACACACACACACACACACACACACACACACACACACACACACACACACACACACACACACACACACACATACAAACACAGGCACACACACACACACACACACACACACACACACACACACACACACACACACACACACACACACACACACACACACACACATACACACACACACACACCTGCCTTTCACGTTGACCTGTGTGGTGCCATGGATGGGCGTGTTCACACATACTATGTAGTGCACTATGTTTGGATGCACACAGCAGCAGAAAGACAAACAGAGCCCTGACGCAGACAGAGATAATGGAGATACAATACACACATATTCTTAATGCACACCAACACATTCTCACTGGAACTGCTGGGCTACAAAGTGAAGAAAATCATATACGTAATTCAACACTGACATAGGACTCTGGGACAAAATACACTCTAAAATATTATGTCCAATTGACTTAAGTGTTAAGTGTTGACTTAACACTGCTTTTTCACTGTGTACAAGCACAGTTTTTTCCCTACAGGTCTAACCTAAAGTACACTATCTATGGAAATGTGTATATAGAAGATGCAATTAAGCTTGTATTTCTTATTAAATACATGTGTATAATCAGATGGCCTTACCTTACTAATTGAAGTAAATAATCTGCTGCACAGAAACCTTCCAATGAAAAATATGCTACCGTAAGTGGTGATTTCATGCAAAACAAATTAATGCAATAAAAAACATACATTGTGCATCATGTGCACCAAACATGATTACAATACATTTTGTTCTATATTATAACGCAGGTGGTAAACTTGTAACACCGACCTGTTCCTGATTCATATTCATAAATGAACAGTAATTAATTTTCATGCTCATTTCAGAGCTACGACTGCAAACAACAACTCTTAAACAGTGTCCTTGCAGTAGTCTTGTAAACAGCATTGGATGAAACCAGCTGGATTGTGAGAATGTATGTTTTGACTGGTACAGATACAGATGCACATAGTACTTCCCACACAGCATGACAACACACAAGGCTATAAGCACAATACACTGTATACACGATATTAGAAAATATTTTCACAAATAAATGATAAATGACAGATACAGATGCACATACTTCCCACACAGCATGACAACACATGTACAATACATTGCACACAAAGTATTACAAATATGTTCACAAATAAATTATCAATTTAAACATAATTCCCCTCATAGCACAGCTAGCTCTACACAGTATCTGCATATGTTGCTGATGATGTCTTGTATAAGTCGCTCACTTTGGATAAATGTGCCTGGTAAATGTAATGCACCGTACATGTCTAATAACATGATAACTATTTCATTTGGAGCATCTTGTAGCCTCTTACTGCAGCTGGGGTCGCCCCCTATTCACTTGCTGAAAATGCTTAACTACATCATAACAACATTGCTATGACATTAGGCTACAGAGAGCCATAGTGCTGCGCTAAGGGGTTTTAAAGGGATATGCCACTATTTTGGGGGTTAATACAGTTTAAACCGTTGCCCAGTGTTTATAAATGTGGTAAATTGTTTTATTTTTCATGTAAGCCCTTGTCTTGCTTTAAGACAAGTTAAATGAGGGAGCATGTCGCTAAGCTAGTGAAAGTCAATGGATCCGTGTAGCATGCTACATGCTACAGTGATCCATTGACTTTCACTAGCTTAGCTACATACTCTTTTAACTTGTCTTAAAGCAAGACAACGCTTAACATGAAAAATAAGACACTTTGCCACCTTTATAAACCCCAGCCAACGATTTCAACTGTATTAAGCCCCAAAATAGTGGCATACCCCTTTAACATACTTAAGGACACTTGACAAAACAGACAGTTAAAATAGCAGTAACAAAAAAAACAAGAGACACCAGGGTCCCTTTATGTAAATATCTCCAGCATTCTCCTCGTTTGGGTACTGGCTGTGTTATTTGGGTCAGGGGTGGGTTTTCCACAGGGGATGGGGGGAACCTACTCCCCTTTGTGTAGCCCAAATGTACACTTCAGATTACAGATGACCTGCGTCAGGTACTAAATAAGGGACTTAGTCAGTACGGTCACGTCTTACAGTAACCTTGCTGATGTTGAACCTCGAGCAAAATTCGATCCAATTGCAGCATGAGACATACTCCAAACAGATTGACCCATCATGTCTAGGGAGTATCACGAAGACAAAATCGTCATTCAGTGAAAACATG
>NC_085868.1:29924094-29966594 GCF_034702125.1 Engraulis encrasicolus
GGTCTGAAACGCATTTGTTACAATGGAGGATTTTTTTATCCACATGTTGCGTTTACACCTAGCAGGAGAAAAAAATACCCTGCTAAAAAAATATCCTGCTATGTGGACACAGCACCTTAGAGCACAATACTAACTGCCAGACAATCAGAACATGTGCTGCCAATAAAAGGTTCAATCTCAACTGTCACTTTCTCTCAACATTCTAGTCTTAACGAGCACCTAAAACTACCATTCTAGAATTCTATTGTTCAGCTCTTCAATGCAATGTCGTATTGTCTTGCTGGAATGTTCATGACAGCCAGTTGCTTGGCTCAATGGTTAAGGTGCTGGATTAGAGATATGGAGGTTGTGAGTTTGAATCCCACTCGGACCCATGTTGATTTTCAAAATTATATTATATGCAGTGTTCCTAAGCCAACTTAAAATACCATGTATGTCATTTAGTATCAATGGCAAAGGTGCTGGATTAGATATATGGAGGTTGTGAGTTCGAATCCCACTCGGACCCATGTTGATTTTCAAAATTATATCATATGCAGTGTTCCTTAGCCAATTTAAAATACCATGTATGTCATTTAGTATATCCCCAAAACGCAGAGCTACAACACTTTCAAGATGGCTGAATCCAAGATGGCTGAATTGTTTGGCCCATAACTTCTGACTGGGTGGATGGATTTTTTCCAACATTTCTTTTAGCTTTGTTTTCTCAATAGTAGTTTGTTTTTAATTTAGGGTTAGAGATATCAAAAATTAAACTGCCCAGCTCTGCTTCCCCAAGCCCGCTTCCAGCATTTTCTGTGAGAATGCAATCTAGTTGTGTTAATCATCTTAAAACTCAAAATCCAGCTTGGATAAACAAAATATTTGAAATCACCACCCTCAAATTAAGGAGACTAAAATGTTTACCGACTTTTCCTCAAATTTGCTGCTAGACATTTTTTTCTGAAGCTTTTCCTGTCTATGTGGGTATAAGTGGACACTACAGCATGACATACAATGCAATGCATCCATCTCTACTCTGCTTGCACTGTCTCCTGCTCTACACCCCAACTGACGCTTATCCCTCAGTCCCAGTCGCAGTCTGTTCCTCAGATTCACCCAGTACAAAAAGACTAACAAAGGCGGGTTTGATGATTAAAGACATGCTTTGGTCTGCTCCTCTGATTTCACGGTGAGACGCGGCATCAGTGTCCATGACTGAACTGCTGTTTGGAGAACTCACTGTCGCCATCAATTTTGTATTCTTTCGTTTCAACCTCTCTCTCTCTCTCTCTCTCTCTCTCTCTGTCTCTCTCTCAGTTTTGTTTTCTTTTTATGTAAATTTATTTATTTTCTCATTCGTTTTATTCCCAACGTAACCCTGGATTTTTACACTTGTTTTGGGTTCATCTTTTGTACTTTTTTTTTAGGCGTCCGACACTGCATTGGATGCACAAACGGAAAGGCAAGAGAAGGCAGAATGGGAGGTAGAGATAGAGAGACTGATTTTGGTAGATATCAATTGTGTGACTCTTTCAAAGACGGATATACTTTAGCGCTGTGGAAAAAGAAAAAGGGGGAAAAAATCCCTTTCAAGATTCCTCAGAACTCAGCAATGTGTGCTACAGCCAGAAATGAGACGGGCTCCATGTGAATCATGCAAATGGTTTCAAGTAGCTAGCAATCATCGCAGTGGCTGCATAATTCTACATAAGGAAGCACACAAGATTTCTTGACTTGATGGTAGAATGGGGGAGGCTGAAGTTTCCAGCTGCCTCTGTGTTGCTCAAGATGTCAATTTCCCTGTGTGTGTGTGTGTGTGTGTGTGTGTGTGTGGGGGGGGGGGGGGGGGGGGGGGGGGGGGGTGTGTGTGGGTTGCGCGCGCGCGTGCGTGTTGAAAGAGATCTCTTGGCCAGACTCAGAGACAATTTGGGTCACTAGTGAAACTCACTGCATGTATCCCACCCAGGTCCGCTGACAGCTTGGGTTGGGCCCGGTACAAAGCCATCTGAAAGAGCGCCTCTTAATACATATACAATGTTTTCTGGATCCAATTCTGGACCCTCTCTCTCCCTGGGCAACAGACCCCTTAGCTCCCACAATCCCAATAAAATAGCTTTTGAAAAAAAAGAAAGGAGGAAAAGACCAGAGAAATGGAGGAACACATGCTGAGACACTGAAAGAGCAGAGCACCTGGTCTTACAGGATGTACCCCATTGGTTAAATTCTCAATGAGTTCTGCCAAAGAAGGTAGATCTAACAAGAGGCGAAGGCCAATACAACGCCCCATAGCAACATTCAGCCCCATGATTTTCTGGAATGGCCACCATTCTGGAATGAACATCAGACAAATTACATTGGAATGCTTTGGATATGTATACAGGATTTCTACATACTATGGTAAAAATAAATTCATGTAGCTATAGGAAATTGTTCACTTATGAATGATTATACCATCTCATGTGTTTTTTTCGGCATAATCAGTGCAGAAGTTAGTTATCTATAAGGCTAAAGTTGTTAAAGTAGCTAGCCATATTATACTTAGCCTAGCGTTAGATCCACGTTGTTTCCTATGGACAAAGAAGGTTGCTATGGCTACTGTTCATTCCAGAATGGCGTACGTGACTGCCTGTTCATTCCAGAATGGCGGATTTGACTCAGAACTGAATCAAAACGCCCCCTATTGACTGTTTCCCATAAAGGACCTCACCTTCGCTTCGTGTTACTGTAGATCCACCTTCTTTGGTTCAAACTGACTAACAACTCTGCTTTTGAGAAATGTACCTCTGACCTGGACTGGTAAGATGCCATACAGAGCATTTCCTGATGGGCTGACAATCCCCACAGGCCAAGTTTTTGTTTGTTTTGCATATCCTCAGAGACTGGCACACAATGGAGAGGGGGCCGCACACAATATTTCCAGGCCTTGTTTATGGGCCCAGCCTTGCCCTGCTTCTCCTGCTATCTAAGATATTGTGGAGTTCATTTTGTTTTATAACACTATGTTATCTTAAGCCGACTGCTCATATTAAGACATGGCCGATAAATCTCCCATTTTTCCAGGTAAAAGGGAATTGATCTTACAAGAGGGCAGGCCTGGAGGTCAACAAACCTCCGGAAAAATATGAACTTTGTGTACTATTTGACCCTTACATAGGCTTTATAAAGTTACCTACATTAGGAGTCAGCACCCTGGATGAACTTGAAACTAAGTCCTATATTTTTAAATTTCACTTATCAATATGAGACTGCGTGACAGCTGAGGCTGTGGCACGTATGAATAAGTCATCACAGCTAAGAAAGCCAGATTTGCCTTCGTCAGAGATTTAATGGCTCATGTGTTCCATTTTGCAGATCTCAGCGATCCATTCTTCAGAGCAAACATGAAATTGGTCAAATTACTTCAATGATAGTTTAAGGAATGTGACAGTGGATTTAGTGTATACTACTACTACTATGCTATCTCACACTTCTCCCTCTTTCAGCAGTTTGGAAATGGGGAAATGAAAGAGCATAAAAATGAAATAAAGATTTGAGCTTCTCTGTGTAAGGAGGCTGTGGATGTGTTAATAATTAATAAAAGAGAGAGAGAGAGATAAAATATGCACAAGCTGTAGAAAGAGAGTATGCGAGCAAGAGAGAGAGAGAAAGAGAGAGAAAGAGGGAAAGGAAGAGAAAGAGCGATAGAAAGAGAGGGATGTGGGGCTGCTGCTGCCCAAAGTCACCAAATATCATGTTTGATATTCCAGTATTAAAAATTGAGATAAGCAACGGCGGCTTCATCAGGGGCATTATACAGGTCTCTGTGACTCGACTCTGCGACTGGCTGCCTCTACAGCCTTCTAGCGAGAACATTTCTCTCTCCCGCTCGCTCTGACTTTTTTTTACCACCATCACAACACAGCCACTCTCTCTACTACGCCACACTCGCTATGCAAATCAGGCCGGGAAATAATGTGGCATTATGTAGGGAGTTTCGCCCTTAGGACTATCAAAGGCATGCATCTGACAGCCAGTGATGGCTCATTGTTATAGTACTTTTTGCCATTATTATTAGCATAACAATTATGCCGTTTGGAGTTGTTGCATACAGTACGGCACAGAGGCGGGAGGGAGATAGCGGGAATTTCTAAGGAAATGGTGTCATTATGGCAGGCAGAAGTTTCATTACACGCATAAAAATATAAAATAAAGTATGAAATATTTTGACAAGCTGTGCCAGATACCCTCAGCGGCGGTGCCATGTTCTGAATTCATGCCGTTATTTTATTTCATGGTGGTGGTGCCTTTCACGCCTACATTTCTCACTGTAATGTGAATATGTATTTTGTTTTGTTTTGTTTTGTTATGTCTGCGTGTGTTTACAGCAGTTCTGTGGCATTCATCGGCTTACCCTTTTACTCTACACTCATAGATGCCAGTGGTGAAGATGATGTTTATTAATGGGAAAAAATAACTCCCCTTAAGCTGGTTGATGTAGCAGTGGGAACTCTTCTTGTGCTTGCTTGATCAAAGGAGAATGGAAACACCACAGTTGGGTGCATGGTGACTCGACTCTTCCAGACTCGAGTGCCTGTTCATCCAGCTCAGGCAGTGGTTACATTAAATGTTGTAAATGATGGCGTTATGTGAGTCCTTTTGGGATGTTTTCAGCTGGCAAAAGAGTTTTTGATGTGCTGTGCAAATAAACACAGTTCAATACAGTACATGGATGTAGTTGGTAGGAATGCTCATTGCTCACTAGTAGTACTGTATTCAAAGTCAATAAAAATGAGACATAGGTGAAGTTTTATATGTAGTTTTTTTTATACCAGCAGCCCTTTAGCTTCTGTGTGTTCTTGGTTGTGTACTAAGGATTTGTGGAGCGTGTTGAACTTCCAGTAAATATGGTTTATGGTTCAACATGGAGTCCTGTTGGGATGTTTTCAGCTGGCAAGAGGGTTTTTGGTGTGCTGTGCAAATAAACACAGTTCAATACAGTACATGGATGAAGTTGGTAGGAATGCTCACTAGTAGTACAGTATTCGAAGTCCATTAACATCAATAGCATCCAGGATTAAACACAAGCTATATGTACGATCTGTAGGGAAGGCATGAGAACCAGCCTCACAACATTTTTAGTTGATGTCGGTATGGTGTGTTTAGTAACTGCTGGTTGTATATTAGGCCGTGCCCTCCTAGTGACGCAACACCTTCAGCGTTGCTTCTAGTCAGGCCAGGAGCACTCCTCCCACTTTGTAGGGAAGCAAACAACCATTAACAAACCAAGGGAGGTGGGTCATTTTTGAAAATGTTAATTGTTACGCTCTTCGTCAGACCAAGTCGACCAAGTCGATGATAATCATGCTATATTAGGCCTACCTTATAGGACAAGTGCACTATTTTGAACCTTCAGTCCCTTTTCTGAATCGGCTTCAATGAAGTAGGGTGGTCCTCACCAATTGGAGGACCTTTGTCCATTTAGTCCTCTGTACATGGGAGAACATTTGCTCCTCACCAGTTTGAAGGTCTTTGTACTTTCATTTTGTTTTTGAAAGTATGCATCTCACCAAGTGGATAGGGGTGTTCACTTGCATTCCCTACAAGTTTGAAAGCGTAATTTTTGACCTGCCATTTTGTGAATGAAAGAAAAAAAATATTTACACAAATGCTAAATAAAACACGAGGAAGGCATGTTTTTCTACAAAACTTGTTATAGAATACCAGTGAAACGCCACTAAATATTTGGTGAGTGTTGTGTGGTGTGTTCTTGGTTTCAAGAACAGATTTGGACATGCCCATTGACGGCCAGTTGAGACAAAATCCAGTTGAGACAGCAGTAAACATTAAAAAATGTTGAGGACCACTCTACTTTATTGAAGACAATTTAGAAAAGGGGCTAAATGTTTAAAATGGTGCTCTTTTCCTTTAAGTTAAAAATTACCTATTTTGCCTGGTTACATTGCACAACCCTTTCCAGGTGTCTTTATTTAAAGCAACTTACAATAAAGGTCAATACAGGTTAACTTCAATGAATCAGTAAGCCACCTATTGGGCCTCATTCATGTAAGCCTACCTGTGATCCTTCAGTGCCCTGATACAATGTGGAACTGGACTGCTGTGATAGAGAAGATAGAACAGCTCAGCATTGCTGAACAATGTGAGCTTAGGACAGACGGAAGAGAACATTTACCCAAATAGATTTTGGTCTGTCAGACAGGCATGGGCTGACATCCAATCGAGAGGTGGTGTACCAATCATCAAGTCGACTTATCATGACAATCTGTTTTGTAGGGCATATCACTGTTGAATTTTGCTGGTTTGAGATGGGACTGTCAAAAGGAGCTGAGTGCTGTGAAGTGAACATGACTTCCTCTGTTGACTCTCTGGTTTGGTGGGGAAATCAGATGGAGAGCCACAACAGTGGGTAGACTATAGTGTTGGGAGTAACGCGTTACAAAAGTAACTAATTACTGTAATGCATTACCTTTTTGAGTAACGCAGTAATGTAACGGATTACAGGGGGGGAAATCGGTAATATGTCCTCGTTACAATGCAAGTAACTTGCACATTACAACGCATTTTTTCACCTAAATTTTGTGTGGGTATTTTGTTTTCTTTATACAATGTTCGCGGATCACCGCGAGATCAGCTAGGCCTATTGCATCTGATACGTCCGCGCAGAGATTTTAAAGTTCCACGCAGAACATTGCTTCCTCTTTCACGCTTCGTCTCTCGAAATGGCAGGCTGACAAAGGATGACCGATCCAGAAGATCCAGCTTGCTCGTTTTCAAGATGGGTAGGCCNATATGCCCTCTTTGACTTCATTGAAAATAAGGACGCCAAGAACATTTCAGTTAAATGCACACTGTGGCTACTTGAAACTCAAACCGCTTTCCACATGATAAACAGTAGCCTACAAACAATTTGGCGATTGAAGAGGTGCCATAGCACCACCAAATTAGTCAGGAAAGGAGGGAATGCATCCCATTCGCACGAGACAGGGACACGGCAGGGTATCCGACGGGGAGGATGCATCCCCCTCACTTTTGTTAAACTAAACATCAATAAATTGAAATAAATCAATTTGAAATAAAATATTATAGGCGTTTGGCTGTCAAAGTAGGGAAATTGAAAAGCTTGCTGCACGTTGCATCACTCTGTAGCCTATCACTGTAAATTCCAGCGCAATAGTTGCATGAATAGAACTGTAGCTGTTTACGCAAGTCGCAGAATATGGTGGCCGCGGTGAGCACGCATAAAGAATAGTTCTAGAGTTGTGAGTAAGTGACAAACTGATCTCCGCACGAAGTCACATGATTCAGGCGAGCCACGAGCTTGCAAACTGACTGGCTGGTATCCTCGCAATCATTTTTTTTGGCCTATAATTTTGTTAATTGATAAGACATTTTTCCCGTTGTGCTGTATATAATTAATATTCAAAATAGGCCTACTGTAGCAATGCATCTGCTCTTTTATCAATAATAATTTTCTTGTAGTGCAGTGAGGTGGCTTTATGCTTCAGCCAAGTGCAAACAGAGCCTGTGCTGCATGCGTCCGTAATAGATTAAAAAAAACGGCGCTGGTGTGCATGGTAAGGTGTGGTAAGAAGAGAAAGGATTAATCATTGTATTGGTGAATCAATGTATGTGGGTAAGACGCAATTCCTGAAAATGTTGGTTTTCAGTCTGCAGGCTTCCAAAACGACTTGTGGATGGCAGGTGAAAGTCATGCCACCTCATAGATTTGCACTGTACAAACCCCAACTCCGATGAAGTTGGGACGTTTGGTAAACAGTGAATAAAATCAAAATGCTATCATTTTCAAAACATTCAATCTATTCATTAGATGGAGAATAGTGAAAAGACAACATATTAAGTGTTAAAACCGAGAAAAAATATTGTTTTGGGGGACATATGTACACATTTCTAATTTGATAAATCCAACACGTCTCAAAAGAGTTGGGACAGGGATCAGTGAAATTTAGTAAACATCCAAATAAGATAAAACAACAAAGAAGAACATTTCAAAATGAATTGTACTGACGGACAATATAGGTGTCCAGGTATAACATCATCACAGAGAGGCTGAGTCACTCAGAATTAAAGATGCAAAGGGAATAATTACCATAGTTATTACATACATTTTTGAATTCCCTTTGATTTACCACGATTGAGTGTATATAAGACATATTTTTGTTAATAAAATCATTGTATAGGTTCATGACATCATGAAATATATATTGGCTGTAGTCTCACTCTAATTCCTGGAGTGCTAGAGCTATTGAAAATTGACCATATTAAGAATGCTTAATGCGTGCAAATGATACAGGGGTGTAACATTCTCCTAAGCACCTGAGCTCACTTGAAATAGACCCAGAAGACATGGGAAACTGTCCTTTGCTTACAGAAGTCAGCAGAAGTTGTAGAAGTCTTTTCGACAATAATAGAGCGTGGCACATCCTGTGCTACAGTGAAAATGGACCATCCAACTTGTGTTAGTGCTAGCTTCAAAAGTCAGCCTCCATGATGGCATGCGGGTGCAGCAGTGCATTGGTTAAGATGTTCTCACTCATCTGTAGAGTTAAATGCAGTGCTGAATGGTATAAATGGGTTTTAAACAGCATGAAAAGCCACTCATGCATTATATTTTGAAGGGAGATCTTCGATTACTGCCACATAGTAAGGTCAAATTGCATTCTCTACTATGTTTTAACAGTTTGGCTCCATCATAAGGACCAGCAGGTGATAAAATGGTGGGTTTTTGGTCAAGACCTGTCACACTGTAAGCACTACAGAAAGGAAAACATTGCAAAACATGACAAGGAATACACCCACCATTTAAGCTGGTGAAATCATGTCCAAGATAGGAATTAACACTGTTTTTTATATAAAATCATCTCATCGGTTAATGTATTTAACTGTTAAGTGTTGTCTTTTGTTTTGTTTTTAGTCTTCCTCGACATTTGCTGCCATTTATTGTCCCCGTCCCAACTCTTTTGAGACGTGTTGGATTTATCAAATTAGAAATGAGTACATATGTCCCCCAAAACAATATTTTTTCTTGGTTTTAACACTTAATATGTTGTCTTTTCACTATTCTCCATCTAATGAATAGATTGAATGTTTTGAAAATGATAGCATTTTGATTTTATTCACTGTTTACCAAACGTCCCAACTTCATCGGAGTTGGGGTTTGTAGATTGCCAAATCCTTATTTCCAGTCATTTTGGCTAAAGTAACTAAAAGTAATGCAAAAGTAGTTACTTTAAAAAAAAAGTAATGTTGTAATGTAAGGCATTACTTTTAAATGACAGTAACATGTAATAAGTAGTGCATTACAGTTTTTGAGTAACTTTCCCAACAGTGGTAGACTATAGTCAGGGCAGGGCCACTGACATCCAGGCCTGGGGCAAAGAAAGCACCCCCCCCCCACCCACCCACACACATACACACTCAGTACATACAATGTACTGTAATGGAGGCACAATTCTGTATGGGCCACCCCTATCCCTGGGCCCATCACAATTGACCCCTTTATCCCACCTTGTCGGTTTCCCTATAAGACAGGGCATCAGATTTGGTGGGAGTGAACTATTTTATAGTACATTATACATAGGGTCCAGGCCAGTTCAACTGGGCAGCAGTCATTATGGACCATAACAAGTGGAGTGGTGGGGAAGTGCCATGATGGTTGGTGGTGTACAGTACAGTTAAAGCTTGAGGGGATGTCACGTCTGCCTGACTGAGTCCAAGACAACGACTGCCTCGGTCAGAAACATGACCCTGCGCTCAGTTCTCTGCTCTCAATGTGTCAGTCACGAGTCTTTGCATCGACATGGGCAGCTGTCAATGACTTTGCCAAGACACAGCACAAGTTTTTCGGCTCAGAGGTGGAGTTTGAATGGACAGGGAAGGAGAGGTTTTTTTTTTCCTCAGGGGTTACACTGAAACTGATGAAGCTGGAGAAACTTGTGGTTATTGTGTGTGTGTGTGTGTGTGCGTGTGCGTGTGCGTGTGCGTGTGTGTGTGTGTGCGTGTGCGTGTGCGCGTGTGCGTGTGTGCGCGCGTGTGTGTGCATGCGTGTCTGTTTGAGAGAAAAAGTTATTTACATATATTCAGTAATACAGAAGAACAAGGTTTTTTGGTATAATTTATTTACAGTATGGAAAACAGCAACAGTTCTTTCACATACAAGACATACAAGCTTGGGGTAAAGCAAGGCCGCTGTGGATTAAAAGTGGCATTCAAACAATGGCGGAACAATAGCATTGAAGATAGCAGAACTATTGTACATTTTAAATGGTGCTAGGCTAGGGTGATGACACTGCTATGTGGCTGTTTTTGAATGGAGGAGGGTTGTTTTTTCACAAGGACCCTGTTGGCCACATTACTGAATGGATCAGAGATTCCATCCTGACCTGCTCCCATCAAACGCATGCATCCAAATGTAAATTGCAATGCAATGCAATGCAATGCAAACTGGGTGTTTTTGGTATCATTTAGTTCCAATGATCCATGTGGCATTAACCTATACAAACCACATATTAAACTTTTGGTCAATTTTTAATAGAAATGGTACTACCTTCAGAGACATACAAGCTTTTGGATAAGACACTGACCCCATGGTTTAAATTGGCTGAAATTCGATGCAATGGCTGGTTGTTGAAAGGGTTAAAACGGTGGAAGTTTTGCACAAGGCAAGGGCCCCTGGTGGCCAGATTACTGAATGGGGCAGAGATTCCATCCTGCTCCCGTCACATGCATGTATGCCTCCACTACTACCACCACCACCACAGCCCCATGCTCTAATAAACCCTACACTGGCCGTTACCCAATCCAGGGAATCCAACAGAGTGAGTTGTCCCAAGCACAGGGAGAGAGAGAGAGGGGGCCCAAAATTGGGTTCTCATTGCATTGTATGTATAGAGTGGGGGGTACTTTTAAATGTCTTTGTCCTGGACCCGACCAAAGCTGCCATCAGCCCTGACTACTACCATGCTCTAATAAACCCCACACTGGCCATAACCCCAACAAGGAATGGCTCAGGATGAAGAGAAATAGGGCATGGTCGACGACGGATTCGCACATCTGCCAGTTAGCTATGAGGACTTATTAAGATTACAGATGGACTGTGCGAGTCTACTAGTAACTTCACAGAACACTTTGAATCTCTGCCTAGACTATTTCAATAGGCAGTCTTTATCTCTATTCTTGAGGAGGTTCTTTCTATTATTTTCTCTTGTTATCAAAGTGGATGTGATAACAAACTGATGTCTACAGTACAGACCAAAAGTGTGGACTCACCTTCTCATTTAATTAATTTTCTTTATTTTTGTGGATATTTACAGAACTTAGTACATTTTCAGGGAGGGCATAAAAACTGTGAATGACCACATTTATAATTATGTGCGTAACAAAATAATGAAAAATTAAAAAAAAAAATAATAATAATTGAAAAACCATCAAAAAATGCCAAACAGTGACGTCAACACAGAAAAACTGATTACCGCACATGTTTCAACAAGCTTATTTTTCTGTATATTTTCAAGTAAAAATGTCCAGTCAGTCAAGTCAATTTTAATTGATACAAGCAATACAAGAGCGATTTTCTTGATCTGATAATGGGTTTGGTCACAGGCCTGGACTGGGAGAACAAAATGGCCCTGGCATTTTTGGCCTAGACCGGCCCCTCATAATCAGCGGCGCACATCCTACTACTTATTGACCAAGCGGCCTATGCGAAAAGGCGCAATATTCATGCATGGATCTCTCTTTCAGCTATCAGAAAACACCAGGAAATGTGCGCTGACTATATCAACTATTTATTTAAAATGAATCTTAGTTCGGGCAGTGGTTTAGAAATGCAATAGATGACCACACTCACAGCAAAAGTAATCTAGGCCTACTCTACTTCTCTCTCTAACTCAACCTCATCCTGGCCTGGTTTGACTAGATGAGAAGAGGGAGATAGATTATTTATCACAATGTATGCAGCACTTGCAAAATATTCAAATTAATATAGTATTCAGTGTATAGCCTACTCATAAATTGACCTAGATTAATGTTAAATTGAGGGTTTCTTCTAACAGGTGCATTAGAAGAGGGGTTAATTTCCTGTTATCAAAATGCATCTCTCATTGCATAAGGAAGCTACTTTAATAGCTTGAATGATGAAAGGAAATCATGAACTAACTGTAGCCTATCACCACAATGTTTTAGTATGTCAAATATGTTAACACATTGAGTACCGACGACGTAATAATGCGTTGTTCACGCCCATGCGTTGTATACCAAAACGCAAATATGCGTTATTAATATTTTTTTGCATATTTCAAAATTACATACTTCAATGCACATTGTGTGTTATTTTTGTAGCTCTGTGATGAATAAAACCGACACAGATGGCAGTCAAAAGTTGGTGTCATCATCTGGACCTTTTAATCACAGATCTGCGCCAACTAAACCCAAAAGTAGGCTATTTTTGATAACTGTGCTGCTGCATTACATTGTTGCCGAGTGCCATTTCCGCTTTGTGTCCGATCGCACGTGTCAGTCAGAAGTTCTTGTGTCAAGTGTCCACTGGGTGGCGGTACTTCCTCAGAAATTGGCAACAGTCAGTCATAACTTGATCAAAGAAGAAGGAGATCTGTGCCAGATTAGATTGGGAGGTGGTAGTCGCATTGTAAGGCATCACTTCGTTATATTCCAGCCCGATACCGTTGTATTCGGTTGTAGAGGGAAGCAGAAATGAAAAAGTTTAAACGGAGGAAAGTGCAACAGGTGCGTTTTCGCCAGACAACGCTGCACGAGTCGGCATTTATTGTTCCTCATGTCAATCAGACTGACGACCAGCATGGTGTGGATACCGATCCACCTTCACCAAGTCTGCCTGGACCAAGTAGCGAATGCAGGACGAGTGTACGACCTAATCGGTCCCGCGCATGCAAAAAAACATCAGTTTGCCAAGAGGAAAATAGTTCTGATGATGATGATGGCGACACAGACATCAGCGATCAGGGGGATGAACTTTGGAGCCCAACTCGGACATCCGGAGCAGGTAAGATTCCCTCGTTAGCGTGAAATAGCTAACAAGTTACCTCAGAAGTTTTGGCGGCTACATTGTAACATAAACACAGCCTGAGTCTGATTGTGCTGTACTTTTTGTCTTTTACCAAGTTGCCCTATCAGACAGCGAGTCTGACTTTGAGGACCTGGCGGGAGAGGACAGATTTAGGTCCATCACCCCTTCTAACTTCGGTGAGTAGCCTACAACTAGCCTCATTCATTTTGCCATGACCTAAATCCATTACCAATAGCATCCTGTATAGACTGTGCACAATATTCACTTCACGTTGGTGTGTGTGCGTGCGTGCGTGCAATGTGAAAAAAAAATCCGATGTGTAAAAATAAACTTGAATGAGAGATGTGAGTGGATTAGGTTGTCTTGATTTGCAAATGTGGTTTACATGCAAATGATGTGCATGCAGTGCATGTGATTTAGTCTGTTGTGTAATTGCAGATGTGGATGGTATGGAAGACATGGAAGAGATGGGGCAAATGGCAGAACCACAGGTGCCTTTGAATAGGGGTGCGTTGGACACACACACACACACACACACACACACACACACACACACACACACGTCTAATATGGTTACTGCATTTTGTTTTTAGTTAGGCTATTTGTGTGTATTTATTTTATGTATATTTATCATTTCAAGGTCGACAAATCACAAGGGGCAGAATGGCTGGAGCCAGACGAGGCCGCGCACCAAGCCGGTCAGTGAGCAGTGCCACCCCGGAAGAATGGCAGCGAGAGGACTGGAGGCCTAGAGACATACCCTTCACTGCAACCCCTGGACCACGAGGCGCAGCTATACTGACATCTGATCAGCCTGTTGATTTTGCTAAGTTGATTATAAGTGATGAATTGTTGCATGCAATAGCTGAGCAAACAAACCTTTATGCTGAACAAAACATGGCAGCCGGTAATGGGAAGGGGGGTAAGAGTCATTCTTGGAAAAATGTGACTGTAGAAGAGCTCAGGAGGTTTTTTGGTCTATTTTTTATTACAGGCATAGTCAAAAAGCCAACGTTATTCAGTTATTGGTCGACTGATGAATTGGTGTGGACACCTTACTTTGGCAAAACAATGTCGCGCAATCGCTTTCAGATAATTTGGAGGTATTTGCATTTTAGCGACAACATGACAAACAATGGAGCTGACAAGCTTCACAAAGTCCGGCCTGTGTTAGACCATGTCTTATCAAAATTTGGTGAACTGTACCAGCCCAACTCAAACATCTGTATAGATGAAGGCATGATGGCATGGCGTGGACGCCTCAAATTCCGGGTTTACAACCCCCAAAAACCTATCAAATATGGAATTAAATCGTACATCATATGTGACTCAGAAACCGGCTACTGCTTTGGGATGAAGCCCTATTGTGGGGAAGCAGGAAACTTGGGGGACACTGTAGTTACCCTTCTTGACAGATTGGCGGGGCACGGATACAAGTTGTACATGGATAATTATTATAACTCCGTTGCACTTGCTGACAGGCTCCTACAGCTGAACACCCATGTTTGTGGCACGCTGAGAAAGAACAGGGGGGAGCCCCAGACAATCACCCACATTTCAAATTCTGATCTGAGGCCTGGGGAGACCATTGCACTACACAACAACATTGCCATGGTTTTAGCATGGAGGGACAAAAAAATTGTGAAAATGATAACAAGTCTCCACCAGGATGAGATGCAAAATGCAATGGTGTGGCAGAGGGGCAACGACGAGAGGGTCGCTGTTCAGAAGCCAGCCTGCATTGTAGACTACAACAATTCGATGAACGGAGTTGACAGGCTTGACCAAAATATTTCTTATTACCCATGTGTCAGAAAGTCTACAAAGTGGACAAAGAAATTTGTTTTGTACTTGTTTCAGATATGCCTTTTCAATGCATTCATTCTGTACAAAGCCATGAACCCCCAGGGAAAGCACATGAAGCTCCTTTCATTTATAATGAGTGTGGCAAGGTCTTTCACTGGTGGACGAGTTGAGGAGGAGACAGGAAATGAAGGTGCAGGGGGTGATGAGGTTGATTCTGTTTGGCTCTTGCAAGATCGAGACCCAAGGGCCCCAAGGAGTGATCCTCCAACCAGGTTGGATGGCGGCATTGGACGCCATGTAATGATGAAATACAGGCCTACTGCAAAGAGAAGAAACCCTGCTCGAAAGTGCAGGTATGTAAGGCGCGTGGGTACAGGCGAGAAACCACTTCTTACTGTGCAGCATGTAAGGTGCCCTTACACCTCAAAGACTGCTTTAGGATTTACCACACAAAGCAATGCTTTCAAACCATGTAGACCTACATAAACTCTTGAAAATAAATTCTTGTAGGCCTAAATAAGGAATTCATGTAAATAATCTCTTGGAAGTAATGAACTCGTGCAAAGAGTATCTGATAAATAAATGATTGTAAATAAACAAAATACTTTTAATACATGTGTAAGTGTGTGCAGTATTATTATTTATATACAAATGTCTATGACTATGAAGAATGACCTTTATGTAATGCATTATTTTGTCATTGCATTCCCCCTGACGTCATTCTATTACAATACTGTATAAATGTGGCTGTTTTGTTAGAATCCCTCCACCTATTTTGTGGTTTTACGAACGTATAAACTGCTTTGAGACATGGACACGACACAAATCTTCTGACCCGGATATGTAAGTATCTAGGGCGCGCTAGGCGGAAACTGCGCACATTTCAGAAAAGCCCCGATATCTCCGTTTGCTGTTGATTTTGGTTGATACCCGCCTTAGTTCAGTTTAGGATAGCTCGACAACGGTGGCAGCTAGAGACACCCGGTTTTCACCCACTAAAAGTTTAAAGGCTCATCTTTCACATGAGCCATACCATGTGTCAGTGGGCCCATCACAAAATATGCTGTGGCTCTACAAAAACCGCCCAAGAATGGCTTGGAACGCTGGTATTCTATGACATAATTCCGTGAACACCGCCGGTACTCAATGTGTTAAGAAAGCATTAACATTTTCAAAATGAGCAGTGCTGAAAGTGGTAGGCTACATATAAAATAGTCTACAGATAAAACTGTATCAAAAGCTTATTCAAAAGAAATTCTTCAATCATTTATCATTTCTAATTGTCCTGGATAAAATAACAGCTGAGAGAGAGATGCTAGGTCTTTACCTACAGAATATGGTTTGATTGTGCTCCAAGAGGAGTTACAATTTTTTTTTTAATCCGTTTGCCAAACCTTTTCCACACGCGAGACGCGACAACCGTTACACGACATATGGACATTTTCACTGCGTGGTAAATGTGATTACGCAAACGATCGCTGAATATTTAACGAGAGTAGGCACGAGTTTGACAGTCTTCGAAATGCATTTGGTGCACGGAATGCTTTAGAACAACACCACTGGTGTTCCATTTAATGCTATACATTTGGCACACTGCCGTGGCTACTATATTGTTAATATTATTCACGTCAGTGGTTTGGTGTCTGGAATGTTTGTCTTCTCAACATGTCCGCAAGTCGTGCGACCGGATCAGAAAGCACTCAAGCACACTTATGGTGGTGGAAATGAATGGCCTATTTAATATTAATGTTTAATGCTGAAGTGAGAGTTGGGGAGAGGCATGGAGTATCCTAAAGTTTGAAAGAACAGGGGCCTCATGTACAAAGAAGTGCGTGGATTTCCTACCAAGAAAGTGCGGGCGCCAAAATCTTGAAAGTTACTTACGGACAAAAAAATCCGGATGTATCAATAAGTGCGTAACCAGGTTTTGCCGTGAAATCTTGCGCACATGCACGAGCACACACGGGACCAAGTCTCCGCCTTGCCTCCTCCCTTAAATATTCAATATGAATATTCTAATTAGTATGAACAGACCCTTTCATGTGCATTCATTGGTTGAAAGAATTGGAAAGGGAACGCGGGAAGGGGAACGCGGGAAATATAGGCCTATTTCATGATGCGAGGTGAAGGCGCTGTTTCGGAGGAAGCCAATTTAAAAGGAAGAAGGCTGCGCGCAATAGGCTAACAAAATTACTTTGGCGTGTATAAAATCAGGCATCGGTAGCCTAATACTTAATGTGAGGACTGCAGAAAAAACTGTCATGTTATACTGCAGTACAATGCAGGTTTCCCAACAATTGATATTTACAAGGCATTACGTCAAAACACATTGCATTGAGGCAGTCGCCAAGGCTTCCGAGAAATAAACATGTATGTCGGGTATAAATATGAAAGATGACACATGTAGGCTACGCCACACGTAGGCCTATGAATAACTTGCAGCCAATACTCAGTTAGCCTATAAAATAACCTGTTAATTGATGGACTAATTTTACAGTAGCCTTATTAAAATTGACCAGCACTGCGGTGAGGACGTTCCCAACAAATGCGAGAAGACACATCGCAGATCCAGAAAATATTAAATGGTTAATAGCTGCCAAATACTTGAAATAATACTGCTGATGGGCATCCAATATCGTTGTAATTCTGGAATAGTTTCAGAGTCCGCTTCATTTTAACCAGCTGCCTCAACAATAATATGGTTGAGGTGGTTTTCTTCTTCTTTTAAAAAAAAAAAATCACAGGCCTCAACATTAAAATCCACGTTTAAATGGCTGCATCTCTGCAATATTTCCGACCGTGTACAACACATCCCAGATAGCAAAATGTTTTTGGCAGAGTTTTGGGCCAAATCGTGTCTTGGCCTTTTGGCTGGCTTCGGTTTGAGTCCCCGGGCCAAAAGTGGCCCAAATTTGGCATGCCAAAACCAACCAAACCCAGCCATACATTGACCAAAGTTCACCCAAAACCCTTTTGGGATTTCCACGTACAGCCTTAAAGGCCCCAAAAGGAATTCCAGACCCCACCCTTCAGCCAAAATGCAGCCATAAAGTACCCATAACTGTCCCAGAACTGCCATAAATGAGCCTAAATACTGCCATAATGTACCCATAATTCAGCCATAATGTACCCATAACTCTCCCAGAACAGCCATAAATGACCCTAAATACTGCCATAATGTACCCATAATTGATCCCAAATGTAGCCATAATGGGGCCAAATGTCACTTATTTGTCTTATAAGTTTCCCTGTATACTTAAAATGTAAGTACCGGTATACAGAGAAACTTATAAGACAAATAAGTGACATTTGGCCCCATTATGGCTACATTTGGGATCACTAAATATTCCTGTTTTATTGTTGAAAATCGCACATTTAATAAATGCGTGATTTTCAACAATGAAACTGGAATATTTATGCATCTAGAAAAAAAAAAACAAGACAATTAAATACATTTCATTATACTTTATTGCCTCCAAATGCTGTGACTGGTTAGGGTGGGCAAGTGGCTGGATTTGATGGATGGGTATAGCTGCACGGAAGGTGGTGGAGGACTGGGTGACTTGATGGCTGCTTGGATGTCTGGGTACAGGCCTCTTGTTTTCATCTTGGTCCCCTGGCCAGTAAAAGCAGGTACTCTATTGCCACATAGAGGTAGGTAGATCAGATCAGATTCGCGACATCTAGGAAAGAATAAAAAGATAAACCAAATTGAATTACTACATGCAAAAGTAACTTTGAAAACAGTGGCATTACATTTTTTTTTCTTTTATTTAACCTTTATTTAACCAGGAAAATAAACCTGTTGAGATTAAAAATCTCTTTTAACAAGGGTGTCCTGGCCAAGTGGCGGCACAAATGCACTTGATTAATAGAGTAATAGACGGGAGAGGGGGGAGGGGTGTTATTAAAATTTGGTACCTGTTTTTGAGATCCGATTTGATTGACCCCTCCCACAGGTGACTGCAGTGTCCGTTCGCAGCACAGCATCTGAAAAGAGAATGTAGATGTTATTTCATATTTTATACATTTTAAATGACATGAGTAGTAGGCTACAGTAGATTGTACAACCATCTACGGAATTGTCAAAAGTAAAAGGGAGAAAAAGAATAGGAAAAAAAACAATACTCAATCAAACAAAACCCTGCCAAAACATATAACTTGCACTTGAGTATATAGTAGCCCACTGATTCTAAGATCAGAGTACTGGTCAAATTGGAGGTTTTTTTTAACCTAGCTTTTAGGTTTTTCAATAACAACAAAGCAGTAGGCTATCTATCTCATTGGGTGTGCCTACAGTAGAATAACTGGTGAAACAGACTGGTCACTATGTTATATCATGTGCCATTGTTAAAGCTTTCTGCCAATTAGTAATGCTCCCACTACCCTGGACTTGTCAGTAGGCCTATCTGAGGTGTTTTTTCCCCCTTATTCAGTCTTTTCCGAGATCCTGGTCTGGGGGCAGGCGTGAATTCACTTCTACTTTTACCTTTGACACCAGTAAGCTACTCTCTGTGTTGAGGTATTACAAATGTTAGAGCAAGATTACATAGGCCTACATGGGCCACATTTCTGTATACGGTTTACCCCCTGTTGTTGATAGCTGAACAATACACACTGCCTTAACAACTGATCATGTTAAATAGCCAGCGCTTAAACACAAACCGACCATTGCATTACCCAATACAGACGTATACTTAAAAGCAGTTACATTAAAAGCAAGGACTTTCACAACGAACGAAGATTAGACCAGAGAGAGAGGTTAATAAATTGTGGAACCAACCTGTAGTATGCCTGTCAAAAAACAAGTTCCTCCACCGGGTGACTGCCTTCAGCAGCAGCACATCTGAAAAGACAATGTAGAAAAAAGCAGATTCACTCGATTGCTTCAGTAGTAGGCCAAAATTACAGTGAGTCCAACACTTTCCGTGACAGACAGATATTGCTAGATAGTGCTCTGCTTTGTGCCGATAGGTAGAAGATGCTCCATGCCTGAGTTAGCTAGCTCCCGGCTTTTGGTAGCTGTCGTTGGCCAGTTAGCTGGGATTGCTAGTGTTGTTGTTCTTTGATTGAAATTCCCTTGGCATTGATATCTGAAAGTGAATTTCAACCACAGAACAACACTTAATCAACCGTTACTGAGTATGAGGGTAGCAACTAAGATTAAATGTCACAGTTGTGTGTCACAGACGTTTGTGTTTTAGCTCCTGTTAAAAGGGTATCGAAGTTTCAGCGCATAACACGGAAACCGACGGTCACAGACCTATGAAATCAACATGAAAACCGATAACACAAAATGCCTCATCTCTTAAGTCATCGGCGGTTGTATCTAATATAAAAACGTGTCAACTGCACTTACCTGCATAAACTGAAGTCTGACACACACTGGCGCTGGGGAAACTGAAGTGAGGCAAGCACGAGTTTCTCTTGACAGTTGATTTTGGCAGTCTTTTGGATTGCCGTAAGCGCACCAATGTAGAACGTTGCTGTCCCGCTCTCCACCCGAGGTTCAGATTAACCTGACACATGCCATTACCTGGCCATAACTCGTTCATTCACAGTCCGCGCGTTTTGATGTGTTGTGGGAAGCCATAAACAGCCCATAATTTAGCCAAATCTTAGGTTTTTTGCTTTCCAGAGGAACGCCCCAATTCACTGGCGCCCAGGTCAACCATAACCATGCCAAAAAATTGCCAAAAGCTTATGGCTTGCCAAAAGGAAGCCATAAATTGCAGATATCTGCCAAAACAAAGCCAAAATATCTGCTATCTGGGATGTAGTTGCGCTGCATGCCTCAGTGTGCCGCCAAAAAGACGCAATGCACCACTTACGGCAACTTCCACGCTTACGGAAACTTCCACAGCAGCCCTGAAATTCGCGTGGAGATCCGCAGTTTTCCACGTCTAGTCTGTTTTAGTACATCTGACCGTGGCCGTGGAAAACAACTTAAGTAGCTTTTTTGTCCGTAAGTGAGCTTCGTACATGAGGCCACAGATCTTGACTTGACTCATACCTGTCAGGGCTCGTAGAGGCTATTACTGCCGCTTTCACCTGCTGTCTGTCTCATAGCGTGCTCCTTCACTTCCAACATGCAGAAGCTGTTGTCCCTCTCCTGCTAATACAACACTACATGCGTGAACACATTATCTTGCCTCTGCTGCAAGTTTTTTTTTATCCCTTTTCCGCAAGCTTTTCCACACCACCTTTTAGTTTTAGTCTCTCCATCGCTTGTGTCTCAAATTTGCGCGCGTAATGCAGGGTAGGGGTGGGGCCGCAATGAATAGTTAAGTCCGACTCAGATGCACCAATGGGACACCCCCTCCCTCTAGCCCCTTTATGTGTGGGCTGATGTCATTGGAGGAGGGCCGAGGGCCGTCAGCACGAAATTGTGGGCCGCCGGTCACATTTTTTAAAAAACATTAATAACAATTATTTTTAAAAACCGACATCACCGGCCCTCTAGGGGCGTCGGCCCACCGGGATTTTGCCCGGTTTGCCAGATTGCCAGTCCAGCCCTGCTTGGTCACCATAGCTGGTTATTTAGGCGAAACAGTGATACAAAAAGTAACAGTAACAGTGAAAAACCCTGCCACTGATTCCCTCCAACACGGGTTTGACTTCTCCAAGTAACTGACTATGACTCAATATCAGATCAAGAAAATGTCTGTAAAATGTTTGTATTGTACATACATTTTCATTCGGGAGGGTTGTAGCTTTCATATGAGTGACTTCTGAAGCCAAGTGATTAATTGAAAGTCAGGTTATTAGCTGTTATTCCAAACAGATGGATAGGCGACAACTCTTTTGGAGGCGAGTGTAAATGAGCATTTATTCTGATATGTTGATGTCAGGCAGAGGTGGCATTTAGATGCAAGCTGTTTCTGTATAATTATCAACATGTTAACTATCCCATACAAAAGGACATGTCAATGGCTACACAAGTCTTATGAAAAGAAAATAAGTTGTGGTGCATTTTTGTACCTTAGTATGCAAGTATGTACACGTATATACTTTTCATTTACAATGTTTACATGTTGCAACATACGCTTTGTATAAATAGAATGCTCTGTAGAATGTGTCTGCCTTAAGCCGGGCATACACTGTGCGATATTTTCACTCGTGGGTCTTAAGCTTCTGCTCACACTGCACGATGGAATTTCACTGTTTAAAAGTTCACAACTCAGGACTCACGTCCTCACACTGCACGAGCCGACAGTCGGATGCAAGCGAAATGCTTCCACCGTACGACGCGACAGGCATGTTTCCCTGGGCTGCAGAGGAGGGAACATGCGCACCTGAGGTGGAGATGAGGTTGCGCTCAACAGCGAATCGCACGGCCCTATTCATTTGTGCGTGTGAAGTGTCAAATCCGGTCGTAGCACTGCTTTAACTGTGCGATTTACGCACGAGCCACGACCAGAATTTCAAACCGTTTTGATTTTCTTGCCACCCTGCGATTGCACGATCGTGAGGCGAAATCGCTTGTCGTTACCCCATGTAAACTGCACGATAAGAGACTCACGATTGACCTGCGATTGAGCAAGAAATCGGCCCGACTCTCAAAAAGTCGTGCGAGTGCCAAATCGGGGCAAAAGTCGCACAGTGTAAGCCCAGCTTAACTCATATATCAGGACAAGATCAATTGGGTCACTTTTATGTGCCATAAAACCTGTATAGTCCATGTTCATTTTGTAAGTGTTATACATTTCTTTTTATAGAGCAGGGCTATTCAAATGGCGGCCCTGGTGCCAGATGCGGCCCTTGGATGGCAAGGTTCTGGCCCCCCACAAGCCCCTTGAAATACAGAACCGTTACCAGAATTTAGAGATAAAAGTACGGGTTCCGTATTGAGCTGAAACAGACATTAAAATGCAGGAAATTACATCTAAGAAATACAAAACTTTCTGGGGGAGGACCTCCAGACCCCCCAACCTCAATGAAGTATTCTGTATTTTTTTTCATTGACAGTCGGCAACCGTATGCATGCGTATAGTTCGGCCCCTTTGATGGGAGGAATTTGATAAACTGGTCCTTATTGACATTTAATTGAATAATCCTGTTATAGAGCATAGGCAGGTCTGGGACAGCCGTGCCATAATGGTTAGGGAAGTGGTCTGAAGATCAGAGAGTTGCAGGTTCGAATCCCAACCTTGCCACTTCCAACTCCTCCATCCATGGCTGAAGTGCTCTTTAGGAAGGTATCTAACCCCACATTGCTCCAGGTACTGTAACCAAGGCCCTCTAAATAACTGTAAGGTGGATAAAAGTATCAACTGTAATGTGGTGTAATGTAGTGTTGTGTAATGCCATTAGTATGTTTTACTTGTGTTTGAACATGGAGTCTACATATGTTTTCATATGATTTTTTTTGTAAAAGGTAAATCTTTGAGACTGTGTGTGTGTGTGTGTGTGTGTGTGTGTGTGTGTGTGTGTGTGTGTGTGTGTGTGTGTGTGTGTGTGTGCGCATTGATCCATGCACATTGTGTGTGTGTGTGTGCGTACGTGCGTGTGTGTGTGTGAGTGTGTGTGTGTGTGTGTGTGTGTGTGTGTGTGTGTGTGTGTGTGTGTGTGTGTGTGTGTGTGTGTGTGTGTGTGTGTGTCCGCGCACACACGTGTCTGTAACTTCTCTTTGTCTAGGCCTATGTACATTGCATGAAACAGACAGACAGACAGTTGCTGTATATAATACTCAAAATTCTAATTTGTTTATAGTGTGCTTTTGCCAATAAAAAATCAAAACAAAACAAAACAAAACAAATCTATTAACATGATCACAGTCTAACACAACACATACTTTGTGCATGACTGTTTGTATTTGACTTTAATTAACAGCTGGAAGTTGATATAATATAACAAGTCAACATATGGGCTGTTATACACAGGCTTAGCACATTATCAACAAGTACAATGTATGTACTGTATGTTGAAAACTAGCGTTAGAAATGCTTTGTTATTGTTCTGTAAGACAAGTGTCTTACATCATTATCGTGCTCATATGCCTCTATGAGAAATATGTGGACAGCAAATGCCAGGGGGAAAAAATAAACATGTCCTATCTTTGGGAGAGCAAATGTCAGACAAACATCTGCTTTTGCCGCAAACATCACCACTACTCAGCTCTCCCTTCAACCTGCATTGTCGAAAGCAAAGGAAAGATATAAGAAGGAAAAAGAAGAAAAAGAAAAAGCAGACGAAGAGGAGAAAAAAAAATCTAACTTGTCAAGCCTGAGTATCGCCTCTGGCAAAATCT
The DNA here is from genome assembly GCF_034702125.1 of Engraulis encrasicolus. Lineage (NCBI taxonomy): Eukaryota > Metazoa > Chordata > Actinopteri > Clupeiformes > Engraulidae > Engraulis > Engraulis encrasicolus. The sequence goes on from NC_085868.1 coordinate 29,948,193, forward strand.
GTTTGTTCAGTGCAGCAAAACGCAGGCGAAGACAGGCATGTCTGTCACACCCAGGCAAGCAAGCTAGGCAATTACCTAGGGCCCACAGCTGAAAGGGGGCCCCCTGGCAAATCAGTGGTTATGTACTTGTAGTCAATAACAACTTTGTAAGTGATGAAAAAATCTCCCAAATTCAATGACTGAAAAGTACAGTGATGCTAATCTCAAAATCTCTCAGGAGGGGCCCCCTCCCCGATAGTTTGAAGAGAAAAAAGGGGCCTCAAGCCTCTGTTTGCCTAGGGCCCCCAAGTACCTTGAGGCAGGCTTGGTAGGAGACACGCAATTGTGTTTACGTATTCAGAATGAGTGTAGACGGACAGAAGGAACCTTTCTCTCCCCCACGCGGGGACTGTGGGGGGACGATATGGGTGCGGTACGGGGTCAGTCTGGTCCTCTTTCTATGCAACACGCACAGCAAAGCGCTGTCTGTAACTGCTCAGCAGGAGTATGTAATTAATGAGGAATGATTAATATGCATTATATAGTCCAACAGTTGGGGAGAACGAACAGGAAAGTTAACAAGTCCGGAAGTAATTCTGGCTTGTTGTCATGGGATTTTCAGGGTATGTATGCACTTTCTACTGTAGTGATGTCCATGCAACCGTATCTCACTCATTTCGTGAAGTATTCACGAAAAAAATAGATTAATTTTCGTGGTGCATTCACGTTATTGCCCGTTTTTCGTGGTAGGGCAACGAAACGCTGCCTATTCACTTGAATTGCCCGACTGTTGCCTAGCGACCCACTAGTTTGATGCCCTTTCGGTAGCCTACCGTCACATGGTAATCAAACATTTCAAACAAGCAATTTAGGGTTAGGTTTAGGGTCAAGGTTAGGGTTAGGGTTAGGGTTAGGTTTAGGGTTAAGTAGGGTTAAGGTTAGGGTTAGGTTTAGGTTTAGGGGACATAAGGCGTAAGTACCGAAAGGGCGTCGAATTAGTGAGTCCCGAGTGTATCAGCAGTGTTCTGTCAGCACCCCCTCCCCACCCCTGCAGACGCTTGGATAACCATAGCAGCAGTGGGGCAATTCAAGTGAATAGGCAGCGTTTCGTTGCCCTACCACGAAAAACGGGCAATAACGTGAATTAGGCTTGGGCGATGTCCCCCTAATTGGCAGCTGACGATGTTTACAGTGAGACGATGCGATGGACGATGACATCGTCGTCGTTGGGGGGGAGGTGTAATATTATTTTTTTATTACATTTTTTTTTAAATTATCATATGTTTCGTTTTTTTGGCTTTCGCTAAGCTATTATTTTAATATATTTGCTTTAAGAGTAGGCCCAAGTCAAATAGCCTATATTAACAGTTTTTAAATTCTTACAAAAAAAGTTTAAACCTCCTCCAGCTGCGCTACTGTCTGCAACAGAGATGGTCGCTCCTCTGCTGTCTGTGAGAGCGACTCTCCCCGACCGACCCCTCCCCATTGCCCTTCTTGTCTCTCGTGTCACCATCAGCTGCTTCAAGCCCGCTCTTCCAAACTCCACCGCGTGGAGCTTATTTTCAGTAAATTTCACGATGCAGCCTACTGCAGGCTGCTACTAGAGTGTGTTATTTAACGGAGTAGTTCTATTTCAAGACCAGCTGTGTCACTGCGTTTTTTGCATACCGGTATAACTTTAGCCATGCAGGGAAGCCCAGAACGTTTGTCAAATGGAAGAGATGAGAACCCACGCGTGCCTTCTCGAGGTTTTGCAATGGATTTTAGCCCGAGTTAGCAAATTACCCGACGCGAATGTTTCTTAAGCACACGGCGAGACTTTTTAATTCATCAATGGAAACAATTGCGGTGAAGCCACAAAGACGCGGGCAGACATGGAATCGCTTGCGCTCCCTCTTGGCAGTGGGCTAATCAGAAGTGTAGCCTACAATCTTGTGTGGCTACTTCACAAGACATCTCCATCGAGAGATTAAACATTTTGGGTCGAATTTCCGTTAAACATGAAATGGTAAACTGTCGCAATTGCTGAACGATTTGTTGCTTTCACTTTAGGCTACTCCGGAGGAAGAACCAATGCCTCATGACTCTCCGTTGTAGAAACTTGGGTCACATAAATAAATGTAGGCAATCAGACACTTACTTGAACTCATATGTAGGCCTAGCAAACAATAGTAGGGCTTAGTTCATACGTTTTTTTTATTCCATTGCGGTTTTTTCGTAGCTATAAAATTCACTCTGCTTGAGGCTTGTGTTGACAACCTCGGTCCGTTCAGTCCTGCTACCTGCACAGTCCGCTGCTACTAAGGATTTTACGGTAATATTTCAGTTTATTGCAATGCCAAGCACCGTAATGATGGCAATAGCAGCGGCTTCAAAAATACAAATTCCTTGGCATCACGATGTTGGCTGTCCATCGTGATGCCAGCTGTCCATCGCCGATGGACGATGACATCGTCTATCGGCACAACCCTAACATGAATGCACCACGAAAATTAATCTATTTTTTTCGTGAAGACTTTACGAAAGGCGTGAGATAGGACTCGTCCATGTCTGTGAAGCCGTATTATCAGTTACAATGACCACCTACCTATTCTTATTTTAAGTCTCAGTCTACTTTAAGTGCATACCCAGGGAAATATATAATACTTTAAAAACATGAACATTTGTAAATTAATTAATATATAATTTACTGTATGTTTGATTGTGATGACAAAGCCTTCACTGTCAAAACACACAGACATGCACCCTCTGCTCTCTTAAATCTCTAAAATATGCTCTTAGTATATCTGACGTTTCCTCCTCTCTCTCCTGTCTCCACCCCCTCCCCCGTTAACCTCACTCACCTGCCTCATGCCTCCTGTCCTCCGCTAACTCCTCTCTTTCTTCCCTTGTGTATCCCTCCCCCTCCCCCTCTCTCTCTCTCTCAATGAGCCCAGACGGAGCATATGCCGAAAAGTAAGTCTAAAATTATTAGAGCAGACATGATAGATATTCTGAACAGTAACCACACAGACACGTGGGGCCTGACTACAGGAGTTCATTTTATTCTCCCATGCCTTAGCTTCACAGACAGTCCCTTTAAGGGTGAAGCTCACTGGATTTAGCACCCTACTTTTTTGCTGATAATATAGTCTATTTATTTTTGACAGGTGATTTCTAAAATGATCCAAAGCTTACGCAATGAAACGTAACTCACCAGGCATCAATTCCAGGATAATATGGCATAAATGCAGCGTACCGAAAAATGTCAAGAGCATGGTTTTGAAGTGATATCAGAGGTGATAGTCTGGGCCATTCATGGGTATAATTTGAGAAACACGCTGAAAAGTGCTGTGTTGACTTATCATCGCCTTGCTAGAATGAGCAAGTTAAACTTGTAGTAGGCTACATGTTGAACTTGTGGGACATACTATGTGACATAGTTACAAATCATGTAAAACATACTGTTGTCGAAGTCCAATACTTAGATGTTTTATTTAACCACCATTCTGTAATGTGGTGTTTCACATCTTGCCATCATCATCTGTGTCTTTTGGGGTTATTGTAACTCACAGAAGATGAGGCAAGGCAATTTAGTATCTTTGTCAACACATACTAGTTACTCATATAATTTTTATTAAAGGGGTATGCCACTATTTTGGGGCTTAATACAGTTAAAATCGTTGGCTGGGATTTATAAAGGTGGTAAAGTGTCTTATTTTTCATGTAAGCCGTTGTCTTGCTTTAAGACAAGTTAAAAGAGGGAGCATGTCGCTAAGCTAGTGAAAGTCAATGGATCCGTGTAGCGTGCTACAATGCTACACGGATCCATTGACTTTCACTAGCTTAGCGACATATTTCCTCTTTTAACTTGTCTCAAAGCAAGACAACGCTTAACATGAAAAATAAGACACTTTACCACCTTTACAAACCCCAGCCAACGATTTCAACTGTATTAAGCCCCAAAATAGTGACATATGCCTTTAAGCTAAATATGGATCCCACACAGATTTGGAGTTGAAAGAGTTGACATGGTTTTCATTCAAGTGGATATTGAACAGCACTTCAAATGGTTCAGATCTACAACAGGTATGCGACTATACAACAACACACAAGTCATCATAGAATACGAAAATATTTTCTTCTTCTTCTTTTCAGTAGAGTAGGACATTGGAGAAGAGTATGACACTTTTAATCATTAATTTGGTGGATACAGTTGTCATGGTTATACCATTTCGAATGAATCTTTTCAAATCACCCCGAGTTGGGCCCTTCTGCTCAGAGTTAGCCCAAAGCAGCAGCCAGTGGTGTAACAGGGTTAGCATGTGGTGCGCTAGTCTGACCAACCAGGAGGACGTAAGCAGACTTCACATATCTTAATCATTATTTTGCTGGTTACCATGGTTACCATTTCCAATGATTCTTCAAAAAGTGCCCATACAAAATTAACTCTCAACCCCTCCGTGGGGCGTTAAGTTTTGCGGAGAGCTTCACCCTGCGTTAGGCCCATCTGCTCAGAGCTAGTCCACAGCAGCAGTAGCAGCAGCCAGCGGTGCAACTCCGTTAGCATGCGGTGCGCTAGTCTGACCGACCAGGAGGACGTAAACAGACTTCACATACCACTTAATTGCTTGGACTTTTTTCTTCCTCGTGACTGCGTCAGAGCATCTGGAGGCAGCGTGAGGCAGAACTGTATTTCATTAGCATAACGGGAAGGAGAGGGGTGGTGGTGGTGGTGGAGTTAGAACAGTCGACGAGCTGTTCGTTTGAGCACAGAGCTCACAGAGCAGTGCTGCTTAATCACCATCTGATAGAACTGATACAGGTAGCTGTGTGTGTGTGTGTGTGTGTGTGTGTGTGTGTGTGTGTGTGTGTGTGTGTGTGTGTGTGTGTGTGTGTGTGTGTGTGTGTGTGTGTGTGTGTGTGTGTGTCTGGTGTAGAGAGGGCTACATCTGCGCAGACAGCAGTCAGCCAATCCGTCCCTTTGCAGTCTGTTTAAAGCCAGGCTCATAGCAAAGGGTAACATTATTGATAAACCCTTTTGTCACAACAGTGACTCAACTTTGCCAATACAGTGTATCTGGGCAGAGAGCACACCCTGACATACAGTATGTTGTCATCAGATTCAGTGTCATGGCTGCATGCAGAGTAATGCCACCTCACATCGCGATGGCTTTCCCACGGCTGGACAACATGGCATGTTTTCAGCCTGTTTTGACAACTGGAGAATTTGGCGATGTGACACTTGTCACAATCTCACACGTGATGCCTGTCCAGATGCGCTGGTGGTTCCTGTGAGTCTAGCACTTCATGGATGACACATGTGACTTGCTGTAGCTGCTTATGAACATTGGCCCCTCTCTGTCATGAACATGTATGCATACAGCTATGGGTAGCTAGCTGTTCCATGAACTCCACTGTCTGCCATTGCAATGGAATTAAGTTGAGGCAGAGGAGGGCCATTACAAGCCTATTTGTTTTGTACTGTAGTCAGTGGCACCGCCAGAAATGTTGGGCCTCATGAAAGATTCAACTTTTGGGGCGCCTTAAAGGCCCCTGTCAGTGCTGTCAGTGTTTGGGCCCTTAGAATCTGTAACACTCTCCCACCCAACCCCCACCCCCCAGCGGCACCCATGACAGTAGTACAATGTAATCTGAAAGCAACTGACTAAATACTCTATAATAATGTGCTGTAAATATTTAGATGGTCTGCTACTGATTGGAACTGTTGGCCTTGCACGATAAGGAGCATGTACGAAGGGAAGCTCTTCTAATCGTCAATAAGTCACTCAATGGTTTAGGTCCTAAATATATTGCAGATATGTCAGAGAAATATCAGCCTATTACATACTGTAGATGTCTTAGTCCTTCCGAGTCTTCTACTGGTTGTGCCTTGGTTCAAATCCAGACACGGTAAAATGGCATGTAGCCATTATGCTGTCAAATTCTTGAACCAGCTTCCTGTTGAAATTACAACTGAGGTGAATGTTTGTTATGGGTGCGGCATATGGGCAACTGCGTCTTGTATGTTTCGTTGTGTGGCCTAGTAAGATGATATTTTGTTTATGTAATGGTTATGATGATTTGAAATGGGCATTCGAAAGCTCAAGTGATTGTAAGGTCTAAAAGTAATGGTATTGACCAATGATGGAAAATATTGTTAATTGTTAATTGAATGATGATTATTGATAACTGAAGGGTGGGTTTATACTCAACCCACTGTTGCCAGTGGGAGAATTTGGAAGCAGCTGTTTTATTGTTCGATCAGTATTGAAAAATAGCTTTTTCTAAGAGAGCTAAACTTACATACGTCACATAATAGGTGCCTGACTCTGAAGCTGAAGAGTAAAGAGGTTTGTGTTCATTTCACATTAAAAATGAATATATTCATGCAACATAATAGTTTATGTCCCATTTCTTGAGAACAATGACTACCCTTACTAGATACACATTATCATCCACCAATAATACACAAGGGTTACTAATGTAGTAAAAATATAGGAAATAATACAAATGTAATTACATCATTACTTGTGTGGATAGTACCTCACTGAGTGAGCTCTTTTTTAAAATCGAAGGCCATTTCCATTTTACAAAATCTCAAATATGAAATAGACATGGAATGCTTGCCGTTCATGTCAGGTACCACTGTCAGCACTATGTGCTGACCACCCTTAAAGAACAGATGCTAAATCGCCCCTGCCCGAGGACAAACACAAAGGTAAACGAAAAGGACACCAAATACAACAGTGGATGAGATGTACAGAAAATAAACGAAAAGAATTTAACAGGAATGACAGGATTGACAAAAAGGTGGGTTAAAAACATAGTAAATAGGTGAACCCAAATGGCCCAGGTGAGATTAAAATAGAAAAAGAAGAATACTATAGTAGAGAATAGTTAAGTTTATGAAATAACTTAAATTCAAACTCTTTAAAACTTACTTTAGTAGAAACCTTTGTGGAATAACTTATTTAAACTCCTGTGCATGCTTGCACCCCAACATATTGCCAAAAAGGATCTGCTTGTCTCAGCTAACCTCACAGCAAACTGACAAGCCCCACCACTGTGAAAGCTAAAAAAAATCCTCCCATCAAATTCATACCCGGCTATAGGAGATCAATTCACTTACAGCACATACTACATGCTCTTCTGTGGTAGGCCATAATTGCCCCCAGCTCAGCTGGTTCGTATAGCCCCTTTGCCCTCTCCCTGAGAAACCTCTTATACCTCCACATACTACGGTACCTCACCAGCCTCCAGATGGACCCCCCGTCCTCCACCACAACCCCTGCCCCAGACCTGAACACCACCAATTCACCAACCATCCACCCTCTACCCCGCCACAAGCCAACCCCACAGCAAGGACCTGCTCTGCCTCTGACACACCTGCCGCCAATATTCATCCACACTTCACCCCCACCCCACCACAAGACCCCAGCACCCCAGGTGGTGCTAGCCTAGACCCTCACTGTCCTCCACGAACACTCCGCGCCCCACTACGCTACACCCACCCTTCACCCCAGCACCTCCTCAGCCCAGCCCCCCCAGGTGGTGCTAGACCCCCACTGTCCTCCACGAACACCCCGCGCCCCACTACGCTACACCCACCCTTCACCCCAGCCTCCCCAGGTGGTGCTAGCCTCTCTATCCTCCACAAAACACCCCCGCGCCCCAGTACGCTCCACCCACCCTTCACCCCAGCACCGCCTCTGCCCAGCCTCCCCGTAGGGCCTAAGAGTGCAGGCAGCAAGGCCCTGCTCTGCCCTGCCTGAACCTTCCTGTTTGCCTGAAGTGTTTGGTCTCAACCTTAACGAGCTCCTCGACCTTCAACTGCTCACACACTCCATTTGATTGGCAGAAAGAAATAGATGGGTTTTTTTCTGTGGGTGTGTGGGTGTGTATGCGTACGTGTGTGTGTGTGTGTGTGTGTGTGTGTGTGTGTGTGTGTGTGTGTGTGTGTGTGTGTTTTTCCCCCACCAACCCCAAGTCTTTACTTCACAGCATAACCAAATCTTTCTCTCTGTGTCTTGGGGGAATTCCTGTGTAACTAAATATACATGCGAGTGCAAAATTATGCCTCCATGCATCTTTGGACATGCTGCTCACTGTGCCTGTTCATACATACACCTTCCTACTCATCTTGCATTCTAAGTTGAATAGGTTCACAGTATCTGTATCACACATCCGTAAACACATCCCATGCTGAGGATACAGAGGACATCTCCTGTGTTTCTGTGCTCTCTTTGGCGCAAACTCATGCACACACACGTGCATGCACTCACACACACACACACGTACACACACACACACACGCACGCACACACACACACACACACACAATCTCTCTTCTTCTCTCTCAGAGAGAGAAAGAGAGTGAGGTCCTATTGTCTTGAAGTCTCTCAGATGCGCCCGTTAGCTAAGAGATCTCAAAGCTGATCAGAGTCATTCAGAATCCCCCCTCATGCTTCTGCTCTCTCCACTCCAGCAAACACCTGCGCTGAAACAATTAAGGCCCTTCATCGCCACTCTCCTAATGAACTGTAACTATGCAACCATGGCTGCCTCACTCAGAGGGAAAGACAGAGTTGACTGTAAAAAGTGAATCCCCTTTCATTTTCATAGTCCAAACATTCATTACAGCACACAGCCTGCAACCATAGAAAGAGAGAGAGAGAGAGAGAGAGAGAGAGAGAGAGAGAGAGAGAGAGAGAGAGAGAGAGAGAGAGAGAGAGAGAGAAAGAGAGAGAGAGAGAGAGAGAGAGAGAGAGAGAGAGAGAGAGACTCTTTGCAGCCTCTTTGACCCACCTGTGTATCCCAATAAAGTCGCACTCTGGGATTTTTTCTTCATTCGACCCTATTTTCTAGTTAGTCAAAGTATTTTAGACATGTAGATTGTTTTTGATATTCCAAGCAATCCTTGTCATTTCAGAGGTTGTTGATGTTAGGCTAACGCAAGTGAACAGGTTTTATAGCCTGCCCCTAAAACAGCCATACCCAATGCACAAATCACAAGAAGGATATCAATCAATTATTATTTCAGACCATGGATGTAAGTGTCTGTGTCGATAGAATATCGATTGAAATTAAACCACCACTAGGGGGACACCGTCCCCATTTACCTTTATGTCGCTGCCTCTTTCTGTTTCCTTTGCCACAGGTGCTGCCAATGGAGCCTATCCCCTTCTCCCCATTTAAGCCAGGGTGGCAGCCTGGCTTGGTCTCTCTCCCCTGGGCTCCATGGTGCATCTGTGGCTCCCTTTTGTGTTATTTATCATGTACTTTTGAATTATAAAATAAACAACCCCTAGACTCAACGAGTGCCTGGACCTCAATTTGTCCACCAAATGGTTACATTTTAAACAGTTTGTAACATTTGGGGCCTCGTCCATTTCTCAACCCTTTTTGCCAAATTTTTTAAAAAAATCCTTTTTGTTGGGAGATTTAGGCACCCTTGTAGTATGCAAACGGTAAGTTGCACTTCGTCCAACTAGTTGTGTGTGTGTGGCACTGTAGTTAGTAAGCCGCCGGGTGGGCACAGAGCCCACCACTTTTTTATTTTAATTTATTATTTTCGGTGGTAGCCTCTAGTAGGCCCGCTTCGGGGGTGGCATCACTCACCCCTCGAGTTTGGCGGTTAAAGTACGCCTTTTAGGGGAACCACCAGAAGACTAGTGGTCAGGTATAGTATTAGGTAAGTTTTTGTTTCAGGTTAGTGTTGAGGTTACAGTGTCACGCACATCACGCTGGTTTGTGCCTTACCAATTGCTTTTGTGTATTTGCACTGGGGTATGTTTCCAGTGCTACGGTGGGGTTGGTTAACCTGTTAGACTTTGGCTGTTTTTGTCGGGCTAGTGCTCTTTTTGTCTAACTTCAGCCTCACCGTTAAGTTATTTAGTTGTGGAGCACCATTTTTGAGGGGGAGAGCTTGTAGTCGTTTGGGGATTTTTTTTGACTACTTTTGTTTTGTATGTGTCTCACTGTGCAGCCGGTGAGGGTACATTTTAGTTTACCATGACGTCAGCAGCGGAAACGTTTGCTGAGGATCCCACTGAGGAGGCTTTTCATAGTCTCACAAAGGATCAACTTATCGAAGTCGCTCAGCTTTATGACATCCAACTAAGCGCTTCGGAGAAACGTCTTAAGAGCTCTGTTAAATCGGTTTTGCATCCCGTTTTGATTGAGAAGGGCGTTTTACCTTCTGCAGATTTGGCTGAAGCCATTAAATTAAAAGAGCTCACAATTAAGGAAAAAGAGTTAGACCTTCAACGCGAGGAGCTTAAACTAAAGATTTCGGAACAGCAGGCTCGCTTAAATACACTAGAACGCGAGGCTACAAGCGGTGGCATTGATCTGGCATCAGCTTCATTTGATGTGACTAAGCACATTAAACTTGTGCCACCGTTTGTAGAGAAGGATGTGGATAATTTCTTTCCCCACTTCGAAAAAAATTGCGCGCACCCTTCGTTGGCCCAAGGAGGTTTGGCCGCTGTTAATCCAATCAGTTTTGACAGGACACGCGCAGCAGATCTTTGTTTCACTTGATCACAGTGCTGATTATAATGCGGTTAAAAAGGCTATCTTGAACGGTTATCAACTCGTCCCGGAGGCGTACAGACTGAAGTTCAGACGTTCCAAAAAGTCAGACCAACAAACATATGTTGAATTCGCACGCGAAAAAGAGTTACTATTTGATAGATGGTGCACAGCCAGTGAGTCAAAGACCCACGCACAGCTTCGCGAGCTGATGCTTGTTGAAGAATTTAAAAACTGTCTTCCTCCTGCTGTGACCACTTTCCTTCACGAACGCGAAGTTAAGACTCTGCACCAAGCTGCGATATTAGCTGACGATTACGCGTTGACACACCGTGTGGCCGTAAGGGACAATGCCCGTTTTGTTCAGTCTAAACCTGTGTCTAGTGACCAGCCTACCTGTCATTACTGTAAGAGGCCTGACCACTTGGTTGCTGATTGTCCGGTGTTAAAGAAAAAACATTCTAAATCTAACACCAAGCCTTTGGGTGTGGGATTAATTAAAACGTCTCCTTCCTCCTCTGCGCTCTCGCTCGAAACTGAGCTTAAATCTGGGTATGAACCATTTATGAGTGACGGTCTTGTTTCGCTGCCTGGTAGTAAGGACCGAGTGCCAGTGCGTGTCCTGCGCGATACTGGGGCTGCGTTATCGTTTCTCTTGGGTGGGGTTTTGCCGTTGTCGGAAGACACTAAAACTGGGACTAGTGTTCTAGTTCGTGGGTTTGAAATGGGGTCAGTGACAGTCCCACTTCACCGAATTGAGCTCGAATCTGAACTGTTTACTGGTAGCGTAAATGTTGGGGTTCGCTCGTCACTACCAATACCGGGGGTAACCTTTATTCTCGGCAATGACATCGCATTCGGTAATGTTTGGGCCAAAAATAACACTAATGTGCTACCTCAAGTGTGTGCCCCTGACTCCTCTACTAACCACGAGTGTGTACAGAAACACCCAGATGTGTTCCCTGCCTGCGCTGTAACGCGCGCAATGGCCAAGCGCTCTGCTGTCCGAGAGCCTACGTGCTCATTGCCCTCCGATGATTTTGATTTATCTGACTCTTTTCTTGTGAACCTTGACGATACAGGTAGTATTACTTCCGCCTCTACCACTCACACTGCGCCTTTGCGTACTGTTAAGAAAGTCGAAGATGATTCTCTGCATTTGTCTCGTGAACAATTGATTTCTGCTCAAAAGGCCGACCCTACGCTTACTTCGCTGTTGCAGTTGGCAATGTCGGATGCTGATCTTGATAAAGAACCGCAGTGTCTATTTTTCCGAGACGGGCTGTTAATGAGAAAATGGAGACCTTCAAAGGCTCCTAGTCACTGGAATGATTGCCTGCAAATTGTGCTGCCTACCGGTTACCGAGATAAAATCTTAAGTGTAGCTCATGACGGTTTAGCTGGACATCTGGGTATAGCAAAAACGCTGCGTCGCATCACTCAACATTTTTACTGGCCAACTGTTAGGCGCGATGTCAAACGGTACTGCAAGACATGTTGTGTTTGTCAGTTAGCTGGCAAGCCCAACCAAGTCATTCCGCCTGCGCCGCTGTTTCCAATCCCTGTCATCGGACAGCCGTTTGACACCGTCATCGCTGATATTGTTGGACCCCTCGTCCGTGCGAAGGGTGGATACCAGTATTTACTGACAATGATGTGTGCCGCAACCCGCTTCCCCGTGGCTATTCCTTTACGCACCATTACCACCAACGTTGTGCTTAAAGAGCTACTTAAGTTTTTCTCACTGTTCGGCTTACCAAAAGTCGTCCAAACCGACCGCGGGTCTAATTTTACTTCACGTTTATTTGCCCGTGTGTTACAACAACTGCGCATCCAGCACAAGGTTTCCAGTGCATTTCACCCCGAGAGCCAGGGTGCGCTTGAGCGTTTCCACCAGACTCTGAAAGGCATGCTTCGCAAGTATTGCCTAGAGACTGGTAAGGATTGGGCTGAAGCCGTACCCTGGTTATTATTTGCATGCAGAGAAGTTGTTCAAGAGTCTTTGGGATTCAGCCCGGCTGATCTCGTGTTCGCTCACAACCCGCGAGGGCCGTTAGCTGTTATCAAAGACCAATGCTTTAGTGATGACCCGTCTAACTCTGTCCTATCGCATGTATCTGACTTTCGTGACCGCTTGCATCGGGCTTGTGTTTTTGCCAGAGAACATCTCGAACAAGCCCAATGCAAAATGAAAGCGTGGTATGACCGTAAGGCGGTTGAACGTGACTTTGTAGTGGGCGACAAAGTGTTGATGTTGCTACCTGTCCCTGGATCTGCTCTGCAGGCTCGTTTTACCGGGCCTTATGAAGTCTTGGAAAAAGTGTCTGATCGGGATTATATTATTGCCACTCCAGACCGTAGGCGTCACAAACGTTTATGCCACATTAACATGCTGAAACCATTTCATGAGCGTAGTGACCCCTCCACTTCTTCCGCGCAGCCAGACCCACGGCCACCTGTTGACCCGTCGCTGTCCACTGGCGTGGTGCTGATCTCTGCAGTAGCGGAGGAGGACAATGATGTAGGCGATAGCCCGTGTCGTGGGGTTGTGGAGGGGCGCCTTAACAATACTGCTATGATTTCTGTGCTCGACTCTCACCTTCCTCACCTGTCTCCTTCGCAGAGAGCTGATATACTACATGCAGTTAATCAGTTTCCTGAGCTGTTCGGTGATGTTCCTAAACAAACACATATTCTCGAACACGACATTGATGTTGGCTCTGCAGTTCCAATCAAGCAGCACCCCTATCGGGTTAACCCTGCGAAGAGGGATGTGTTGAGGAAGGAGGTCGAGTACATGTTGGCAAATAACATTGCTGAGCCTAGTATGAGTCCCTGGAGCTCACCGTGTCTGCTTGTTGGTAAACCCGACGGCACATTCCGCTTTTGCACCGACTACCGCCGTGTCAATGCAGTCACAGTCCCTGACTGTTATCCGTTGCCGAGATTGGATGACTGCATTGACAGGGTCGGTTCAGCGGCTTTTGTCAGTAAGTTTGACTTGCTCAAAGGCTACTGGCAAATTCCGTTAACAGCCAGAGCCAAGGAAATTCCGCATTCGTGACGCCCGACGACTTTTTGTCATATCGCGTTATGGCGTTCGGAATGCGTAACGCTCCCGCCACCTTCCAACGCCTTATCAACACCGTGTTGTCCGGCATGTCCAACTGTGAGGCATATCTTGACGACGTCGTATTGCACAGTTCGGACTGGCCTAGTCACATTATCCAAATTCACCAGCTGTTCCAACGCCTCTCCTCTGCTGGGTTGACCATAAATCTGGCCAAATGTGAGTTTGGGAAGGCCACGGTAACGTATTTGGGCCGTCTGGTGGGTGGGGGTATGGTGCGTCCGGTAAACGCGAAAATCGCCGCCATCACTGATTTTCCAGCCCCTGCTGATCGCCGCGAGCTGCGTCGTTTCCTTGGCATGGCGGGCTACTACCGTGCCTTTTGTAATAACTTTTCCGCCGTAGTTGCCCCGTTGACTGATTTGTTAAGTCCAAAGGTACCATTTCAATGGTCACAGAAGTGCAGCCACGCTTTCGAAAATGTCAAATTGTTGTTGAGTGCTGCTCCAGTATTAGCTGCTCCTGACTTTTTGAAACCTTTTTCCCTCGCCGTCGACGCTTGCGACCACGGGGCCGGTGCTGTCCTCCTTCAGGGTGGCGCCGACCACGTGGACCATCCCGTCTGTTACTTCTCGAAGAAGTTCAGCGCCCCGCAGCGGTCGTACTCGACCATTGAAAAAGAGGCCTTGGCGTTGGTCCTCGCTGTTCAGCACTTTGAGGTTTATCTCGGTGCCTCACCGTGTGTGGTCGTCTACACCGACCACGACCCGCTCCAATTTTTATCCCGCATGCGAAACTCCAATCAACGACTCATGCGGTGGAGTTTGATCTTGCAGCCTTTTAATCTGCAAATCAAACACATTCGGGGAAGCGACAACGTCATTGCAGACGCTCTGTCGAGGGTGCCATGATACTAATGACGTTACGGTAAAATCGTAGTCCTTTTTGTTTTTTCTGTTGATTGTTTCAGTGACGGTGACTAGGTACACGTACCTAGTCACCACCACTGTTTTTTGTTAATCGTTTTTTATTTTATTTTTATTTTGTCATTTTGATTCCCAGTCCGGCCGTCCTCCATGGGCCGCGCGGACTTGGTGTATTTTCTGTTATGTTTTTTTTTGTGTTTGTTTTTTTTGTTTTTATGTTGACGGTGTCACCATCTTGGTGTGGGGGTGTTACGGCCTCCCACCACTAGGGGGACACCGTCCCCATTTACCTTTATGTCGCTGCCTCTTTCTGTTTCCTTTGCCACAGGTGCTGCCAATGGAGCCTATCCCCTTCTCCCCATTTAAGCCAGGGTGGCAGCCTGGCTTGGTCTCTCTCCCCTGGGCTCCATGGTGCATCTGTGGCTCCCTTTTGTGTTATTTATCATGTACTTTTGAATTATAAAATAAACAACCCCTAGACTCAACGAGTGCCTGGACCTCAATTTGTCCACCAAATGGTTACATTTTAAACAGTTTGTAACACTTACCTTGTATGGAATGAATTGTTGCATGTTGAGGGACTATTTTTTCAGCAGCAGTGGAAATTTACATCCAACATACATCGCTTCAACAGGGAATCGCAGAATTAAAAACCAATGAAGTCATAACATGGTAAATCATTGTGCATAATACCAATTCCAACCATAACCACCTTATATGGAAACCGAAAAGTTTTCGATACTTTCCACCGGAAGATCCTGAAAGAAATACAAACATTTTGACACATTCATATCACTGTATAGCTAATCTATATGTTTCTTTTGCTTTGTGGACTGGGTGTAATAATGTTTTAGTGATAGGCTACAAAAGCGCTGCTCACTTGCGTTAGCCTAGTGCTAGCAACCTCTGGAATTACAAGGACTTCTTCGAATATCAAAAAAGTGTATCTGAAGTAGGAAATAGTGTCCTATGTAAAAATAAAAAACAGGGTGTCACTTTAAATTCTTTCTGTCATGTGTGCTCTTGAAATTTGTCCACACCTTCGACACTTGCTGACTTTCTCTGACCGGTCACATTGTCATTTTATGAGTGCATTTTGTGGCTGATGCTGTTGTGTGTCCTGTGTTGCGTGAATGTGTGTGTGTGCGAGCGTGCGTGTGTGTGTTTAGGGGCCTGATATCTAAACATGATCTGGAGAAGCCAATACATGCCTTCATTTCTAGTAAAGTTGATTACTGTAACAGTCTTTTTACTGGCCTCCCCAATAAGACCATTAAACAGCTTCAACTGGTACAAAATGCAGCTGCAAGGGTTCTTACAAAGACAAGGAAGTTCGACCACATTACTCCAATTTTAAGATCGCTGCATTGGCTCCCAGTAAGCTACAGAATTGATTTTAAGGCAATGCTACTTGTGTTTAAATCATTAAATGGAATGGGACCCACATATCTACTGGATATGTTTCAGCTGTATGCACCGACCAGGTCACTAAGGTCAACGGAGAAGAATTTGCTGGTGATTCCAAAAGTCAAAACAAAGTGTGGAGAGGCAGCCTTTAGCTTCTATGCTTCAAAGCTTTGGAACCAGCTTCCAGATGACGTAAAAAATGTACCCACTATTGATAGCTTTAAATCTAGACTCAAGACAAAGCTGTTCTCAGATGCTTTCCCCTAGCTTAAATTACATATCATTCTTTTTTTATTATTATTATTTTTATTTGTATGTTTTTCAAGGTTTTATGTTTATTTATGTTTTATTTTATTATTATTTTACCTTATGTTTTATCTTAATGTTTTAAATGTTTTTTGACTCTAATTCATTTCCTTCTTTCTTCCCTGTTTCCTTTCATTTACATTTGTTAACTTTGTGAAGCACATTGAGTTGCACCTGTGTATGAAATGCGCTATATAAATAAACTTGCCTTGCCTTGTGTGTGTGTGTGTGTGTGTGTGTGTGTGTGTGTGTGTGTGTGTGTGTGTGTGTGTGTGTGTGTGTGTGTGTGTGTGTGTGTGTGTGTGTGTGTGTGTGTATGTGTGATGTGAGTGTACTGTACATGTGTGAAAATCTGTGTGAGTTTGTGACCTCATTACTATGACTTAAAATATCATCACCTGAGCCATTTAACTCCAAGTGTGGAACTAAATGTTACAGTAAAATAATGAATACAAGACAAACAACAGCTGAAATAGGTGCCATGATAATATTAAATCACTTAGAAACAGCCTTAGCATGTGCATAGGGACATCCCATATGGTCACAATATATGTCTACTCTTCTTAGATCACACTAATCTCACCCTTAACTCCTAGGCTACAAGGTATGCTAGATACAGTATATTCATATGCATTTATTACATATCTTTGGTACTATAGGAGTCTGTTCTCTCTCTAAAGCTCAGTCTGCTAGTGTGTCTATTCTGCTCTCCTGAAATAGTATAGCGTGTGTGTGTTCGTGTGTGTGCGTGCGTGGGCGCTTGCATGCGTGCGTGAGTGCGTATGCATGCGACTGCGTGGGGCTTGGTGGTGGCGGTGTGTGATGTGTTGTGCTGTGTAGCCCACCGCGGAGAGCAATGATGAAAGCGTCTCCGTTCACACCTGCTCGTTAATCAGGCGCACGCCACAGATGGCCGACTTTGACAGAGTAAACCGCGAGCTATCAGCTACCCAACGCTAATTAATCCGCCGCATCTTTGAATAACATTACTAGAAAAAACAACGAGAGAGAAAAATGGACGTGGAGAACTGAAGGGGGGGGGTGGGGGAACAACATAAATTAACCTGCATTAAAGCAGAAAGCGAGCAAAAGAGAACCGTTTTTGTGCACGTGTGTGAGAGATATTCGTTTTCGTTTGTCTGTTGTTTATCAATGAGTTGGATGGAGGCGGCATGGCAGCCATGGTGAAGAATTGGATGAAACTTTGTAAAACTTTGTGTCTGTGAAGTGTGTGATTTTGTCTGTGACTCAGAGCACAGCCTGCTTTGGTCAAATTAGATGACGCTGTATCAATTTCCATGTATGTCATGTGTCCATGTGTTTTGGGTGGGAGGATGGGTGGGCGGCTGTCTCATAGTTAGAAACCTTACAATGATTGGAGAGATACTGATTCCACTTATTGGGTTCCCCAGCAATTAACCCATCCAGACTCAATCTGTCAACGATGAGGACGTGTTTGCCTTTGGTAACAGCAATGGCGAGCCTGTTTTACAAGAAACTAACATATTCTCTAAGTTTTTTTTTCAGTTCTAAGGGTTTGTTTAGGTGCAGTTTATTATTGCCTACATAAGATGTTGACCTTCAAGAGGTCCTTTGCTCTTTCTTCTCATAGAAAGCTAAGCAACTTAGATAAAGATACTGAGCAGATACAGATGCTTAACAGGTAGAGAGTTAAGTTATGGCCTGCATGAGCTATTGATAGGCGCTATATGAAACCAAGTTATAATTATTACAGCTCTTTTTGCTGTTTCTTCATATAAGCTAAGCAACTTAGTGACAGGTACATAGCAACAGAGGGAACAAAACAATGACAAAAGTTCCAACCATTAACATTTGAATAAAAAGAACAGTGCTTAAGTACCGGTAATTGCAAATTAGTCTTATGTTAATGACAATTAACTGATTATCCCTGTTCTGTTCATTGTTCCACCTGTGAAGCACTTTGCTGTCAAATGAAAACAAAAATAATGTTGCCACAAAATTACTACATTAGGACGACATCAATAAATACAAAAATAAATCTCTGTACAAAAAAATTACAACTGCAAATCAGTTTTCACAAACAAATTACAACCGCAAATCAGGGGCACGATTGTCATAATAAGGCATGTCAAATTGTAAAGTAGAATTGAATACTTTTCAGCAATGATTCCTGTATATCTAGCGTCTGGTATACTGTATGTAGTTGTACAGTGAAGT
>NC_085868.1:29979094-29989094 GCF_034702125.1 Engraulis encrasicolus
TTCCTGCTAGCTTCCTTTCTTCTTGCTCTAACCTTTTAATGTTGCCAAAAAAATAGAAAAAGAAAAATCAATTAATAAATAGCAATGTGTGAGCGTGTGTGCTTGTCAGAAACGATGTCGCGCTAGCAATGCGAGCCTGTTGCCCGCAGGGCATGTTTGGAACACGGCGCTAAAACGCAGTGCTAGTGACAGTGGTCAGGATTGCGGTCGAGTCGTCCCATGGTGAGAAAATAAAGTGAACAAAGACAGTATTTTCTGTTGCCTTGTAGGCACGGAGGGACTGTTTTTCAGTGCATCACAGAACAGGAAAGAATATGATCTGATCAGAGTGACCTGCTTATGCTCCAACGCGCGCTCTCTCTCTCTCTCTCTCTCTCTCTCTACTCTACCTCTACTCTCTCGCTCTCTTTCTCTCTCTCTCTCTGTATTACGCTATCAGGCCCTCCAACTTTTTTTTTTCTCTTTCACTCCGCCTCTGTGCTTCTCTTTGTCTTTGTCTTGCTACTTCCTATCCTCCATCTTACTCCCTCGTTTTCTCTTCTCTCCCCTCTCTCTCCCTTCCGTTCCGTTCCGTCTTTCCATCTGAGTCTACCTCTCTCCATCCCTCCTTCCCAATCTCTCTTTCCATCTCTGACTCACCCACTCGCTCACTCTCTCTGTCTCCTCTCTCTGTCTCTCTCCCTCCCGCTCTTTTTCTTTCCATCTCTTTCTCTTTCTTTCTGACTCACTCTCTCACTCCTTCTCTCTTTTTTCAAAAACGTATAGGCTTCATCACCCTATAAGAGTGGCGCGATAATGAAAACAAGGCATCCAGTCGCGTAAATGGCTCCGTCGCCCCCCCTTGATATGATTGCTGGCTTCCCTCTTGCCAAGGCCTCATATTTTTCAGGCAAATTGACTTCCATTATTGTAGAACAACTGTACCATGGCTGATGCCTGCGATGTGTGTGTGTGCCCGTGTGTGTGTGTGCGCGCGTGTGTGTGTGTGTGCGTGTGTGTGCGGGGGGACGGGGGGTGTTGGGGGGTATGGGGGGGGGGGGGGGGGGGGGGTGGGGGGGTATGGGCGGGCTCAGGGAATGGATCGGTAATGCCTTCGGGCTTGATGCGCACATAAATAAGTGAAAAGATGATGTGCTCTGTTATTTAATAGGTACCATTAGAAATAATGCCATTTTGCCACCAACTGCTGCTCAGTCATTTTCTTTATAATTATCCAATTTTGTAAATCAGCAGGTGTCCCGGGCAGAATTTATCGAAGGCAGCAATCCGCATATGATTTGCAACAGTCTGGGGGGGGGGTGAATATGCGAGGGGGCTGACAGGAGGTGGTGGGGAGTGGTGTGTGTGCGTGTGTGTGTGTGTGCGTGTGTGTGCGTGTGCGTGCGTGCGTGCGTGTGTGTGTGTGTGTGAAAGGGGAGGGAGGGGGAAAGAGGGTGACTTCACCATTATATGCCTCTGCCTGCCTCTGTGTATGTGTGTGTGCGTCACATGTGTGATTGTGCCTGCATGTGTGTGTGTGAGAGAGAGAGACACACAGAGATAGATAGATAGATAGATAGATAGAGAGAGAGAGAGAGAGAGAGAGAGAGAGAGAGAGAGAGAGAGAGAGAGAGAGAGAGAGTGTGTGAGACAGAGAGAGAGAGAGAGAGAGAGAGAGAGAGAGAGAGAGCGTGTGTGTGTGTGTGTGTGTGTGGGTCCGTGTGTGTGTGCGTGTGTGTGGGTTCTGGTAGCAGTTGGTGGCAGACAGCGTTGACAGCTGTAATGTGTCTCAGAGCTCACGCTGTCTCTCCTCATCGTTACAGCTCTGCAAAGTCTGGACCGGGCACACGCTCGCTCTTGCATCATCTGAGGAATGTGAGGCTGATGTTGGTGACCTGCACATTGTGTGTGTGTGTCTGTCTGTGTGTGTGTGAGACTGAGGGTGTGTGTACATGTGCATTAATTTTGTGTGTGCAAGTGTGTGTTTGCTTGTTTGCGTGGGTGACTGGGTTTGCATGTTTATGTTTTTTTTGGGACATGCAGGTGTGCTATAAAATTGGGCTCTGCAAACGAGTGCGGTGGTGGAAGTTCGACATCCTCTGTCATCCCCGTACTGATGATGGCTTAAGGGACATGCTGGTATAATAAACAAGACTCAGCTTGCGAGAGCAGCTTTCTTGATTTCATATTCGGCATCCTCCTCATTGAGAGTCCGATGAAAATGCTTCAGTCATAGAGACTCATTGTCATAAGTTGACGTGCTCTAAGGAAATCACGCCAGACGCTACAGTGATTACAGTGTGCCAGATGCCAGCGAAGCAGAACCACAACAGCAACAACAAAGAAATTATAGTTCAAAACACACATGTGAGCATAAACATTCATTGTCAGTTTGACATTTAAAACAAGCCCTTTTCTTCCATACTAGTATGCTGATTAAAACCCTTTCTTGGATGTGGGATTACTGGCGGTCCTTTCCAATATTTGGTGAGAAACCTTATTTATATCATAAACACATTGATATGGTATGGTCATTACCACCATTCTTTGTGACGTTATCACTAGGCTCTGCATGAAAGAGTTAAAGAACATTTCAGTCTGATTTACCAGAAAAAGTTGCCTCCATAGTCATCTATCATCTTGTAAATAAATGGAGACAGTTTTTTTTATAGATTTTAAAAAAATGGAGGAAGCCAGTTCTAGGGTGGATAAGACAACTTGACATACAGACATCTGTGTGCACATTAACTATGTATCTACAACATCTCGCTAAGTGTGCTAATTGACACTGCTCAGTGGTCTCTGCTGCCACAAATGAGATGGCGACGAGTGTTGTATAGATAAGTAAACGCGTGCTTGGTTGGTACGTAACATCTGGCTGAAACGACACTGATTTAGTCTCTTGGGATTTGATCAACGAGTAGGCTAACTACTATAAAAAACCTCATTTAGTCCTAGATTGTGCTGTTGTAATGTCATTCATTAAGGGCCCATGATAACATTTAATTAGCAGCTATAATAGAGGGTAAATGGTGAAATCAGTGTCAAATGTGCCAAAGAATGTGCTTCTTTTTTGCTAGCCCTCATGTTCAGTTGGAAAAAGTTCCTCTCTTTGTGTTGGCACCAAGCAGTCAAAATTGGTCATCTGTTTCTCGCGATATATATGTGGTTACACCTTGCCTCAACCAGTGAATTATTTCCATCTGTTTTCCGTTTGTGTGTTAATGTCTGGTAGATTCTACAATAGAGTTGACATTGATTTGAAGAATCAATGCGGATGCATGACTTAGTGATGTGAGCCACTATTGTTGTCTGGCCTGTGTCTTTCCTACTCTGAGGCTCCCCAAATAGGTTCCTAGGCTCCTAGGTGTTCCAGGGTGTTTTGTTTGACCATGGGCGACAGGGCATTCAGTGTTGTTGGCCCCAAGCTATGGAACTCACTCCCACTGTCACTTCGTCAGTGTTCTACACTGTCTGCTTTTAAATCAAAGCCTAAGACGCATCTCTTCACTACTGCATTTCAACCACACTGACAGGCAATTCCACTTACTTTAATTATTGCTTTATTTTTTCCATTTTATTTTATTTTCAAATGTATTTTACTTTTTCTTATTATTTTAATTAATCTTTATTTTCATTTTCATTTTATTTCACATTTTAATTATTCACCTATTTTTAATTCATTGATACTTTGTTATACTTTATCTACTGTTATCTATCTGTTTTAATTGTAAAGTGACCTTGGGTATCTTGAAAGGTGCTTAAAATAAAATGTATTTGTTATTATTATTATTATTATTATTATTATTATTATTATTATTATTATTATTATTATTGAGACTCACCTGCTGCCCTGTATATGATCTTTTGTTGGACCACCCATTGGTTCACCCTGTGCTATCTTTTTACCCTTTGTTGGACCAGAGACCCAGATCTCAGTCTGTGCCCTCTTGTCAATGGGATATATCTGTGCTAGAGTTATGTAGTGTAATGGTTTACAAATGTTAGGATACAGTGACAAAGAAGCAGAACCACATGTGCACCATACTCTTATAGGCCTACACTCTTAACACGGTACAGCCTATATGCCACAGACAGTAGGCTACTTGTTTCCCTGACTCACCTCTGGCTTACAGTCTTCTTAAAACAGACCATTTCTTATGGTTAACATTTTACTCGTGTAATGCGTTTATCTTCAGCCCCCCATAATGTTAAATCAACTAAAGTCCTGCAGCACTGATCCATGTAATGCATTTATCTTAGGGACACATGGCTTTAAATCAAGTACATTCATGTAGCCTCTAATCCTCTGATTTCACACTCTACTATTATCCCAAGGTACAAGGATGCCTTAAACCAACATTGCTTACAGGTAATTTGACAACAGAAAGCACGCCGACACCACTTTATCATGGCAGGGGTTCCTTCGAGTCACTTCGACACCTAACTCTAATTACAGGGAAACATTACAGGCAAAGTGGAGCTGAAGTTAAAGAGTGTAAACCTAGACAATTAAGGGTAAGCTGAGACGAGAGGACGTGAGGATTGTTTAGTCTTTTCCCTGTGACTGCAGGATTTAATTTCTGACTCACTGCCAAGTCTGAAAATGACCAGAAGTGTCCTAGACTGTATTTACACAGGTGAAGTCATGGTAACACAATGCACAGTTGGATTTTTCACTCTTCTGTAAAGGTATGTTTCTGCATTTGTACCAGTACAGTACTACATCGCATCCACACAATCCTCATGGTCAGTACACACAGCCCTAGATGTCTTAAATTACAGCTGGATAGGTCGTTTGTTAATGTCCACTAAGAGTTTTTGGCAATGTATCATACACGTGTAAGTAAGTACAGTATGTACACAGAATCTGTAAAGGTTTCAAGTAGTCTTTGTGATGAAATGACAGTATTATTACATGGTTCTCATATCACTGTAGATTACACATTTGATGACATTTTGCATTGCATTGCATTGCATTGCTATACTGTAAATACTTAATATTTGATTGCATAAGATTAAGGACGAGGGATATGTACTCATAACTTGGTGAGCAAGTCAATCTGTTCAAGGCCACAAGGTAATATAATAGAGATAGTCTGCGTATCTAGATTATTCTGCATGTAGAGAGACTTTATTAAACGTGGTTACACTTTATTTTAATGGTTCACTATTTCAGTGGATCTACCACATTAGGTACAGTGTAATAACCCGTGTAACGATATTTAACCAGTGTAACACCATGTAGGCTACCAATTTTGTACTTACATCAAGGGTTTGGGTTAGGATTAGGGTTGGTTCATGGTATTATACAGGTATTATGCGGTATTAAATATTGTTACACTGGTTAATACACTGTACCTAATGTGGTGGATCCACTGTAATAGTGAACCATTAAAAAAAAAGAAAAAAGAAATCTTCCTCCAATGTGCAGAAGCTATCCAAACAACTTTGCTGTCTCTTCAGCCCACTCCCCTGAATTTATCGTTCAATATTATGTGGGTTCATATGTTTTCCGGAGGTCATCATGTGGTGTCTACTTGATCTATTTACAATTACAATCAGCTGATTAAAAACTTGATTGGATCAAATTTGTGGCAGGGTTTTCAAAAGGACTGACATCTCTGACCTTTGCCAGTTCAAACATATAGCATGCATAAATATTAATGCAGGAAAAGCGCATAGTAGTCTAGTAGCCAAAGTATTAGCTAATCAGCGGCTAGCCCATGCTGACAGACTGGACAAATCAGGTGTGTTTCTCGAAAGTGTAGTTGTTAGCAGTTAGCAACTTGTCTAGCTGTCAATGGGAAATTGCACTGCAAACAACAAAGTAGATGATAAAGTTAGCAACTTTGGTTTCCAGAAATGCACCCCAGGGTTGCAGGGCTGATAGTATTTAGGCTCAGTGGCAGATTTCAAGCAAGAGTAAAATGTTGCTTCACTTCAAAAAGTGTTAAAGGTCTAAGGGACTGTTCGTTATTTATTTCCGGGGTCGTCGGAAGATGACCACCTTTGTTCGTCAAATTTTGCATGACCCTCCCCTAGCGAGCTTCAAAACTTTGATGACCCTCCCCGCGACGCCGTCAAAAAATGCATGACCCTCCCCTAGGGAGAATTAAGAAATAGCCTTATCCTGCCTTATTTTTGACGTTGATTGACCAACGCTGCTTAGCGAAAGGGCCGTTTCTGAGGCTATGTTACATTGAAACATACAACAAACAAGGCTACTTTGAAATGCTTTTTGTAATAAATGGGCCAAACATTTTTGGATGACCCTCCCCTAGCGAGCTTAAAAACTTTGATGACCCTCCCCGCAGCAATGAAAAAAATGACACGACCCTCCCCTATTTTCTTCCGGTGAACCCAAAAATAAATAACGAACGGTCCCTAAGGCTCAGGAATTTCTTTTACTATCAGACCTGGTGTTGCGTGTATCGACAGTTAGTACCCAACTTGGTTACCATTGGATAATTGCATTGTTAATAACAAAGAAGCTTACTTATAACTTACTTAAACTTAGTTAGAAACTTTTGAGAAATACTTCACTTCAGATAAGGGTAGGACACGAGACTGCATGAATCTGATCCAAACATCATTTCTCAAACATTAGGACACGGCTGCT
Organism: Engraulis encrasicolus; assembly: GCF_034702125.1. Taxonomy (NCBI): domain Eukaryota; kingdom Metazoa; phylum Chordata; class Actinopteri; order Clupeiformes; family Engraulidae; genus Engraulis; species Engraulis encrasicolus. The sequence goes on from NC_085868.1 coordinate 29,985,696, forward strand.
ACTTTTTCAAATGTCAATACGTTAGTTTGGCAATAGTTGTCCTGACAAGAGCCATGTTTATTGGACAATGGGGAGAAAAAAGGACAAAATATATACTACGCACTGGGCTTTTGGGGCTAGCAGAGCTAGCTGTGTTTACAGCGGGTTCATCTTTATGGCCTCATAGGTTTAGCTTTCACCACGGCAACGGCATTCTGATAAGATAATCAGAGCTCCGGGAGACAGCTGGTGAGGAGCTGCGATAGCCACGGCCAGACACGGCAGAGCGAGAGTGGAGAGAGGTGAATTGAGTTTCTATCTGGCTCTTTTCTCACAAGACATTTCAACTTCTGACATGCCAATTACTCAGGCCAAGTCAGGCGTGGACTTTGAAGGAGAGATGAAAAAACAGATCTTTCAATGTCTCTCCTCCTCTCTCTTTTAGTTCCCCCTTTCTCTCTCTCTGTCTTCCTCCCTCTCTGTGTCTGTTTTTTTTCTTCTCTCCTTCCCTGTCTTGTCAATAAACTAAGGATCTTGTCATGGCCAGCAACATCTAACCCCCGGCCAAACCAAATTTGCTCAGAACACAAGTGTGACTTTTCAACCTCAGCAGCTGTGGAATGGGGAATCAATTACGTGGAGATGCAGGTGCGGAATTAGCAAGCAGCCTGTGCACTTTGGGGCGTGATCTGGCATAAGGTCACCTGAGGGGGGCACCAGCGAGCAAAGAAGAAGAATTAGAAGGAGGCGAGGATGAGAGTCTGTCTGCTCGGCACTCTGGAAACACTCTGGACCCCGAGGATATTCTGATTTCATGTGTAAAATATGATCTCCCTCCTTGTCAATGTGTGTGTGTGTGTGTGCGTGTGCGTGTACATCTGTATGTAAAGGGCTTTCATTTGACGGAAAATTGTTGACGTTGGAACAAATTGCGTTAAGCCAACAATAAAGTGTAGTGTTCTCTCTCTCTCTCTCTCTCTCTCTCTCTCTCTCTCTCTCTCTCTCTCTCTCTCTCTCTCTCTCTCTCTCTCTCTCTCTCTCTCTTTCTCTCTCTCTCCTAGAGTCGCTTTGTATAATGGTCGGTGCCATTGTGTCATTTGATGCCATTTGCTGTTTAATGAATATGAGGCATGTTTACTCTTTGTATGGCAGCGGAACTCATTCCTGCTCTAGAAGCATGGGCAGTTAGTTGCCCTGGCAACGCTGCGTTGCATTCTTTTCAACATGCCAAAGGAGTTGTCATGTTAATTCATTCCATTCTCCTCATTAAGCATCTACTGGGCATGTAAAGGATGTTTTTCATGGCACATCCGTCTGAAAGGAACCGAGACAGAATGCACGAAGCTCTTCTCCTCCCCACATCCATTTATACCCACACTGACACACAAACACACACACCAGCTCATTGAAACACACACACACACACACACACACACACACACACACACACACACACACACACACACACACACACACACACACACACACACACACACACACACACACACACACACACACACACACACACTAACATGCACACAAACACATATGGTACACAAACACACAGCACACTGACATAGGCCTACAGTACATTTGCACACACACACGTCTTCACACATTGACAGACACAACACGCGCACACATGCACTTGCATGCACACACACACACACACACACACACACACACTTAGTCTAAGTGTCCACGGCGACTTAGTGACTCATCTGAACTTTCTGCTAGGGCCCCCAAGAAGACTTGCGGCACTTCATCCATCAGTGATCGCCTTGGACCAGGCAGGGGAGTGAGAGAGAGAGAGAGAGAGAGAGAGAGAGAGAGAGAGAGAGAGAGAGAGAGAGAGAGAGAGAGAGAGAGAGAGAGAGAGAGAGAGAGAGAGAGAGAGAGAGAGAGAGAGAGAGAGATGATGGCACCAAAGGTCACCCTACATCCCCTACCCCTCAATCATCACTACTACCCACCACATCCACACCACCCCTCTATCCCTCCCTCCTCTTCTCTCTCTCTCTCTCTCTCTCTCTCTCTCTCTCTCTCTCTCTCTCTCTCTCTCTCTCTTTCTCTCTCCACTCCTCTTAGTTGGGCTCCCTACACCTCAGCAGGTAACAGATGTCCTTCCCCTCGGTCAGTGCCTCCAATTGCGCCCATTCACAGTGTTGGCAATGGCAGCTTCTCTTCTTCTTCTTCTTCTTCTTCTTATTCCTCTTCATCATCTTCATCTTCTTCTTCTTCTTCTTCTTCTTCTCACTCTTTCTCTCTCTCTCTCTCCTCTCCCTCTCTGTCTTTTTTGTCTCTCTTTCTCTCTCTGTCTTTTTTCCCCTTTGTTTTATTTTTATTTTTTTACGATTTATTAATTTTGCAAGTCACCTTGACGTAGAAAGCCATCAAACAAACCACTGCCCTCCCTCCCCCCAGAGACCGTGCCCATTGTCACCGGGCTTTTAATCAATGTCCGAAGCCGTGCGGCGCAACGTGGCACAGCATGGCATGGCTCTGTGTTTTTGTCTAGCACAAACTAATGTCCATTTAAGCTGAAACACCTTTCCACAGCTGAAGCTGTACCTTGGGCCCAGGGAAGGCGACAGAGGGGGGCAAAGGGGTCACTTGTCCCAGGCCCAGGGAGAGAGGGGGCCCAGAATCAGATCCTCATTACATTGTATTGATTGGGTTTGGGGCCCTTTCAGATGTCGTCGTCCCGGGCCCAGCCAAAGGTATCAGCAGCCCTGCTTGGGTCATCCAAGTCATGTGTGGGCATAACCTCAGTCAGAGCAAGGATTGCGTTGCCTAAAGTTGAGGTGAAGGAGAGAGAGAAAACAAAACGAAACAAAACTCTTAACACATTTAAAAAAAAGAAAGAATTGGACATCAATTTGGTGTGATTCAGTGTTTGATTTGGTCTAACGGAGTGCTGTACGTTTGATTGGAAGGGCTTTTGTCTATTGCAAACTATTGTCCGTTTAAACTGAAACACGTTTCCACTGATGCACTCTACCCTCCAAGTCATGTGTGGGCGTAACCTCACTTTGCCGCACACATCGCATCGCTTGTACACTCCTCGCCAACTCGCCTCCTCATCTCGCTGGAACACATAGAGATTCTACAGACTTAACTCTCTGCGCGAGTAGCTAGCAGCGACGTGTGTGAGCGAGGCTTAAGTACATTTTATTTTTTAATAGTAAGGGGCCAGTGGCAGGCTCATGATGAGGTCAAGGGGGCCTTTGTTCAAAAATGGACAAAAGGTGATGCAAACTAATGTCCGTTTAAACTGAAATAGGCCTCCCTTTCCACCACATTACCTGAGAACTTCAAAGTCATGTCGGGGCTTAACCTCAGTCGCAACTGGGATTGCTTTGCCTACAACTGGGTGTTGAAGATGGAAAAAAGTATCCGTGACATGTTTTGAAAAAGAGA
>NC_085868.1:29991594-29996594 GCF_034702125.1 Engraulis encrasicolus
ACACACACACACACACACACACACACACACACACACACACACACACACACACACACACACACATCCCACCTCACACACCTGTCAGTACTCCAGCCATCTCTCATCCTGGGCGAGAATTAGCATTCCACCTCGCTATGGCGAGACGAAAAGGGGCAAAATGGAGAAAAAAAGAAGAGGAGGAGAAAGGAGGATGAAACGAAGGAGAAGGAAGGAGGGAAGAAAGCGAGGGAGGAGGAAGATGAGGAAAAAGAGGAGGAAGTCAGATTTTCCATGTCTTTCACAGTCTCTGTGACGAGACAAGCAAGGGGGAAAAAAGAAAAAAAGAGAGCAGGAGAAAGGAGAAAGAAAAAGAGAAGGAAGGAAGAGAGGGAGGAAGCAAGTGAGGGAGGAAAGGAAGTCTGATTTTTCACCTCTCCCACATGTGATGAGATGAAAAGGAGGAAAACGAAGAGCAGGAGAAAGGAGGTAGAAAAAGAGGAGGAACAAGAAGATCAGGAGAAAGGAGGTAGAAAAAGAGGAGAAGAAGAATAAGGGAGGAAGCGAGGGAGGAGGAGGAGGAGGAGGAAGTCTGATTTTTCATCTCTTCCCATAGCCTTCCTATCTCCCCAGTGGTCTCAGGGGCTGTTAGTTGGTATCCATTTATGATACTAAATATATCATATTGTTGTTGTGCTTCATGGGCTACAGGCACACCTGCCCCTGCCTCTACAGAGACACTGTGTGTGTGTGTGTGTGTGTGTGTGTGTGTGTGTGTGTGTGTGTGTGTGTGTGTGTGTGTGTGTGTGTGTGTGTGTGTGTGTGTGTGTGTGTGTGTGTGTGTGTGTGTGTGTGTGTGCGTGTGCGTGCGTGCGTGCATGCGTGTGTGTGTGTGTGTGTGGGCGAAGAGGGGAGGTGAAGTGAAGAAGAGAGGTGAGGAGGGGGGGAGGGGGATTTCCCCAGGGCCAGCCATGGGGGTATTGGTTTGTAACTATAGCTTAATATCATGTCAAGATCTCCAGAGAATGATACAGGCTGTCAAGATGCTGCTGCAGACGCCACAACACTCAAACCTTCAGCGAGCAGACGGCTAAAAAAGAAGAGTGGGAGAGGCAGAGAGAGAGAGAGAGAGAGAGAGAGAGAGAGAGAGAGAGAGAGAGAGAGAGAGAGAGAGAGAGAGATAGAGCATATCACCTACTGCATAGAGAGAGAGAGGAAGAAGAGAGAAACATTGGAGAAAGAGAGATAGTGCCGGCAAAATGAGAGAGAGTAGAAAATACATGGAGGAAAGAGGACATAAAATGTTACATGCTGTCAAAAGTATACATACTGTAACTGCAAACTATCAGTAACACTTTACAATAAGTTTACGTGAGTAAGGACGGAATAATGTCTGAAGTAATGACTGATTAATAGTGAATAAACATGTGATTCATGCATGCAGAAATGTCTAGTCCATTAGTAGTCGACACATAATGATGAATGACTCACTATGAAGTAAATGTGGTACATCAGGGGTTAATTAAGGGTGTGAGATCCAAATGTTAATAAATCATGTGTTAACATTGCGGAAAAAGATAATTCCATATCTTTCCAATCATATATGAATCAGACCTTAGTTAACGGTGCATGAGTAATAATGGAATCATATGGTCAGTAATTTCGATTGCACTGTTAACTAAGGTCTGATTCATATATGATCGGAAAGATATGGTATGATCTTGTTCCGCAATGTTAACACATGATTTATTAACATTTGGATCTCACACCCTTAATTAACCCCTGATATATCACATTTACTTCATAGTGAATCATTATCATTCCAATCATGAGTCATTCATCATTATGTATTGATCACTAATGGAGTAGACATTACTGCATGCATGAATCACATGTTTATTCACTATTAATCAGTCATTACTTCAGACATTATTCCATCATTACTCATGTAACCTTATTGTAAAGTGTTACCAAACTTTCATTCTTCCTTTCCCTCTTCCGCAAGAGCTGCTTAATGTTGCTCAAATTTGTTTTAGCAGTGAGTTTTCCAGGTTCACTCCGCCCTCTTTAAGTTTTATTAAATTTCAGTTTACAGTTTAACCAGGGAAACAATCACATTGAGATAATGATTTCTTTTAACCCCTTAAGACACAGCATTATAAATTAGCTGTGACCAGAATGGCAATGACCAAGTCGTAATGCATTACTAAAGGCCCCGTGTACTGACATAGTAGAGTAGTACTATAGTAGTTAACTTTCAATGTCTATTACAGCGTGCCACAGGAGGTACGGCGTGCATTAAGGGGTTAAAAGTGATCCCTGACCAAGGCAGCAGCACACATTACATTACAACATACAGGACGCAGAATAAACAGCAGGAAATAACATGGTTGAAAAAATGAAGGTACATCATAAAATGCAATATACATAAAACAAGGTTGAAAACTTTAAAAAGCTAAAAACAAGTCCAAACAGTTTTAAATAGAAGTAGGATTTGAACTCATAAAAACAGCAAGTTTGAGTGATTTTTGACCCTTCTTCCACGAAGTTGAGGCACAATAAAAACAAAAAAACAGCTTCATGAAATGATGTCTTCATTATGGGTACATTTAAAAGAATATAGCTTGCTGAGCATAGATGTTCCCAGTACAAGTGCACACCTGCATCTTTGCTCACGTTTTAGTGGCTTACTCCTCTCATCTCTCCTATACTACAGCACTCTCACCAATCTTTAAAGGGGTATGCCACTATTTTGGGGCTTAATACAGTTAAAATCGTTGGCCAGGGTTTATAAAGGTGGTAAAGTGTCTTATTTTTCATGTAAGCCGTTGTCTTGCTTGAAGACAACTTAAAAGAGGGAGCATGTCGCTAAGCTAGTGAAAGTCAATGTGTAGACTGTGGTGATATTTGGCTTGCATTACTTTCTGCCTACACCTACACTTGCATTTCTTCTCTCTCTTTCTCTCTTTCTCTCTCTCTCTCTACATCCCCTCATTTGTCCTCCCCATCCCTCCTTTCTCATTTGAACCCGTGTCTTCTTTTTCATTCTCTGCACACCCATTTGTATGTCCTCCTACACTTTCACTTCCTCTCTTTATCCATTCCTCCGCTCTACTTGTCCATCCCTCCCTCCCTCCAAGTCTTCCCACTCCTTCCTGTCCGTCCAATACACTTCCATATTAAATACAGTATATCCCTCCATCTCCCTTCCTCCATCCCTCCCTCCCTCCCTCCCTGTCCTCGTATCCTCCCTTCCTCATTTGTGCCTGTCTGTCTGTCATACACTTCTATATTAAATAGGCCTATATCCCTCCATCTCCCTTCCTCCACCCCTCCCTGCCTGTCCTCACATCCTCCCTTCCTCATTTGTGCCTGGCTGTTGGGCAGCGAGCCGGAGGGTCTGCGGGCGGATTGGGGCTCAGTGGGGTAAAGGCTGCTGCCTGTGGCCATGGAAATGAGTTGTGTTGCCGCGGGGATGGAGGGTGGTGGTGGTGGTGGTGGAAGAGGTGGTGGTGGTGGGGTGAGGGCTGATGGTGTGTGTGTGTGTGTGTGTGTGTGTGTGTGTGTGTGTGTGTGTGTGTGTGTGTGTGTGTGTGTGTTTGAGTTTGAAATAAGTTCTGTTTTGTGAGGGGGGGGGGGGGGGGTGGGGGTTGAAGGATAGAGAAGGATGGTGGTTGAGGGAAGGGATAAGATTGTTGACCACTGTTTGTGTGTGTGTGTGTGTGTGTGTGTGTGTGTGTGTGTGTGTGTGTGTGTGTGTGTGTGTGTGTGTGTGTGTGTGTGTGTGTGTGTGTGTGTGTGTGTGTGTGTGTGTGTGTGTGTGTGCGCGTCTGTGCCTGTGAGGCTGTTGACCACTAATTACATGTACACCCCGACAACAAATCTATTATTCATGCTGGGTGCCTGTCCTGCAATTATGTCATTTTAAATCTGGCCACGTGCTGCTAACTTGGCTGTTTTTCTGTTTGAACCTCTCACTCTGTGTGTGTGTGTGTGTGTGTGTGTGTGTGTGTGTGTGTGTGTGTGTGTGTGTGTGTGTGTGTGTGCGTGCGTGTGCGTGTGCGTGTGCGTGCGCGTGCGTGCGCGTGCGCGTGCGCGTGCGTGTATGTGTGGACTGCACATGTGTGGTCGAAATATGTGTATGCATACATTTGCGACTTCATGACAGTGACCTGCGAAGGTCACGTATAGGAATTAATGTAACAAGATGCTTTTAAATTCAGAGAACAATATAGATGAAAACATAACTACTACATTAGCATGGATTCAGTAAAACATTAACGTACAATTCCTGGTGTGTTTTTATGCAAAAACATGCAAATTGCTGCGATGCAAAGGAAACTTACACTGGGAAAAGAAAGGAATTCAACTCAGATGATTTAACGGATTATTACATGTTGCCGTAGACATTGGAATTTACATCTCTGGAGATTGAACACTTCAGATACCAATATTTGTCAGTGGTTTTGACTTCGACTAAGGAGGTAATGTGATCAAAGAGAGTATGTGGTTTTACCTAAATGGGGACTTAAATAATAAATATAAACATGAGGCCCTCTTTAGCTATTTTTTGCTGGCATTTACCCAGCAGACACTGTAGGGTTCCCCTAGCCTGATTATCATCGACTTTCAAATCTCTTCGAGACTTGGTTTGACCAAGAGCATAACAATTTACATTTCCCAAATGGCATTTCCCAAATAGCAATTCCCAAATGGCCTCCCTTGGTTTGCTAATGGTTGTTTGCCTCCCAACACAGTGGGAGGAGTTTGCGATTTTTCGGGAGCTCAGAAAGTACCTGCATTGCTCTTGACCTGACTAGTAGTAACGCTGAAGGTGTTGCGGCACTTATATAATTGTCTCTGATTAAACAGTAGATCGGTAGGAAGTTAAGTTGGAATGAAAACTTCAAAGTGTCTATTCTGAGGCCTCCACAGCTGTTTTGACAGTTGGCCATCTTGGAAGCATGTAAACTTTAAAGCAATCAGTCAATCAAAATGTATTTATAGAGTACAATAGCACAACT
>NC_085868.1:30006594-30009094 GCF_034702125.1 Engraulis encrasicolus
ACACACACACACACACACACACACACACACACACACACACACACACACACACACACACACACACACACACACACACACACACACACACACACACACACACACACACACACACACACACACACACACGGGTAGATTCATAAATGCACAAATACAACACAAAGTAAAAGGATACATACATGTGCATCACAATGTGTAATCACCAAAAAAACAGTTGAAATAATTGATAGCAGTTTCTGAAAACAGAAGCCAATCTCTACCATCTGTCTGATGCTTTTAAAAATCAATAAACAATTTTAGTATAGGAGTGTTTGTTTTTATGTTTTAATTTCACTTTTACTAACCTTGTTTTCTATGTCATTATATGTTAGTTCAGTTTTTTAGTCACTTGGATTCTTGTCTATTGTTCGCTGGATTTTCTTTTTTTTTCACTGCTTGTTGATTGCCTGCCTTGCTTGCTTGCCTTAGTCTATTGTCTACCGGCTTGCATCCATGTCTGATATGTGTATGGCGTATGCATATCCTTGCATGTGCTTTGTTTGTCTAGACTATAAGTCTTGTGCATGTGCCTCATCTATTTGTTTGTCTTTTATGCCGTCTTGGCCTGGATCCCTAGAGGAAGAGGTTATACTTCAAGGGGACCTTCCTGGTTAAATAAAGATCAAATAAAAAAAAATGAAACTGTATTCATTGGTGAAGAGGATGGGGAATCACAAGGGCACTGTAATGATTTCTTACCAATACAAGATGTGTTGAGTAGAGCCACACTGTACCCACCCACTCACCAAAAAGGGCATATTGTATACTGTCATCCCTCCTCTGTTGTTGAGGAGCAAGAAGATATTGACTAAAATAAGTTGTATGGCACAACTTGTTTGTTTGTTTGGCGGACATTCAAACTCTGTATCAGTCTCTGTGGGAAAGCACTTGAGTCGGGTTGAAACTGAACTAACAGCCCCGTGCTGTATACAGGAGGAGGCGGAACTGTCCAAGGTACTGATTACCAAAGTTATTGTCGTAGTAGTGGATTAGCTAAGGTCACTCTGTCTGCACTACATATAGTATAATTCTGATGAGTCCCTTTTTGACAGGACGGTCCAGGTGACCGTGTCAACGTTATCCGCATCCAACATTGCCACCTGGTCAAATCGCTTCGAAAATGTATGCCAGGCGTATGAGGCTCTGCATAGTCCAGACCCATACTGTACCTGAACCTGAACCCAAACTTTCACATGGTTGTCCACAAGCTGATGGTGGACACTCAAACTCCTTATCAGTGTCTGTGGGAAAGCACATGAGCCGAGTTAATTACTGACAGAATTTTGCTATACAGAAGTAGGCGGAGCTGTCCAAGGTGCTGATTCCCAAAGCTAGTCAAGTCAAGTCGGTTTTCTTGTCAACTTCTTTACATGCACTGGTCATACAAAGAATTGAAATTACGTTTCTTACTTTTCCATGCAGACATAGACATAGACTTTAGGTGTGGACATAGACAATTAGACAAAGACAGCACACATACATTACACTTAGAGTACCTATACAATACTCTTACAGACATATAGAATAGAATAGAAAGCCTTTATTGTCAGTGTACATTTTTTTTTTTTATTGCCACATATAAAGTGCAAGATTGGGCACTTGGTGTTATTGGTGTACTGGGTAAACTAAGGTCATTCTGCACAGCCCAGGCCCCGTCCGAACCCAGGGTCGTTTCAAGGCATTTGGGTGGCATAATAAGCAGAGGAATTGTAGCGGCCAAAGTGGACTTTAAGTTAAATAAATAGAAATTGCTTAAAGGGGTCCTATTGTGCTTTTACATGTCCACTACCCATTTATTGGGTTACACAGCATCTGTTGTATGTAAAAGCTTGGTGAAAGCTGCATTTCACAAATTGGCCTCTTGGGGGAGAACACCATCCGGATCCCACCACGGAGGAGTGTGGGAAAGGATGATTCGTTCCATCAGGAAGATCATGAATGCTACATTGAGAGAGCAAAGCTTGGACGAAGAGGGTCTTCAGACATTCTTCTGCGAATGTGAAGCCATCTTGAATAGTAGACCTATCACTACGCCATCCAATGACATTAATGACTTCGAAGCTCTTACCCCACAACACTTACTCTTGCTCAAGACTAACCCCAACCTACCACCGGGCGTCTTCGACGAGCATGATACTTACGCACGCAAGAGATGGAGGCAAGTCCAGTACATGAGCGATCTGTTCTGGAAACGCTGGACCAGAGAATACCTGCCTCAACTCCAGAAAAGACAGAAGTGGAACCATCCGGCGCGTAACTTCAGCCAAGGAGACGTAGTCTTGATCGTCGATGAATCAGCCCCCCGAGGATCATGGCTGATGGGCAGAATCGTGAAGATCGTGGTGGACGAGCATGGAATCGTCCGCAAGGTTCGAGTCAAGACGAAGACGAACGAGCTCGAGCGGCCGATCACCAAACTCTGCCTGCTTCAAGAAGCAGAATGAAAAGGACTGTTAAGTATTAA
>NC_085868.1:30016594-30081594 GCF_034702125.1 Engraulis encrasicolus
CAGCCAAGATCAGGCTGCTGCTGCTGCTCTAATCTGCCTAACTGGACGTGACACTGCTGCCTGAACCGCCATGCCTGAATACCGACATACTTTGCAAGGGTGGCAATAATACGCGTAGATCGATGGGCCTTTACTAGAAAGCATTCCTGCATTCACCCATCCGGCTCATTGGAATAGACCTATAGTCATGAACCTCTCCTTTGAACATTCTTCATGACGTTTTATTATATGATATCATACTTCATATCATAGTCATATATCATATACTGTGTTGTAGGTTTGTTTTTGTTTTTTTTTAACAAAAATACACTATACACCCACAATAAATACCATGAATTAGGGTTATGTTACAACATGAGTCATTAAAAGTAATTTAACATAAGCTGTTTAGCCCCCAATAGCCGAAATGCTTTATTTATATCTGACTGTTTGGCAGAAACCTGCAGTAATTGACCATTACTAAGGGGAGGGCTGCGCCAAAATCCTCAACAGGCCATTGGGCAAATGCCCTGTATGTGCTATGGCCAATCCAGTGGAGACCAGGAGGAATTTCAGATACCTCTTAAGCAGCCTGCTTAACGACTTTCAGGGATGTGCCAGTCGATATCCTGAGAGGACGCTGTGAGTGAGCATGGATTTTTGGATTTTTCGTTTATGAAACCGCTCTTAAAAATGCTTTGCTTTGTTTCTTGTTACCCTTAAAGCTTGTTACCCGTAACGTTTTTTTTTTTTCCAAAGCCCCCTTTGACAGCGTACTAAGCTGTCAAAATATCTATTTTCAATTTAGAGGACTCATTGCGAAGCACAGGATTTCTTTCAAAATCACTTCACTTAAGCCCCTACAGGAGTGTCTGGACTTAATAGTAAAGGGCCTTTTAAGACCATCGTAATACCAATATATCATGAATTCTCACAAATTCTGAATGGTGTATAGTTATGAAGTTTCTGGGTGTGGAGCACAAAACCTTTCTTTATAATATAATCTATATCATCTATTTTATCATCGACTTTCCTTTATATTTCAGAGTGGGGAAAAGTTTTTGTATACCATGAATTTTGAAAACACAACCTGACACCTTCACTTCAATGTAGTCTGCAAATTATACTCTTCAGAAGGACAACAGAAAAGAAACCTTGAAGAGGACAAAAGATGTAGCCTACAATCTCAAGAAAAGAAACAAAGAAACAAATATAAGAATCGGCAAACGGGAAACGAAAAGAATAATAGATAGAAAGAGAAAGAGAAAGAGAAAGGGGTAAAGAAGTGTCACCCGAAATGGGTAGCGTAGCGTGGCAGAGTGGTTGGTGACAGAGCAGGCCCATACATATTGATGACAGCAGTCATGGCGCACACCTTTTGATTGAACAGCTGCGAGATGTAAGGCGGCAGACAACTTCTCATGTTGCCCAATCAATCACAGGGGCCGGTTGACGTGGAGACGGCCCCCCCATTCCACCTGTCAATTAAGTAAGCAGCTCGCTCTCCAAGTATAGAGACTACATACAACTTCTTTTTTTTATTTTTGTTTTCAACACATAACTTTATTTTGGTTTCATCTCAGTTTTTATTTCTTGGTTTTCTGTTTCTCTCTTTGTCCGTTTATTCTTTCTGTCTTTCTTGCTTCCTTTCTTTCTTCCTTTCGTCCTGTCACTTTCTCTGTCTTTAGTTCCGTCACTCTTTCTTTCTGCATGCTTGTGTGTCTGTTCGTGCATTAACACTAGAACTACCAGGATTTTTCTGCCTACCTAGAAGTACCAGAGAGGGGTCATTTGACCCTGCGGCTTTTACCTAATACACTAATCACTCATTTTGTTATGGTAATGAGGCTGTTAGGGGCCGTGTGTGGGGTGAGGGGTGAGGGGGTCACTCCTTACAGTGCTAACAGCCAAGACAAACAGGGACAGACAGCTTCTTCCCAAGGGCTGTCAGCCTCCAAAATCACCACAGGTAAATAGCAACTTGCATGAAGATATCAGCAGCAAAGACAGATAGCACAGTTTGGCGGACAGTGTGTTACAGTTTTTCTCCATTGGTTTGGCTCATTTCTTGAAACTGAGATGTCATTCTCAAAACATGGACAGATCCCAAAACTAATTTGCAGTTCCTCACAACAGAATGGCATTTATCATTGCTTTCATCAAATTTCAAATGCTTTTGTACATGTCTCAAACATTTAGTACATCCTTGCAAATGGCTATGTACATGTATCCTACAGTTAACATAATCAGCTTACATTTAGTAGAATTTTCAAATGTGTGTACCTTGCTGATCTATCCCAATTGGTTGATTCTCAGTGTAATGGTTGTCCTGAAAACATGTCAGCACATTTTCTTCATACAAGTCATCAATGAACGTGTGAATGTCCCATGTGATCATGACGAATCATATGACTGCAACCAGATAATGGTTGAATTACAGTTTCTCCATTGGTTTGGCTCATTTCTTGAAACTGATATGACATTCCTATAACCATTGGGTCATTTGGCCAAACATTCTTACACTTCTGCACAACAGTTCAGATAACTAGCAAAATGTCATATACCTCCCAAAACACCTCATTCTTGCATCAGCACTAAACCGTCTCACATATAAATAGTCAGTACCATCAAAATGGCATAGAACCTTCTCAATTGCTTTGGCTCATTTGCATTCATTTAGTCCTTCTGTCAAAATAAACTGGATGGTTCAGCACAACTACATGGATCCTCATCACTCGCTCATATCACCCCAAAAACAGTTTACCCATGTGTCAAAACTAAATTTCTTCCCCACATATATCATCAGTACCCCCAAAATACATTGTCCCTTTGCCATTGTGTAAGCACTGCCAGTCAAAATGGTTAGGTGTTTTATCTACGTTCAGCTAACAGATTTCGACTATGTATAAAAATGAAAAAGTGAGTGAAACCATTAAAGTTTGACAACACAGATAATTTACCACCAAACTTTCTTTACTGTAAATTCATATACAGAAAGTAATGCCCATATATCACAGGTTTCTCATGGGTTTGGCTCATTTCTCAAAATAGAGATAACATTCTCAAAATAACATGGACAAATGCCAACGCAACTAGCAATTGTTCAAAACAGAATGTCGTTTGAAAAAATGTCATGAAATTATACAAATAACAGAGGAAACTGTAGTATACACGGTTGTAAAATTATTTTCTACTAACTAGTAAAGTTACAATACCATCTGACCTGTTGAACACTGTCATGAATTTACTATGTAATGAAATTCTTAAAATATGATGTCCTTGACTGTTTTGGGAATCGCGTAGACCACTTTGCATATGATGACTTACACAATGAAATAATGCTGACGTGTTTTGGAGAGGGCAACCATTAGACTGAGAATTGTCTAATTCGTTTAGATAAGCAAGGTCAATTTATTTGGAAAATGTGCTAAATGTATGCTGAATGTGTCAACTGAGGGGTATTTGTACATATCTATCTGCAGAGATGTACTAAACATTTGAGACATGTACAAAGCATTTGATATCTGATGAAAGCAATGAAAAATGCCATTCTGTTTTGGGAAATTGCAAGTTGGTTTGGGGATTTGTCCGTGTTGTTTTGAGAATGTCATCTCAGTTTCGAGAAATTAGCCAAACCAATCAGGAAAAAATGTAACGTGTGAATCTCCCATGCCATCTGACCATAACGACTCAAGTGAATGCAACCTGGCAATTGTTAGATGGATAAATACCAGTGCATGTGGACTACTGCTTCATTTCCCTCAAGAATTTTGTGGTGAAAGAAGCTCTCCAAGGAACGAAGATGCAGAGATACAGCACTCAACAGGCATTGGAAATGATCCACACACGCACGCACACACACACACACACACACACACACACACTCTGTGTCTCAAGTGACAGCTGTGAGCTGCTAACATCCACATTTCCACAACAAAAGGAGTGTCCGCAGGGGGTCCAAAGGGTCAAATGACCCTCTTGTGGGGCTTTTAGGTAAAAAGGTCAATTGACCCCTCCGTGGTAGTTCTAGTGTTAAAGTCACAACATTTCTGCCGTTATCAAGTGTTTGCATCAGCCTTTGGGGGCCAGGTTTTATGAGTAAAGCACTTGGAAGACTGCAGACTAGAAGTCTGTGACTAGTGCAGATTGACATATTGGTGTAGGCACTGCACATTGCTCCATTTGCGCTTCTGTTTTGTTTACTGGTAGCTGGCGCGACGCTACTTGAGCCCTCATGAGGGCCTGTCTGCCAGAACCATGCCGCCCTGACACTCATGGCTCATTCTTTTGAAACTCGGCTGTCGGTAGACCCGAGGTTGGTCACCCGACAACCGCTGTAAATGTGTTCTATTGCAACAGCTGGGGCCAGTACAAATGTCTGAAAACACTAATGTTAAACGAACTCGGAGTACACCGAAGTGCTCCGAGTTTGTGTTTCGGAACCACAAATTGAGTACCCATTCTATTGCACTTTTTCCGAGATGGAAGCCGGAGTTTCCGACCATCGAGTGTCAAAGGAATGCACCAATAAGCCCGTCTGGCAGAACCATGCCGCCCTGGCACTTAAGCTTTTTAGATGAATAGAAGAGCTTACCAAAAAATACATGCTGGGACCATTATAACCTTAATGGTGTCAGGAGGAAAGCAGGTTATTTTTGCATGTGTGTGTGTGTGTGTGTGTGTGTGTGTGTGTGTGTGTGTGTGTGTGTGTGTGTGTGTGTGTGTGTGTGTGTGTGTGTGTGTGTGTGTGTGTGTGTGTGTGTGTGTGTGTGCGAGAGCGAGAAGGAGACTTCATACTGAAGAAGTGCTAAATGTACTCACTTTTGAGTGTTTTCACAATTTTTTACTCCATTGTGTGTGTGTGTGTGTGTGTGTGTGTGTGTGTGTGTGTGTGTGTGTGTGTGTGTGTGTGTGTGTGTGTGTGTGTGTGTGTGTGTGTGTGTGTGTGTGTGTGTGTGTGTGTGTGTGTGCGCGCGCGTGCGTGTTTGTGTGTGTGTGTCCATTCACACTGAAGAAGTGGTACTTGTCCTCACTTTTGAGTGTTTTCACAACTTTTTACTTTTTACTCTGTGTGTGTGTGTCTCTGTCTGTGTGTGTGTCTGTGTGTGTCTGTGCGTGCCTGCCTGCCTGCATGCGTGCATGCGTGCTTGTGTGCGTGCGTGCGTGCGTGCGCGTGTGTCCATTAATACTGAAGAAGTGCTACTTGTCCTCACTTTTGAGTGTTTTCACAACTTTTTACTCCATTGTGTGCGTGCGTGTGCGCGCTTGTGTGTGTGGGTGTGTGGGTGTGCATGCGTGCGTGTGCACGCTTGCGTGTGTGTGTGTGCGTGCATGCGTGTGTGTTGCAAGGTCAGACTGTTTGTTGTGCTGACTCCAGGACAATTCTTACTCAGTTTGTCCTAAATTAACATGCATGGTCTTGTTAGAAAGCTAAGACTACGGGGAATGTCACTAAATAGTCACTAAACAGAATAACAATGTAATGTAGGCCTATTTAAACACTCTATGGAAAAATGCAACAACCGAATGTGAATCTAAATGAATGTGGGTGTGATCCACTGTGAGAGTTATCATCCCTTGGAAACGCAAATTAAAATTTACATCAGGTCTTAGGAAGCTAGTATGTGTAAAATTGGGGCAAGTCCAGCACAAAGGACCAACTTGATATCCAATGAAAACACATGAAAAAATGCATTGCCACAGAGCTCTCAGCCTTCCCCATTGACTTGAATGTGGAGAAGGGGTTCGAAAAAGGCATGGTAGCAGAGGGATTTCCTCTATTGTTTTTAAAGAGATTTTCGGAGACAAATCTATTTGTGTTGTTAAGGACAGCCTCAGAGATAAAAAGGAGGAGGAGATCCATCACCGGGCAATTGTTGTTTCAGCTTTTGCTTCAGCGGTGGCGTACTTTCTTTTCATATACATTTTTTTGACATTATGCTAATATGTTACCAAACTTTCTCAGTATCTCTATCAATATTCTCTCAAAAAGTTTCCGCAGACACTGGGCTTCACTCAACTTTTGTGCTCGGTGGCTGACAAGGTTGTGAGCCACCCCCCCCCCCCCCCACCCCAGCTGAGCACTCCAATTAGGTGGAACTGCTAGATCGTTGGACATTGGACCTATCGGCAGGTGTTGAACATTAACTGGTTAAAAGATCAGGTTGTTGAGTTTATGTATTGACATTTTGTACACAAGAGGAACCCATGGATGAAGCAACTGCAAAGTTACTGCTGAAAATTGTGTACTTGTTGTCTGTACATTCAATATTTAAAGGGCTCATACAGTGCATTAAACAGCAATGTACCATAGTTTGGGTTTACATGTAAGCCCTTAATCGAAATGTGTTTTAAACAGAAAATTTCACTCATTTTCAAAAATAATCAGAAATTGTCCTAATTGATTTTGCTTATATTTCTCCAGTGTGGATATTTATATGACTAAAGCTTTAGTTGTTGACATAACTCACAGTTTTCTGAGTGCGCCATGTATGATACACTCACTCACTCTGTCAGAAGTATCAGAGGAGCATAAGGTGTTATTTATAGGTCTGAGAGCAGCTAAAGGTAGACCTGGACTTTGTGGTACTATCGGCAAGCTAGTGGAAAAGAGTAGAAGTCAGCACACAGTGGCTTTGAAAATGTATTCAGGTCATACAACGTATCGACCCAACAGGCATGATGCCTGATGAAGACCCTGTTGGGTCGAAACGTTGTATGACCTGAATACATTTTCAAAGCGGAGCCACAGTGTACGGACTTCTACTCTTTTCCACTATCAGACACGCCTTTGTCCTGCACCTGGCCTAAGAGAGGGGGGAGGTGTGCATACTCTTACTTTTATGAAGATACGATCGGCAAACTATCCACCGAAGTTCAACAATAGCTTACTGTCCTAGTTATGTCTGTTTTGTAGACAGGGGTATCCACTCACCGGGACTTTCCCTACCTCTGGGTCTAACGTTTGTCCATTGCTACAGAATTGGGACATCTTCAAATGCCAAGAGGTCGAGAGGAAGTCTTGCACTGTGCAAACTTTAACTCTTTTTTTTTTTTTTACACATCTTCATCACAGCAATGCTCGGTTATAAGAAATACAGGACTTTTGTGTTTTAACCACACAGATACGTGGAGATAATCTATGGCAGATAATGTCTTGTTTAAAAACAAACAGTTATAGAATGACAGAAATAGTTCAGTGTGACACAGTTCTGAAATCTCTTGGCAGACTCCAAAAATGGATCACACACTTATCTAACAATTCAGCTATTGAAACGGACTCAAGCAGGCACGGGAGGCGGACTTTCTTTGGACGGCAGTTTATTTCCTTAACAGATCAGAATGGGCATTACTGCAGCATCCGAGCCAGGGAATCGCTTTTCTTTTGACTCCAAACATTTTAACACAGCAATGAAACAAAATACAATTCACCACTGGAGACATACCTTAACAGATCAGAATGGGCATTACTGCAGCATCTGTACAATAAAAATAAAAGTAACATTAATTTCACGAAGAACCGTATGCAACGTCATAGTTCCAGAGAGGGAGAGAGGCAAGCAGAATGCTCAGGCATGGAATCATTGCGGTTCGGAAAACCGATCAAACATTCAGAATTCTAAAGTACCATGCCACCAGAATACATGCATATACAGTGCCATATAACAGTGATACATAGTAGAGGTAAATATGATGTGAATTCTCATGCATACTTGCATAATTCATCCACAAAACGAACACTATGCTAACACATCTACTGCAGGTGTAGGAAGATGCTAATCTCCCAAAAGATCCTCGTGGTTAATAGAAAATGTAAATAACTTTCTTTACAACTTAGTAAATTTCCTGCATATCCCCACAGCGTGTACACAATTACATCATTAATAAGATACATCAAGTACACAGTTTACATTGCATTTTACGAAGAGGAAACAATAATTGAAAACAGAGCACATTAAATAGTAAACTTACCCGAGCCAGGGAATCGCTTTTCTGACTCGGCTACGGGAACCCCAGAGGGTCAAAACGCAACAGACCTGCAGTTCTCCGAAGTGCCACAAGGTGTCTCCAACGAACAATATTCTGCTCAATAATGGCAAAACTCATAAAAACTATATATTTCTCAACAGCATTTTCAACTCTGTTACACTATACTCCCATCCCAAGTATACTCAACACAGGCACCCCAAACCCCCGCGCCCCCCTCAACACACAAACACACACACACGCATGCATGCACGCATACACGCACGCGCACACAAACAAGCATGGCACACACAAGCACACCTGCACACACATACACCTGACTTGTCTGATTGTTATGCTGAAGCTCATCGTGTGTGTGTGTGTGTGTGTGTGTGTGTGTGTGTGTGTGTGTGTGTGTGTGTGTGTGTGTGTGTGTGTGTGTGTGTGTGTGTGTGTGTGTGTGTGTGTGTGTGTGTGTGTGTGTGTGTGTGTCCATGAGTATGTGCATGTGTGTATACATGTGATGTCAATGTACTCGTACATAGCTTCAGTGTTTGTGTGTGTGTGTGTGCGTGCGTGTATGCAGGCGTGCGTCCATAGGTGTGCGTGTGTGTGTGTGTACTTGTGAGTACTTGTGTGTCTGTATGTGTGTGTGCACTTTTGTCTCCTGGTCTTGTCAGTGAGTGATGAATCCTTATGCTTAAACAGACAGACAGGCATTCATTAAAGTTACCGCTTACACTGTTTCAGGAGGATGGGAGAGTGATCGTGACACACACACACACACACACACACACACACACACACACACACACACACACACACACACACACACACACACACACACACACACACACACACACACACACACACACACACACACACACAAATGCATGTGCGGACAGACGGACACGTGCGCACACACAGACACACACACACAAACACACACAAACACAACTTCGAGAATAGAACTTCATTCAAATGAATGGCAAAGTGGCATGCAAGCTTTGGCTGTGGGGGGATTTTGAACAGGACTAGCCGCGCATGCCGACGATGTCAGTGTGAAAGGCAGAGTAGAACACACCGGCCGAAACTAAGCAGAAAGATCTCGTTCGTCTCGCGTCCGTTCCGTTCGGCTTTGGTGTGTCTGCCGCCCTTAGGCCGACACATGTCACTTATCTTCTGCTGAGGTCTGGTCAACAGCATCGACGTACAAGTAGCACGTTTCAACTGAAAGAGGGCTCTCTTTCCTGGCAGAGCAGATGCTGCTTGTAGCAACCATGTCACAAGGCTATAGATCAGTGTTTCTCAAACTTTTCCAGATCGAGGACCACTTTGTCACCCCAAAAATGTTCAGGGACCACCTGTCAACTGAATGGACCGTTGGCAGGTGTTAATTTCACACTGCTAATTTCGATAAAAATCCTTTACTTTTTATTCACATTACAAGATGGTTTTATTGTTATGAAAATAAGACTTAAGCTATGCTTAGCTTTGTAATAATGTTACAAATATAGCCTACTGATAGCTCGTCTTGGGAAAGTAGAAATCCCCTCGCGGACCACCTGAGCTCTGTCGCGGACCACCAGTGGTCCCCGGACCACACTTTGAGAATCACTGCTATAGATTATTTATAAAGCCGTGGTCGCAAGGCTTTTCATTAACTTGGGTGAAGTGAAGTGGCTCAGGTATTGCCTCAAGAAGTTTCCAGACATTTCTAGACTTATTAAGGCATTACTACCTTTATAACACTCTCTATTGCTCTCTCTCTCTCTCTCTCTCTCTCTCTCTCTCTCTCTCTCTCTCTCTCTCTCTCTCAATCTATACCCTGTAAAGCATTTCATCTTCATTCAAGGGTTCTGCCGCAAGAACATTCCAGGCATTGCAGCACTTATTACAGCATTACCACCTCCCTAACTCTTTCTTCTATCTCTCTTTCTCTCTCTTGTACTTGCTCTCACTCCCACTCTCTCACTGTCGTTCTGTGTATATGCACGATTTCACTGTCTGTTTCTCTGTCTCTCTCCATCACTCTCTGTCTCTCCTGCTTGAAGAGAACTGTCTCTCTTTCTGTTTCTCTGTCTCTCTCCATCTCTCTCTCTCTCTCGCTCTCTCCTGCTTGAAGAGAAGTGGCTGTGGACTTTCGTGTACGCATCTTCTGTTGTAGCCTCCTGGGCCTGTTTGATGGCTGCTTCTAATATACTTCAAGAGGTGCGTTTTCAAAGACGTGATTGACTCACCAGGTGGATGCTATTGATCTCTGATGCCTTGCCTTCTCCATCCCGGGAGACACGCACATTGCACAAACCATCCCACACACACTCGCACATCATCCCACACACACACTCAGACACAAACACACACAGACACACACACACACACACACACAATCTCGCCCACACACGCACGAAACCATGCTTACACACCAAGTGTTCCCTTATGCACACACACACACACACACACACACACACACACACACACACACACACACACACACACACACACACACACACACACGACCAGTAAAAGCGAATTCCCTTTCCATCTTTTCCCAGTCGCATTGCCACAACATGAAAAGACCCCTTGAAAGGGATATAAGGCAGATGCTCGCTAATGCTGGCTGGAGGCTTACTGTACGGGAGAAGGCGCACCATTACCATTTCTTACCTCCTCTGATCCTCTGGTGTCCACTGCAACGGCTGGACAAGAAGCATGAGAGGATTATACTATGACCTTTGACCTTTCAATGACCTTTTGGCAACAGTGTTCCTTCTGCCGATGGGTATGGGGATATGATGTTATAATGATATTCAGTAATAATACAGTCCATAGATGTTTTTTTTGCTGTTATTGTTGTTGATGTGAATGTCTCAGATGTGTTTTTTTTTTCTTTTTTGCTTCCTTTTAGGAGCTGCAACAGCTGACCAGCACGAGAGGATTAGTCCATGACCTATCTGTTACCTTTGACCTTCTACAAAATGACCTTTTTGGCGATGACATGTTTATCGTGCTGGTATAGGCCTGGGTATGTGATGTTGTAAAAGAAATCATTTTGTCAGGCGAGCGCAGCACAGTCACACATGGACATTCAGCACAATAACAAGGGTTAGTAGCAGTACATTTACGATGGACACATAAACTTACAAACGTAAAATAGACACCCCATTATGACATGAACATTTGCCATGTTAGAACATACATACAGTATGTTTGCTACAACTACCTCATCAGCAACTATCTAATGTGAAACTGCTTCGAGCTCTGCTAACAGTATAGACTACAGTTACCTTCAAGCTTCCACAGTACTCTTAGTACTGCAGCAGCATTGTTATTGTTTTGGGTATTGCTCAAAATGGTCAAAATAGAGCATCTTTAAATACAACAGGCTATACGGTGCACCAATTTGTTTTCATGCCTTAACACACTGTTTGCATTGCCACCTCACACTGCTCGCACTATCTCTTTGAGCCAGCGAAACCACAGTCCTCCTCAATAGTTTGTGTCACTGCAGTGTGATTGTAGCTGTGTGGCATTCTCTCACCCCCGCTGAACTGTCACTCTCACTCAGTAAGTGCCCAAGCAGGGACCTTTACCTCTGCCAGGTTGATTGTCCAGGTGCGGAAGCAATGATAGAGCAGGCTTACAGGACGAGAATGCCATTTCTCCTGATATATAAGCCTCACCAGACAAAAAAAAAAAACACACACACACACACACACACAGAATGGGAGGATGGTACTGTAAGACTGAAAGACTGACAAAGGGGTCAGTTGTCCAAGGCCCAGAGAGAGAGCGGGCCCAGAATTCGGTCTCCATTAAATGGTATGTATTGAGTGGGTGGGCCTTTCATATGACTTTGTCCCAAGCCCGGCCAACAGCTGTCTGCGGCCCTAACCCTCCTCCGCCTCAGCTGTTGTTTTGTGGTGTCATTCCCCCTCTCCCTCCCTCCCTTGCTCACTCGCTCTCTCAGTGACGCGTCAACAAAAAGGCTTGACCTTTGCATTTCAGGTGAAGGTTGCCACCTCTGTCTCTCTCACATGGCATTTCCATCTCCTCTCCTCTTTCAGCTCAACTCAACTCAACTACAACTAGAATTCATCCGATCTGCAGAAAGAGAAAACATCCTCAGACAAAGAAAAGGACACGTAAGAAGGGAAGATATTCAAACTAAAGAATTTCCAGTACTCATTGAAAGCAGGCATGTCTGATTCACGTATAAAGTACACAGTAAGAAATACAGAAATACAGTGTTGATTCAACACTTACAAAGTACTCTGAGGTGAGGTACACTCCAGCAGATGCTAAATCAACTCTATAAGTGTTAAAAATAACAATACATTTTGTTGTTATGCATTTAAAAGTACACTTTACTTGGACAGCATTCATAATGATTCACCCTGGCATTTGGAAAAGTATGTAGGCCTATTAGGTTGAAATCACAGTCCGACTCACTGAATGTGACCTCCCTGCCTCTTCTTTTCATATGCAGTCTTTGCAACCGTCCGCAGCAAACACCTCCTACATGCATCTCAACAGCAAACCTTGGAGAATAACAGCTCCTTCTGGACACTCATTTTTCTTAGACGTGGAAACATGTTGAATGCACACAGAATGTCTCTGGTACGTCTATAGGGACTTTTTAATGGATGTATGGTACATATCTTTCTAGGTATATGGTGTGGGTTTTTTACTCTGTGATAAGCAAAGCCCATTTATGTGGTTGGTTAGCCGATATCATACACATACATATCATACAAGGCAGATAGGCCTACATGCGTATAACAAAAATAATAAAGCAGTAGTAAAATGCAAAAAACACAGAAGTTACACGTAAATACTACTGTAAAAAAATTAATAATATTTAAAAAAGAGTTTTTCCAAGACGTTTGTTGAACTGTAACAGACACACTACACTTGAACCTATGGGTCGGGACCCAACCTACTGTATGGGTTGCCAAAGATCCACGGAGGGTCACGAAGCTCTCTTGATTTTAAAGAGTAGAGTAGAGTAGAGTAGAGTTTCATTTATTAATCCCAATGGAAATGAAGGTGTCCAGTAGCATACATACATAAATACAGAAGAAGACACAAAGACATTAGGCTACATTTAAGACATTTAAGGGGGTTAATTTTAATACCATATTATATAGCCCACGTGAACAAAGCATTTTGACAAATGAAATTGACTAAGTATTGAATCAATATATGCATAGAAACAACAAAATTTAAGTGCTACATTAAACATTTATTCTCCTTTTGAATGAGGACGAATTGAGGAATCTAAAATCAGTTTACACAGGAAAGAGAGCATATCACGTGACACCCTCTCGTGCGGGCGCTGTGGCCTAGCGACTTACTGGGGGAAAGATGATTACACCACAGGTAGGAGACAGCAGAGGAATGTGTCAAGAAATAGGAAAGTATGGATTCATGGAAACAATTAATAAAGGTCGAATTGAATGTATATTTTGCCATGACAAACTGATGAATGAAAGTTTGAAGCAGTTGGGTCACCAAAGTTTACAATAGGAACAATATGGGTCCCTGAAGAAAGAGGTTGGGAACCACTGCACTGGATAATGTGATACAGTATTTGATGTGTACATTAATATATGTATGGTGGGAGACCAAATCAAGAAGGCTAAATTTTGGATGTCTTTGAACATTGAGCATTTGGTGGCTACATGATATGCAACATTCGCTCAAATTATAAAATTAGATATTGGTATTCTGGCAACAGTGTGAAGGTGCATAGTTTGTTAGACAGTGAAGGTAGCATGGCAGGAAGTCAGCACATCATCTTATTTATAACATAGCCTTGGAGAGTCTTCAACAGGGCTGTTGACAGGTTAGGCCGGGCCTGGGACAAACTCAACTAAAAGGACCCTCAACCCAATACAATGTAATGAAGGCCCGGTTCTGGGGCCCCTCCCTCCCTGTACCTGGGACATCTTGCCCTTTTGTTCCTCCCTGTGCCTTCCCTGGTCTGCATTGTTTGTTTTTAAAAGCATTGAATCACTGTATCATATGTATTGGATGGCTCAGCTGTATCCTTGTCTACCACTTGCATACCAGCTGTGAAAAAATATGATCTGTATTTCCATATATACTATGTGAATCCTGCCGGAAAATAACTCTCTGAGAGACAGAAAAAAGGAGACTCAACGTCTTTCTAATTTGCACTTACAGCATGAAAAGGGATTTTGTA
This sequence comes from Engraulis encrasicolus, assembly GCF_034702125.1. NCBI lineage: Eukaryota > Metazoa > Chordata > Actinopteri > Clupeiformes > Engraulidae > Engraulis > Engraulis encrasicolus. The sequence goes on from NC_085868.1 coordinate 30,030,747, forward strand.
AATATTTGGTGGCTGGGTGTCTGTGCAAATAAATCCTTCATGCACGAGGTACCTTTTTCAGCCCTATCAGAGTTGCTCATCTTCTCTGTTTGCTGTGTGAATGAATGCCAGCCCACCATGGCAGGATCGGCCCTGAAGCTGTTGTAAGTGAATTAAACACTCGTCATTTGATGAGTGAAATATGCACGCGTGCACACGCACGCACGCACGCATGCACGCACACACACACACACACACAGACACACACACACACACACACACACACACACACACGCATGCACGCACGCACGCTACAATCAGATGGCAGCACTTTCGACTTAAAGATCCCCTGGAAAGATGGCTAATGAGATATGGAAGGCGTTAATCTTGAAAACAAGTGGCTTGATTCCACCACATAATAAAAATTATGGCAAAATTACAATTGTGGTAGAAGAGGAGAGAGGACAGAGAGGGGGAAGGAAGGAAGGAAGGAAGGAAGGCGTCTGGCAGACCCGCAGAGGAGATAATTAATTGCTGGAAGGTTGCGGCAGGGTAACAGGGGTCCGGAGAGACGCACACGGTAGATTACACAGCTGTTACCTTTTAAGATAATTCAGTACAAAAGCTCACCTTTTTGGATACTGTAGCACTAGCCCCAATTTCCCTAATATTCCCTGAAACCAATCCCCACCACCAGGGTTGCCGACAGTGGGGGGGGGACAAAGGGGACAGTTGTCCCGGGCCCAGGGAGAGAGGGGGCCCATAATTGGTTCCTCATTACATTGTATGTATTGGGTTGGGGGGCCCTTTCAGACAACTTTGTCCTGGGCCCAACCAAAGCTGTCAGCGGCCCTGCCCACCACATCCAAGCCACTTGCCCTCCTTTAAACACCTTGCCTTATTGCAGCTCCCCCCTCTCCCACATCCCTTAAAGGTGCACTGTGTAATGTTTTTAGTAGTTTATTTCCAGAATTTATGCTGCCCATTCAGAAATGTTACCTTTTTCATGAATACTTACTACCACCACCAAATTCTAAGTATTTATTATGACTGAGAAATTTGCACTTTTCATACATGGAAAGAGGGATCTTCTCCAGGTCCGCCATTTTGAATTTCCATAAACAGATATTTTTAGCTGCAAAACTTAATATACTTAAGCTATACTAGTAAATATTAGTTTATAGGAAATTTTCATGAAAAGATCAAATTTGGCAATAGCCAGCACTTTTCAATGAGCAGCATAGTTACAATACCTACTCTGGCCATCATGCTACACAGTGCACCTCTACAGTAACAGCATGTGTACACCAAATTAGACAAAAACGACCAAGTAACCAAGATTGTTGAAGAAGTGTCGCCATGAATTTGCCGTTTTCCCTCTGGACGTGATATTGACCCACGTAACGGCTCTAGCTTGTCTGCCTGGGATATTCCAATTAGTTTTCGCCGACCCACGACATAGTTTGTCAGACTTTGACCCACGTCAGAGTTATAATCGCTGAAATTCACTCTTGTCGCCCCAGAGAGAATTTCGCCAATTCGCTTTGGTCCCTCAACATGCCCACCATCCATAGAGAAATAATGACTTCTGTCGCTTTGGTCGCTTTTGGTGTACAGTATATGTACATTACTCCCTACTATACCCCCCATCCCCACTACATAAAATCCCAACCACTTGCCCCCCATCCAATAGCATGCTTTATTGCAGCTTGCCCTATCCCTTAATGCAGGGCTGGGGACCCTTTCTCCTTCGAGGGGCCACTTCAAATTTTACTATGAACACAAACCAGGATTTACCCCTACTCCTTCACTAGGTCTCCTGAAAATATAACTTAATTGTATTGCAAATGTCATTTCTTTATTTCTGTATTGCAAATGTCGTTTCTTTATAAAATCTGATATATTTCACGTGAAACTGCATAACATTAAAATTACATCGGGGGCCAGATAAAACGGCCATAGATTCCCCATTCCCGAACCATAGGTTCCCCACCCCTGCCTTAATATTTCCCACCTCCACCATCCCCACCAACCCCCCACATCCACTTGTTCTCTATCCAATAATTTTCCTTTCTTTGGGACTACAGTTAAAGGTCTCCACAGGACCCGAGAGGCAAAGCCAGGGGTTGCAACCTAGAAGAAGATATACCACAGCCAAATCAAATAAATAAGCAACAATATCACTAAAACATATTGCAATAGTGAACGCTCACAAAATTAACCCTTAGCACATCGGCCACATCAAAACACAGGTAATTACTGCACCACGGGTCTGGACTTTCTACTGCTCTGTTCTTGTGTTTGTTGTAGCTCACCTGATTTTGGCTAAGCGCATCTCCAAAAGCTTTCGTGTGAGTTATGTTATGCACGTCTTGTGTGGTGTTCTGAAACTGATGGGAAGGTAACTGAAATAAAAGGGGTGCACAATCGGTCCTGACAGGGCTGCCACACCGCTGCTGCAAATGCTTTTTTTCTTTTCTTTCTTCTTTTTTTTTCAAGAACACAAATGCCTTATGCAAGGTGAGCAGCAAAGTTTTGTTATACGGATTAGAAAGATGAACGAACGATTGAATAAATGAATAAGGGAGTGAAGTAAACAGGTTCACCCAGGTTGAGGAGATTTATGATGAGACTTAATGAAGTCTTCGATCATCTGCTACTATTGGTGAAATCCAGAAGGGGAAAGCTCCAAGGATTTCCATCACGTGTTGTTTTTTGTAATTAACCTCCATCACATCTGAGCGCCACAGAAGTTAATGAAGTTGATGAGACGTTATTTATTTTCCTTAAAAAAAAGATTTTGTACTGTTGGTGGACACATTTAGCTTTGTTTAGCTCTTTCGTGAATTTTGCCGTGTAGTTAGGGAAAGATATGGATATTTTGGGAAATCTGTGAACTAATTTCTTACCAATAGATTTTTTTACCATGTGTTCTTACAGGTGTCTGGACACACCTCACAATTTATCCACGGCCAAATCCAATGGGAATTTCCGTGACACCCCGTCAAAGTTGGGGTGCACAGAAGGCCTATCTAAAAATTGGAACACTGCAGATTGGGGGGAAAGGATGCATAATGGGTCATAACTTCTGAAGTAAACTACATACAGAGACAAATGAACACATTTTTCCATACATTACTGACCCAGTGAACTCAATTGAGGGGTATTTTTGGACATTTGACCACATTTGAACTCCGTTTTTGGTCAAAAACGGCAAAAAATGGCCTTAAATGTTTAGAAATGTTCATTTTTTTAATCATATTTCCAAGTTGTGTCCATTATAACCACTTGCTCTTCATTTCTCATTTACAGTATGGCAATATACTGTATATGGTCTGGGTTTGATTATTCTATTGGTATTAAGCTGAAATAATAACCCAAAGTTTACCATTTTTAACCCTTTAATGCCCTAGACTGGAACCCAGACAAAAGGTTGCAGAAGGGGCCATAACTTCTGAAGTAAATTACATACAGAGAGAAATTAACACATTTGACCATAATAGTGACCCAGTGAATACAATTGAGTGGTTGTTTTGGACATTTGTTCACATTTAAACGGCGCTCTTGGTCAAAAAACTGCAAAAATCGCTTTAAAAGTGTAGAAATTCAGTCATAATTTTTAAGTTTTATTGTGTCTGTTTTCACCTCTTGCTCTTTATTTCTCATTTAAAGGATGACAATATACAGTATAAGGTATGGATTTGATTATTTAATTGGTATTAAGCTGAAATAGTACCCCAAAGTTTACATTTTTAACCCTTTAATGCCCTAGACTGGAACCTGGAAAATGATAAAACTGTCAGAATGAGGAATAACTTTGGAGGTAAAAGGCATGCAGACAAGTACATTTTCCCATACAATACTGACCCAAGAAATGAAATGGAGTGGTGGGTTTTGACATTTGACCACATTTAAACTGAATTACAGGACAAAACAGCCTAAAATGTGTTGAAAATCAACCGTCTTTTCATTCGTTCAAACTAAGAATTTAATCAGTGTAAGTCCACTTTATAGGCCTACTCTATTTTGGCTTTTCAGGTTTGATGCAAAAGATTCACTGAAGTGAGATTCTGTTTCAGATTAATACCCAATACAATAATCAAATTGATTCGGTACATGATAAATAAAGAGGTGGTAAAAAAAAGCACACAATAACATTGGAAACAATGAAAGGGTCATGATTTTTTTGGACACATTTTAGGTCATTTATTGCTTATTTTGTCCAAGAATGCTGTGCAAGTGTTGCCAAAAGTAAAAAACAACCACTTCATGTCGTTTCTTGGGTCAGCATTGTATGGAAAATCTGTGTTTATCTGTGCCAAGGACCCAAAAATGGGGTCAGTGCCAGGCAAATTCTCACTGCGTAGGCCTATATATTTTCAAAACCTGTGTGTCTCTGGAGTATAGTTGTCTGATAGCAAGTTAGACATCATAGCTGTTGGATTTAACGTTTGTACATCCTCTAAAGAACCTGTCCCTAAGGGGGATTTTCTGAAAAGTGACTTTTTGTCTACCCACTAACAACAGGCCATAGAACCTTCCAAGCATCACTTTACCATTACTTACATAGTCCTTGACGTTGACAGACATAGAGGAATTCATTACATGTAAATTGTATAGCCTATAAACCATGGCCGACAATTGGTTTTACAATTGAGAGCCTATTTTCTAATAATAAAAAAATTAAACTACTGTAGAATCAAGCTGTCAATCCACAGTGTTGTGAATGTTAACCTTTCACCAGGGAGTTGAATTATATGAAAAATGCCATAATATGGGTATACATTAGAAATAGTTTTTTACTTTTCTGTAAGTAAGCACAACCTAATAAATGCATCAGATTTAATATTTTTGAATTAAATGAAATTTACTTCTCTACTATTGCACTGCAATGAAAAAGGTACATAAGAAATGCATTTGTAGCATGATGAGACATGTGCCTTTAATTCCTAACAGCAATCTGCTGTGACAGGGCTCATCATGTGACCGGTAGGCACGAATACTCATGAACGGCATGACGTTTTCCATGTGCGTTACGCCCTTTTGTGGGGGAAAACAGCCAATGCAAGTCAATTGGTGGTGTTGGGGTTTAATAAACGAAAGATAAGGACCTGTAGACTAGCGTTGTTCACGTGCAACATGCCGAAACGTGTTGTGTTGCCAGTTGTTCAAATAATATAGCCAAACAGCCGTGTAGAAGCATGGACTGTGTTCATTTAGGCTAGCCGATGTAGCATGTAAGTTGATGAGACATTTGGTTTGATTTCCCCCATAAAGGGGCGTAACGCACATTTACGTGCAAAGTACCTGGATGGCCGTTCATGCCTAGGCAGCATTTGGTGTTTTCAGGTACTCTTGGAGGGGGCAGCTTTTATTGTTTTTGGCATCGTGGCCAGTTTCCTTTCTCCTTGCACGGGCGTCCATGCCCAGACGGATCTGCACTATATGGAAAAGTGGCAGTCCTGTGTAGTCTCTTCAGCTCATGAAGCTGCTTGGAGTGTGGCTGCTAGCCGGTTTCTAGCCAGACTGCTGGCTTTGCTACTTGTGCAGCCACCATGTCGTCAGTAATCTGCCCTGATTGGCAGTCATCTAGTTGACGTGAATTGAGTGTCCAGTCCACATATTTGTGACGAAGTTCACCCACTACTTCATGAAGCAGCTTTTTATGTCTTGGGAAGTCACATTAGATATTTCTGTCCCCCTTTTTTGCCAAGCATTCAACCCCACCTTTTTAAGACCATGCAGGTCTCATTGTGATCATGCAAATATCTGCGGAATTGCAAACACAACTATTAACTGCTGGGGGTGGGGTTGTGGCTTGACCTGGTAAACTGGATCACAGACTCCCATCTCAGTTTGTCAGACTGGGGGACCTAACATCAGAGTGTGTGGTCAGTAGCACTGGTACTCAGGACCGCTGACTGCTTTGGCTGTGCCCAGAACAAAGCCATCAGAAAGGGCCCCCAACTCAATACATTCAATGTAATGGAGACCGGATTCTGGGGCCCATCTCTCCCTGGGCCCAGGACAGTTGACCCCTCCTGTCAGCTTCCCTGCTGGTGCACCACAGGAAACCAAATTCCTCAGTAGCATTTACCCTTTTCTTTACTCCACCGAATTTATCTACAGCTTAGAGCACTTTGTTGGTGGGTGCCAGGCTAACCAGATACAGCTGAGCACCACTAAATCCAAGGGAGATGGGCTTGCTTGAGTATTTCAGAAACACGTACATTAGAGCATCTCTGAATGCACAGCATGTCGAACCTTGTGCTGATGGGCTACATTTGCAGAAAACCACACCAGATGCCTCTACAATCAGCTAAGAACAGGAAAATGAGGCTATAACTCACACAGGCTCACTAACATTGGACAAATACTGTAGCTGCTGCTTTTTTATGCAACACATATTGGTGACAGTCCTTGGTGCAATGTGGGTTTAGGTGCCTTGCTCAAGGACACTTCAGTCATGAAGGTGTAGGGAGAGGTAAGGATGGGATTTGAACCTGCAACTCAGTGAACTTCAATCCAACTCCCTAACCATTACACCACGGATGTGAAAAAGTTTTTTTTGGGTGACCATGATATCCAAAGTTAACCATGGTTTATTGAGCATGGTTTGTGGCTATGGTTAAAACATGGACACAAACCATGCTGAAAAAAAAACATGAAAAACATAAATAACCATGCTCCAATTTTCATGGTTACCCAAAAAAACATGCATAAGCCATTGTAATACTATGGTTGTTTCAGAGTACTTAGAGAAACCATGGTTACTTTACTATAGTAAAACCATGGTTGATTTTCATAAGGGCTTTAGCACCATTTGAACTATGCTGGAATGCCACAGCCTGCCTGAGTATCGTTGAAGGCAGTTAAAGCAGTTCTGTAAGCAAAAAGGGGTCCAATAGAGCACTAGCAAGGTGTACCTAATAGGGATGCAAACGATTAATCGATGAATCGACTTTAATCGATCAATGCGTTAATCGATTAAAAAACATTAATCGACAGTTCAACTGACAAGAGACCCAGGTGAAATGGGCATGTGAAGAGTGTGTGTGAAGAGGGGTGTGAATAGTGGGAATATTTAAATCACCTTTGGATTAAAGAATTGAAATAGAATTAATTTAAATGTGGTATTTTATCTCACTTTTTGATTACATTTTTTAGATTTAGTAGGTTTTTTTCGAGAAACATTGAGATTTCGGGCGGAAAACGCCGCTTATCAATTAATCGTAAGTCAATCGATAAGGCTATCAAATAATGATTAATCGATAATTTGCATTCCTTGTACCTACTTAAGTGGTCGTAGAGTGTATACCTAGATACAGTACAACTTTTTTTTTTTTTTTTTTTTAAATCTCTAACAAAAGCTATTATTAGCAGTGATGCAATTATGTATGATTTGATAAGGCATGAATTGCCATATTACATCATTTTATTTTGAAACATAAATAAAAATGACAAACTGGATGGTGTAACTATCAGGTTAAATGTATATTCAAACCACTGTAGAAAGCTGGAATAACAGCCAGAAGTGGTCTAAGCGAAACTTAGGCGGTTTTCTTTTTTTTCTTTCTTCAAATGGCATATTTACCAAAGAGGGGGGTGATCCAGCTATCGTACAGATATACAGATATATACTTCAGAGATACATAACTCTCAAAAAAAAAAAAACATAGAGGAAATTTACCAACCCCCCCCACCCCCACCCCAACTACTACCAGTGACCAGAGCCCGCCCACCTAATTGCACCTCCACCACACTGACATCTATGACAGTTTGTTCATTTTAAATTTGATCAAAAGTAAAAATGAAAAAAAAAAACCACTCCGTTTCATGTCTTGGGTCAGTATTGTATGGGAAAATATGCTCATTTGTGTTTGTATGTGGTTTACCTCCAAACTTATCCCATATTCTGATATTTTTTCTAAATCATTTTCGGGGCTCCAGTCTAGGGCATTAAAGGGTTAAAAATGTGGACTTTGGGGTATAATTTCAGCTTAATACCATTAAAATAATCAAATCCATACCTTATTCTGTATATTGTCATCCTTTAAATGAGAAATAAAGAGCTAGAGGTGAAAACGGATGCAATAAAGCGTGAAAATATAACTGAATTTCTACACTTTTAAAGCCATTTATTTGCCCTTTTTTTAATCAAAAGCACAGTTTAAATGTGGTCAAATGTCCAAAACCACTCAATTGTATTCACTGGGTCACTATTGTATGGACAAATGTGTTAATTTCTCTCTGTATGTAATTTACTTCAGAAGTTATGGCCCCTTCTGCAACCTTTTGTCTGGGTTCCAGTCTAGGGCATTAAAGGGTTAAAAATGGTAAACTTTGGGTTATTATTTCAGCTTAATACCAATAGAATAATCAAACCCAGACTATATACAGTATATTGTCATACTGTAAATTAGAAATGAAGAGCAAGTGTTTATAACGGACACAACTTGGAAATATGATTTAAAAAATGAACATTTCTAGACATTTAAGGCCATTTTTTGCCGTTTTTGACCAAAAACGGGGTTCAAATGTGGTCAAATGTCCAAAAATACCCCTCAATTGAATTCACTGGGTCAGTAATGTATGGAAAAATGTGTTCATTTGTCTCTGTATGTAGTTTACTTCAGAAGTTATGACCCATTATGCATACTTTCCCCCCAATCTGCAGTGTTCCAATTTTTACATAGGCCTTCTGTGCACCCCAACTTTGACGGGGTGTCACGGAAATTCCCATTGGATTTGGCCGTGGATAAATTGTGAGGTGTCACACCTGTAAGAACACATGGTAAAAAAATCTATTGGTAAGAAATTAGTTCACAGATTTCCCAAAATATCCATATCTTTCCCTAACTAGTGGTTTTAAAACGGTTTAAAACTGGTAAATTAATCAAGAGATGGAAATAGGAGGGAAAGAAACAAATCGCTCCGAACACACTCCTACCAAACGTACATTACAAATGGTGCGGTGCGTGATCTTTAATGCACAATTAAACAGGGTGGGCCAAGGGAACAAGGAGAAGGGGAGTTGTTGCATGGGATGAGATGGTGTGTGGAGGGGAAAGGGTGAGTTAGGGTGTGGGGGCATCTCAATAGGGGGGGCAAAGTGGGATTGAGTAACCAGGGCCCCTCACATATGTGCGGGACCCACACTTAGCTAAGAAATGAGGGTTGGGGGGGTCCATCCAAGCCGGATGTACAGACACAGAATTTGCTGCTATGCCCCTGGTAGGGTGTTAGGGAGGGTTGAAGCACACAGTAGTTGCTCTCGGAGGCAAGTGCCATACATCATCCTCTCTCTGCTAATGGTTAGTAGGCAGCCCAGGGTTGCCCCGTGGTGCTTTTCAAAACTGCTGGTAAACAAGCGTGGCCAAAAGTCCCACTGTCTCATTACCCACAATTCCTCGGTCTGGCCCTGGTGGAAGGCTCTTCTATAAATATGTCCTCCGTCCTTCCAAACAATGGTTTCGGTGATATGGTGTGCTGGTGTGTGTGTGGTGTGTGAGCTCTGTATTTATTTTTTTATTTTATTTATTTATTCGTGTATTGGGTTTTTGGGAGGCAGTTTTTTCCCACTGCCCTGCTGGCAGTCATGTGACAATGCCTGTCAGCCATTTGACAGAGGGGTCTGACATTTTGACACGTCCTATGTATATTTTTATGGTGGCTTCTCCACAGACTGTCATAGCCATATCCATGCCCAGTTGATCGCATTAATACTGGGATATGAAGGAAGGGACCAAGAAAGGGATAGCTGAAGAAAGGTAGGCTATACGTATAGAGAAAGGTAGAGAGAAATGTAAAAAAAAAGATGGAAAGGGTGAGAAAGCAATTGATAAAAGGAAGGATACAGGCAAACAAGCATATTAAATGTTTGGAAATGAAGGAAAGGGACCAGGAAAGAGATAGCTGAGGAAAGAGATCGCGTGAACGAGAATGACAGACAGAGGGAGAAAAAGATAAAGAAAGAAATTCAGAGGGAAGGATAGATATAAAAATGCACCTTAAAGACCGTGAAATATAGAGAGAGGGAAGGCTGCTGACAAACGTGCACTTTACATAAAATTAAGGGAATGGGGAAATAAAAGAAAGGGACCAAGAAAGGGATACAGGTAGCTGGAGAAAGAGAAAAAAATGAAAGGAGATATAGCAAGTGAGAGAGGGAAGAATACAGAAAAATAAGCAAACTAAATACCGAGAAATAAGGTGAATAGAAGCTAGAGAAAGATAAAAGATGGAGGGGTTGGGGCAGAGAAAGAAATCACAAAGACAAAGAAAGAGAAATCAAGAGTTATAGAGAGAGGAAAAGGATTCAGACAGACAAACAAACAAACAAACAAACAAAACAATCCATGGCTTTAGTAACCTCCAGACAGACGTTGCCAGCCAGCAGACACATTATTTGTGGCCGAGGTCCCCCAACAACTGGCTGGATGCGTTGGAATAGCATGCAGCACAGGGCGATGAGCGGCGCGGCGCGGCCTCAAAGTGCTCCCCAGGGGCAGCCAGGGTCCAAGGATGGAGAGAGAACGAGAGAGATAGAGGGGGGAAAGAGGGAGAGAGAGAGGGAGTAAGGGGAGAGAAAAAGAGAGCAAGAAAGGGAGAGAGGGGGAGAAAGAAGGGGAGAGGGAGAGGGACAGGTGTAAAAAGAAGGGGAGAGAGAGAGAGAATGAATGAGAAAAGAGGTGGAGAAAAAAGGGGATTGAGAGAGGGAGAGGGACTGAGGGGAGAAAGAAGGGGAATGAGCCGGAGAGAGAGGAAGAAAGAAGGAGAGAGAGAGAGAAAGAAGGGGAGAGAGAGGGGGGAGGGGAGAGAGAGAAGGAGAGGGCGAAATAGAGGGTGGCCACCACGGCACTCTTGTGTTCTGTGATTTGTCGTGTAGCGAATTTTTATATGCTTGAACGCACCAGGAAATAAAATAAAAAAGGGGGGTAATATGCTGGCAGGCCTATTACATTAATCTACCCACACACAGATACACACAAAGACACACACACACACCTCATGATGAAATGCACTCCTCCCCTCCAAACACACACACACACACACACACACACACACACACACACACACACACACACACACACACACACACACACACACACACACACACACACACACACACACACACCAGGAGCGCCATCATCATCCCTACCATTACCACCCCCTCCTTTTCAAAGTTTTTCCTCTTCAACTCTCTCTCTCTCTCTCTCTCTCTCTCTCTCTCTCTCTCTCTCTCTCTCTCTCTCTCTCTCTCTCTCTCTCTCTCTCTCTCTCTCTCTCTCTCTCTCTCTCTCATTCTGTCCCTGTTTCTCTGCAATTTGAAACCAAGAGCTAAAATTAAGACCACATCACACAGAGAGACAGTAGGAGTGATCCCACTCATTTTGGCTTATGCTTTTGACACTGTACTGCCCTGCGCATGTGTGTGTGTGTGTGTGTGTGTGTGTGTGTGTGTGTGTGTGTGTGTGTGTGTGTGTGTGTGTGTGTGTGTGTGTGTGTGTGTGTGTGTGTGTGTGTGTGTGTGTGTGTGTGTTTCGCGAGGGAGAGAGTGTATGTGTGTGTGTTACAGATGTTAATGCATGCCCACAGATGTGAACACGTTTGTGTGTGCAGCCTAGGCCTAGGCTATTGTGCATGAAGATGAAGAAACAACCCATCAATTTCTCCCCATACATTGATTAGGTCACCTACTGCCTACCACTTTGACTTTAAAGATGGAGGGAGAGGGGTCCCACATCACTTATGAAACTGCACAACACTTTCTTCATGTGGTTACAGGTCTGATTCTGGCTAACCCTCCACCAACCTTGGCTAATATGTTTTCTGTGGAAAACACAACCATACTCTGTGCATTATATGTAAAATACATATAATACACCTCCTAGTGACAAAGCTATATGTACAGCCCTGATGTGTGTTTGACTGTGTGTCTGTGTGAGTGTGTGTGTCCCTGTGCGTGCATAGCTCAGCTCGTGTGTGCGGGTGCACACGCGTAGCCGATGTCAGTCTTTTTTTTGCGCCGCCTGTCTCTGTCTGTCTGCCAGATTTGTAAGACATCATGTGGATTAATCAGGGTTTCATCCTCCCCTCGGCAGCCATGCCAGTCTCACAGGCCATAAATATTTCTTACGCTACAAAACGCCCCATGTGCCGCGGGCATCTGTGCCCAATCAATTACCCATAGCCCACCCTGTACCCACAGCACAAGCGAGGCCGTGACCGTGCCACACACACACACACACACACGCACACGCACACGCGCGCACACGCGCGCACACACACACACACACACTCTTACTACATCGCCTCCCCTCTTGCCTGTCCTCTGCAGCACCCCTCATACACAGAGGCGCAGCCGATTACAGCACATTTACTCGGCACCCCCAACACCCCTGCCCCTGTACCACACAGCACCTACATCATTCTCATCTCCCTAAATGGCCACATACAATTGCCACCCCCGAAACGCACACACTCCCCAACACATCCATGCCACACACTATCCTACATCCGTCCCCTTCCCGAAACACCCCCCCCCCAAAAAAAAGAAAATAAATAAATAATAAACTTCACACACACACACACACACACACACACACACACACACACACACACACACACACACACACACACACACACACACACTCTCTCTCTACTTCGCTGTCCTCTGCACCACCCCTTATGAGCAATGGCAGAGGCAAAACAGTGTTATGTGCACTGCATCATACAGTATATAGCCTCCTCGTGGATTATCTGTCGTGGCGCACCACTTGGTTACACAGATTCAATCCCCTCGAAGACACAAGACACCACAACAGAAGAATCAGTTTTAAAGGTTTATTTTCAAGGGTCAGCAGCACACTGATGGTAACAGACAATTCCCCACCCCCGACCCAGAACAAGAGTGGCTTCAGTCATGCAATACCACAATACACCCACATTAGGCACATCAGAGCACAATCAGTCAGGGATTTAACACAGCAACCAGCTCATAGCAAAGTTCCACAGCACACAATGATCACAGCAATGTAGTCATCCTGAATAGTCAAACCCCGAGTTAATAATAGAAAAGAAAGAAAATTACATCAAAATAACAACCAAAAATAATTACACCCAAATAACAATATCGACACACAATAGATGGCACAGCAATACCAAGGATCACTCGCATGCAGCTAGGAATCACAGCACACCTATTAGTAACCCCATGACCACATAGAGACCACATGCCATGGACCTAAAAGTAAAACAGCAACCCACACGCTAGCAAAAGGTCTACTCGTATGTTACACTACTCTACTCGCAACAATTCCTGACGTCATTTTAGCAATGATGCGTTGCACCATCTAAGAGGAGTTCACGGGGATCTGCTCAGTACCAAGCAGATGGCTGCTACCAAACACAGAGTAAAGAGTCCACGTTGGGTCGGCGGCTTCCCCACGCCGACCCAAAAAACAAAAACAAACAACCACTTAGCTGTGCTTTCAGTCCACTTATGACCCCCTGGGTCCGCCGTGGCGAACGCGATACCAGGCGGAACGGTGACCGACGGAACTCCCTTCACCAGTCCGGCTACAGTCTTCAGCTACCAACTCCCAGCAGTCCTTCCGTGACGACTCCTCGTCCCGCAGGAAGCTCTCTGAAATGACAACAGCAGCACTGAGAAGCCGGCAGTCTCTCGTAACCGTGATCACACACACACACAATCAGGACACAATAACTTCCCTTCGTTTAGAAGATAGCTAGCGTTGTATCATGTCTTTCGTCGCTGTCCTCCTGGCTCCCCACGGCCGCTCCTGCTCCCATCCAGCGCTCCTCGAGTTCCGGGTACCTCGGAACAAACAACAGCGACTGGCACCAGGAGGAGACTAATACATAGCTCAAGCATACAACAACTGGATACGAAGAAGAAAAGCACTTTCCTTTGACAGGTGTGTGTTTGAGCCCATCATCAAAGCCGGCCGATCTGCTGGATCTCCTCTTGCTGCTAGTGGTGGTGGAGTTGTTGTGGTCGCATCCGCTGTGCCGGTTCCGTCGCGGCTTGGTGACGTCGCCGCCTTGGCCCCCAGGAAGCCCTCCTCCTCCGTGCCAAATCCCCTGTGTAGAAAAAGCATTTCTCCCACCCCGAATCAGTCAGTCCCACCAATCCGATCAGTCCATTCCTCCCGACCAATAATCCCCAGTCCATATACGGAGTCCATAGCAGTCCAGCAATTCCCACAGTAATTCACAAACAAAGGTGCTAGCCCAACAGAAAATGTACAGCACAAACAGAAAAACCCAACATGACATTCCCCCCCACTTAAACATTGGTCGTCCCGACCACTAGTCTCGGTACCTCATGGGCGGCACCCCCAGGTTTGCCCGCTGAGACCGCCGTGGACCCAACGCCATTTCAGCAGCACCCTCTGGGACACCGCCCACCATCCCCCCATCATCCCCAGCTGCCACCTGCCGTGCTGGTTCGGTGGGGAATCCCACTGGCCACCACCCCAACTGCGGCCCTCCCTCAGCTTCCTGCTGCCTTACGGGCCTATCTACCCACTCACCTGCGCCTCCACGAGCCCCACTCCTCCAGTCACTGGGTGGGACGCACAGGTTGTTCTGATGGATAGTGCGCACAGGCCCATCCTTCCCTTCTGGCCGCACCACATAGACCCGGTCGGTCCTTCAGGGGCTGGCTCTGGACTACATACGGCTGGGGGTTCCAGTGGTAGCCCAGCTTGCCATGCGCCCGTCGGCGGAAGTCCCGCACGAGGACCCTCTCCCCTGGCAGCAGAGGCTGGGCACGACGGCCCCTATTGAGCCGTGCCTGGTCCTGTTGCTGTCGCAGTTGTGTCCGGTCCTTCACCCGCCGGTATGCACCCTGCAGGAGGTCATGGTGCCGGCGAACCCACTCGTGCCTGGTGACCCGCTGCTCTGGCCTCACCAACCCTGCAGTCTGGTCTACCGGAAGACGGGCATGGCGGCCGAACACTACAAAGAAGGGGGCAAGGCCTGTCACACTGTGGGGCGTGTTGTTATAGGCGTGCACGAGGCCTGGAAGGTGCTCCCGCCACCGTGGCTGCTCCCTCCACTCCAGGGTATTCAGCAGGCCGAGGATTGTCTGGTTCATCCGTTCACAAGCCCCGTTTCCTTGGGGATGATACGGAGTCGTCCTCACTTTCCGGCACCCGTACAGTTCGCACAACTGCTGGGTCAGGTCTGCCTCAAACGCCGCACCCTGATCCGTCAGGATACGCTCTGGACAGCCGAAAGGCTGGAACACAGTCCTCCACAGCACCCTTGCCGTCGTGACTGCGGTCTGGTCTGTAGTAGGCACAGCGAAGGCGTATCTGGAAAAGAGATCGACAATTACTAATATGTACTGGTGGGTTTCCCCTGGGCGCCGTAATGAAAAATAGTCTAGGGCGAGGGTCTCCCAGGGGTAGCCACTTGCAATAGAGCATAAGGGTGCCTTGGGCCCAGCCTCTTTACGTCTAAGCACACATTGGTGACAGTTCTGGTTCCACTGGTCGCAATCCTTGCTCATCCCGATCCAGAAGAGCCGTTCCTGCAGTGCCATCAGAAGCCGGTCGCCCTTGGCATGGCCAAGCGCCACATGGTACTGGTTCCACAAGGTCTTCGTTTCAGCTGCAGGGGCCACAATTGCCACCCCCTCGCTTACTCCATCGTAGGATGGACGCTGTCTCACCAACACTCCATCTCTCACTTCCAACCTCTCCCATTCCCCCAGAAGTTGCCTCCCAGTGGGCTGGAGGGACTGACGCTCCTCCCGGGTAGGCAGCCTCCCCTCTTGCCGCCACTGACGAATCTTGGCCAGCTCCGGGTCCAGTCCCTGCCGGTCGGCCCAGGAGCTTCCCTCTTGTGATTCGGTCAACTGCTGGGGTCCCACTGCGGCCCTAGTGTTGATGACTGCTGCCACGGCCGCTTTGAGCCTGGACAAGCCATCTGCATTTTGGTGCTCAGCCCCAGGCTTATGGTGCAGCGAGAAGTTGAAGTTTGCCAGCTGGGCCGCCCACCTCTGTTCCACAGCCCCGAGGTTCGCCGTCTGCAAATGAAGCAGGGGCCTGTGGTCAGTGAACACTTGGAAAGTAGAGCCCCAGAGGTAGTCTCTAAATTTGTCCGTCACAGCCCATTTCAATGCCAGGAGCTCCAACTTGAAAGCGCTGTAATTTTGGTCATTGCGCTCCGTTTCATGGAGCCCCCGGCTTGCATACGCAATAACGCGTTCTTGTCCCTCCTGTACCTGGGCCAGCACGGCCCCCAGTCCATGCAGGCTGGCATCCGTGTACAGCCTAAACGGAAGGGAAAAGTCTGCGTAACCCAGGACCGGGGCCTTCAGTAAGGCTTCTTTGAGATCCTGGAAGGCCGCTTCACATTCTGGGGTCCAGTCAATGGGTCTAGTCTTGCTACCGCCAGCCCCCCTCAGCAACGCATGCAGTGGCCCAGCCCTCCGGGAGAAGGCGGAGATGAAGCGGCGGTAGTATCCAACGAACCCCAGGAATGAACGCACTTCCCGAACAGTCTTGGGGACCGGCCACTCCTGAACCGCCTCAGTCTTCTTGGGGTCCGTGGCCACGCCCCCCGCGCTTACAACGTGGCCCAGGTACTCCACGGAACGCTTGAAGAGGTGACATTTGGCCGGCTGCAGCTTCAAGCCATGTCCCTGCAGCTTGGCGAACACCTGCTCCAGATGTCCTAGGTGTGAAGAGAAGTCAGGTGAGTATAAAATAATATCGTCCAAATAAATCAACAAAAATTCATGCACTTGCCCCCCCCAAGCAACGCTGCATAAGTCTCTGAAAGGTCGCGGGGGCATTGCATAAGCCGAACGGCATTCTTTCAAACTCATACAGACCCATTGGGGTAGCAAAAGCAGTTTTTTCCTTGTCAGCTGGGTGGACTTCAACTTGCCAGTACCCACTTGCCAGGTCCAGGGTGGAATACCACTGGGCCTTTTTTAAACTAGTCAGCGATTCCTCCACCCTGGGAAGTGGGAAAGCGTCCTTGTGCGTGACTTCATTCAGCTTCCTATAGTCCACGCAAAACCTCCATGAACCATCCTTTTTCCTCACCAACACCACCGGGGATGCCCATGGGCTGGCGCTGTCTCGGATGACACCGCCCTCCAGCATATCCCGCAGCAGAGTCCTCAGTTCATTGTAGAGATTCGGTGGAACTGGTCGATAGCGCTGGCGAATGGGAGCCGCGTTGCCAGTGGGGATGGTGTGGTACACTGCATCCGTGCGCCCGTAATCTTCCTCACTCTGAGCGAACACCTTCTGCCATCTCTCCAGTAGTTCATGTAGCTGGCTGGACTGGTCAGGAGTCAGCCCCTCAGTCTGCTCCAGAAGGGTAGACAAGTAGCTGGGTAGGGGATTACTCACTGGTCTCACGTCTACTACCACCGCGTCGGCTTCTTGACGCAGCACCAGCTGATTCGGTGCCTGGATGTCGTCCCACCCCAGGCGCATTACACGAGCTAGTGGCCGCCGGGAGGGGTAGCTCCACTGGGTATGGGTGGGGGTTACACACCCGAAGCAGCACCTTGCCTTCCCGCAGCCGAGTTACTGCACGTCCGACACACCACTCCTGACCCCCGTGGTAGCAGTCTTCCAACAAAACGTCCTCCTGGTCGGCCCTGGGTGCCTCTGGAACGTGTGCCCACACCGCCGTCTCGGTTTTGGGGTGCCAAGCGAATTGGGTCGGAGGTTCGTAGTCTGGCAAGGCCGATGTTGGGTCCCCGGTTTTCTGCTGCCTCCAGCCTCCGACATGTCGTGAAAGCCTGGTCCCAGGCCGCGACTGCTTCCCTGGGGAGTGTAGACTTAAACAGAGTGAGTTGGTGACCCCCCTGCTGCCGCAGGCCCTCCCAACAGTGTTGGATAACATTCATACCCAGAATGCCGTAAGCAGGCGGAAGGTATTTATCTTCCACGACGACCACCCCCTTACCAGGAACTGCCACCCCCCCCACCTCAAAGTCCAGTACTGCATAGCCAATGTATGGTAGAGCTAACCCGTTAGCTGCCTTCAAGGTTAGCCAGGGGATGTCACTCACCTCCTTTACTTCTGAGTCTTGGAGGTGACTGCGGAACAGGCCCTTACTGAACAGAGTCACTTGTGATCCAGTGTCGAGGATGCAAGGGACTCTTTTTCCTTGAACCAGAATTTCGACTGAAGGGCTCTCCCCGACAAGGGCGGTTCGCATTGGCGCAGCCCCCGATTTCCCTTCTTCCAACACGCTCCGACTGTTCGCTGCTCTCGTCTGCGGGCAATCGCGAAGCATATGTCCCGCCTGGCCACAACCCAAGCAGATTGGACGGCCCTGGTCGTCCCATGTGGGCTGCCGCATTCGTCGAGGAGGGCGATTGGCCCCCTGTCCCCTGCTCGCAGAGGCTTCTGGCTGCTGGCGGTTGTGCTGCTGGTTTCTCATCTCTGACAGCAGGGAGGTTTTTAAATCGGTTACCTGAGCTCGCAGCTCTTCTGCCAACTCTGCTCGCAAGGCCTCCTTAAGCTTGCTCCAATCTTGTAGGGGGTCTGCTTTCTCTGGGGGAGCAGGTTGAGAAGGTTGTGGGGGGGTGCTGTATGTCCGCCGGGTGTCAAAAGTCTCCTCTTCTGTCTGCTTGCTCTCCTTCTCCAGGGCCTTGGCCTCCTTGCATGCCTCCTCAAACGTTAGGGTCGGTTCACGACGTACTCTGCGTTGAAGCTCCGTCTGCACGGCCCCGGGCAACAGTCCCAGGATCATCTGGCTTCGAAGCAACTCGTCATCAGTCCCCGCCGCCGGCTCCTTCTTCCGCCACCTGAAATGGGACTCGCGGAGACGCAAGATGAATGGGCCCACCCCCTCCCCTGTCTGCTGCTGGCATTTAAAAAACAATGATCTGAGTTTACTAACACTCTTGTCCCCCTCATACAGTTTTTCAAGTTTGTCAAATATTTTACTCTCCGAGTCCCTATCAGTGTCTTTAAGTAATTGAATTTCCCTCCTAGCCTCACCTTGAAGAGCACTCATTACAAAGTCAACTTTTTGTGCTGCAGTCAAAGTTTGTGCTCTCAAGTAGACTTCAATTTGATTTCGCCATTCGGTCAAAGGGGTTTGGTTACTCTTCCCCTCATATTTAGGCACCCACGGCCCACCCAAAAACCACGGTATCATCATCATGCTACCGGCTGCTGCCCCAGCTTGTTCGTCAGCCATGGTGCTGTGTCCTAAGAGGGGATCTGCCGACTACTGCCAAATTGTCGTGGCGCACCACTTGGTTACACAGATTCAATCCCCTCGAAGACACAAGACACCACAACAGAAGAATCAGTTTTAAAGGTTTATTTTCAAGGGTCAGCAGCACACTGATGGTAACAGACAATTTCCCCACCCCCGACCCAGAACAAGAGTGGCTTCAGTCATGCAATACCACAATACACCCACATTAGGCACATCAGAGCACAATCAGTCAGGGATTTAACACAGCAACCAGTTCATAGCAAAGTTCCACAGCACACAATGATCACAGCAATGTAGTCATCCTGAATAGTCAAACCCCGAGTTAATAATAGAAAAGAAAGAAAATTACATCAAAATAACAACCAAAAATAATTACACCCAAATAACAATATCGACACACAATAGATGGCACAGCAATACCAAGGATCACTCGCATGCAGCTAGGAATCACAGCACACCTATTAGTAACCCCATGACCACATAGAGACCACATGCCATGGACCTAAAAGTAAAACAGCAACCCACACGCTAGCAAAAGGTCTACTCGTATGTTACACTACTCTACTCGCAACAATTCCTGACGTCATTTAGCAATGATGCGTTGCACCATCTAAGAGGAGTTCACGGGGATCTGCTCAGTACCAAGCAGATGGGCTGCTACCAAACACAGAGTAAAGAGTCCACGTTGGGTCGGCGGCTTCCCCACGCCGACCCAAAAAAAACAAAAAACAAACAACAACTTAGCTGTGCTTTCAGTCCACTTATGACCCCCTGGGTCCGCCGTGGCGAACGCGATACCAGGCGGAACGGTGACCGACGGAACTCCCTCCACCAGTCCGGCTACAGTCTTCAGCTACCAACTCCCAGCAGTCCTTCCGTGACGACTCCTCGTCCCGCAGGAAGCTCTCTGAAATGACAACAGCAGCACTGAGAAGCCGGCAGTCTCTCGTAACCGTGATCACACACACACACAATCAGGACACAATAACTTCCCTTCGTTTAGAAGATAGCTAGCGTTGTATCATGTCTTTCGTCGCTGTCCTCCTGGCTCCCCACGGCCGCTCCTGCTCCCATCCAGCGCTCCTCGAGTTCCGGGTACCTCGGAACAAACAACAGCGACTGGCACCAGGAGGAGACTAGTACATAGCTCAAGCATACAACAACTGGATACGAAGAAGAAAAGCACTTTCCTTTGACAGGTGTGTGTTTGAGCCCATCATCAAAGCCGGCAGATCTGCTGGATCTCCTGCTGCTGCTAGTGGTGGTGGAGTTGTTGTGGTCGCATCCGCTGTGCCGGTTCCGTCGCGGCTTGGTGACGTCGCCGCCTTGGCCCCCAGGAAGCCCTCCTCCTCCGTGCCAAATCCCCTGTGTAGAAAAAGCATTTCTCCCACCCCGAATCAGTCAGTCCCACCAATCCGATCAGTCCATTCCTCCCGACCAATAATCCCCAGTCCATATACGGAGTCCATAGCAGTCCAGCAATTCCCACAGTAATTCACAAACAAAGGTGCTAGCCCAACAGAAAATGTACAGCACAAACAGAAAAACCCAACATGACATATCCTCAAAAATAAATCTTCTTCCCAACCTTCTTTTTATGTCGACGAACTCCAGAGTGGCCCTCATCATCTCTTTAGCCCCTCTGTGCTCTATCTATCTCCCCCTCTATAGCCCCTCTGTGGTCTCTCTCGTTCTCTCTCTCTCTCTCTCTCTCTCTCTCTCTCCCTCCCTCCCTCTCATTCTCAGCCCATTTCCCATTATTATTCCCTTTTCCACGCACAGCCATGTTCTATTTCATAGGTGGCTAACCCGCGGCTCTCGAGCCGCATGCGGCTCTTTGCCTGGTGTCTTGCGGCTCTTGCGTTCATGTCCAAGTTTGTGTTTATGTCCAATAGGGCCTAAGCAATATGCATTGGAATTGCGCACACAAAGTTGATTAGAACTGTGACAAATAAGTGTCTGTGGTCTTGGTAGGTGTAGTGCCTAAATGTGCCCTGAATGATCACGTTGGTGTGTGAAATTTGTTACTGCATTAGCCAAAATACAAGACGTGATTCAAGTGTTCTAAAAATAGCGCTTTAAAAAGTGACCGCGTCTTTTGCTTACTAGACAAAATAGCGGCAAAAATGTTTTGACCGGAAAGATTTGGCCATCACTCCTCAAGGCAATACAACTCTCAATAAGGTCAAGAAAATGTACGGTCCATATTTGTTGATTCCATCGCTCGGATATGGCGGTAATATATGTGCACATGATTATCTGCTCAAGTGTCTGGAGCAGAGATGCGCCGAGAATCTCTGAGCTGCGTAGCCATCTCTGCACTCTGTTAGAAGGAGTGCACATGGCTATTGACCCGAATGTATAATAATGTTTTTGGTTTAAAATCGTCTCATTTTCGCGGGCTATAGACAAAATAGCGCCAAAAATAATATTTTATCCTGGTTTTCGCTATGAATGTCGGCCGTTATAGTCTCAGCCATTGTCAAAGTGGCGCAGGCAGACAGCGTGAAGGTGGGAAACCAATCGACTCGACTTGTCGCTTCTCCGCGCTTTGTTTAGTTTCAAAAGAAAAACTTTTGTTTTCCCCCTGACCCCTTGTCAGCACCCGCTGAAACAGTATGGAAAATGAACGGCCATCTGACGAACCACCTTGTTAAGTTTTGGATGGTGTCGTCGCCAGACATCCAATGGTCATCTGTGCACATGTGCCTGTGTGCGTCTAACCCCCGAATGAAGAGAGGCGGAGTGCCGCGTTACTATCTTTGTGCTGTTATAAAGAGTGCTCATGGAAATTATGCTGTTAAACGTGTTTTATTGAAATGTGAAAGAATTTATGAACAGAATTTTGACTAGTGTTGACTTATTAAGTCAAATAACATTTTTTTTTTATCTTGAAAAAACTTTTTCCCCAAAAAATTGAAGCAGTATAAAAAAAGGGGTGGTGGTCATCTTATATTCAGGATTGTCTTTTAGTCAGGCAATTAAATTGGAGTGTAACATCAATCTGACACTGTGTGTGCGTGTGTGTGTGTATGTGTGTGTGTGAAAGGAAGAGATGGTTGATGTTCATGCCCGTGTTGTTGTGTATGTTGTTGCTGTGTGTATGTTGTTGTTGGTCTGTGGTGCAAAAAGGATGGGTGATGCCCATGTTGGTGGTGGGTGTGCGCATGTTTAGGCCTATATGCCCGCGTGATGTTTGTGTGCCGATGTGGCTCTTTGCTGTGACACATTACAAAATGTGGCTCTTGGTCTCCGAGTGGTTGGCCACCCCTGTTCTGTTTAGTCTCCAATAAGCCACCTCCATGGTTTATTATGGTGCTCTAGTCTACCAGGGTATAGCGGAAGTCCAAATGAGCTTTGGCTTTTGTGTTGTTTGTATGTTTGGTCTTGTCTCACCGCGACCTCTGTGTGGTACACTCTGCGGTGAGGGGAGACAAAAATAGAAATTAAACAGAAAAAAAAATCACGACTGTAGTGCTTGCGAATGAGTAATGGCAAACCATCTGGAATGGTGCAAGGAAGCCGGCGTTCAGAAGTACACCAATATGCTTCTTCCTCATTAGTAGGTTGCTTTTTAATTCCTTAGCGCATATGCTTCTTGCTAAGTTCGTATATCACTGATGGACTTTGAAACAAGTTTTTTTTTGGTAGTCCACAGATGTGAGCATTTTCCTCAAGACTTCTGCAGTGACGAGAACAGGTTTTGCACTCACATCGATGGAGCTGAATTTTTCTGGAGAACTTATGGTATATTGTTTGCAGGCTCCAATAGGATAATGTAACAGAATAGTCAATGAAACTGTAAATATTCTGATTCATCTGGGTCATATTATCCAGAAAGTTTAATTGCAACTGGTGTTTAGATATTTTATAAAACTCCGATTTAATAAAAGTTCCAAATAAGAAAGAACTACAGTAGAGTTGCTTAAAGCTTAACACTCGGAATGGAATGGATATAAGTAAGGTACACTGTAGAGAGTTTAACACTACATAACATTGAATTACACTTAGCGACACTTTCATACAAAGAGAATTAGACTTATTGAACAGGGTATTATTTGTTACAGTCCCTGGAGCACTGTGGGGTTAGGTTCCTTGCTCAAGGGCACTGATCTTGACACATCCACCTCCCTAACCATTAGGCACATTCATCAGTGCAGGGTATTGGTTACTGTCCCTGGAGCAATATGGTGTTAGGGGCCTTGCGAACCTGCAGCCCTCTGACTTAAAGCCCATCTCCTTAACCACTAAGCCACGGGTGCCCCGCTACGCGTGCAGCTGTAGACTTCAGAGTTTTAAAATAAATCAATATCACACGGACGTGACTGATGAACTTTCCCATTGTGTGCAGTACCTATGGTCTACTACACAAACGTTCATTCGTGTTGACTTATATGTTATTACTCGCATGAAACGATGCAATCATATGACATCATACGCAATCATGAGATGCCTTGCGTAATACAACGTATACCGTATATAATAAGTTAGCGAGCAAGCAAAGTGATAGCTCCACTTAGCAGCTGCCACAGCACTGCCACGGGGCAGACATTCCGCACTCTCCAAATGATATGAATTGTCGGCACTAGAGTGAATAATTAATGTTATTTCTCCTATAAAGTGACTCGGTCTCATTACGCGGCGCTGGAGGAGATGAGGATGCATTCAAAGTGCTGATTAGATAACCCAGCAACTTCAGAGTGGCTGGGTGGGCTCACTATAGGCTGCATTCCAATATGCACATCCTCCACTTGTGCTTGTGGCCTCACCCCGCCTCCTGGCCCCTCCTCCATGGAGAAAACAATAAACTTTCCTAGCTGTCAGCCTAGCCACAACAATTTTTTCATTCACCATCCAGTTTGCAAATGAGAAAATGACTTAACAATTGAGCTTTTGCGAGATATTGAAATACAATGCTGTTGTCAGTGATGTCATCATGATGTATTACTTCCTGGTACGGGGCCACAAGCACAAGTGGAGGACGCAAGGTCGCATATTGGAATGCACCCTATATTCTTATGGCGTTCCCTTACCTCCTTCTACTAGCCTATAGCTACAGTAGGGCTCAGTGGCTGCATGGGATTGCTACTGTTGTGATTATGGAGAGACTAAGATGACACACACACAGATGAGTTCCGTTTTAATCCATTTATTAGTTTTCATTCAAAAGGAAGGTCAGCGTGCCGCTTTACTTGATCTATGTTTTGACCTTGCACCCTGTGTAGACTTGAATGTGTGTGAGATTTGAATTGCTCTCTTTTGCATTGAGACCATTTGGTGAATGTGCTACATGTGCGTAGTTATGTAAAAATGTGTTATATACAGAATGTACATACTGTACTGTGTATAGTTTATATTGTGTGCTGCTGGACGCCTTAGTTTCCATGGAGAACTCATACTGTTATGTCTGTCCCTCATTCTTTCCCCTCTTGCCTCTGGGCAGTTAGGTGAATGTACTGTATGTAATACACGTTGTGTATGATCCTGTGTGTACATTAGGGCAACTGCAGGACAACTTAGTTTCCTTAGGGTTCAATTAAGTATCTGACCTCTCTACTTTATTTTACTTTTCTTTTACAAATCGTTAAGACAGAACAAGTGCTTACCCTTTCTCTCTTCTCTCGGTCATCTGTCCCTCCCTCTTTCCACCCTTGCATCGGGGCAGTCAGATGAATGCCATTACAAGAGGGCTTTGGAAACCAACCTGAGTGCAGAACTAGATGGTGAAATGGTCACTTCAAGAAGGCCCCATTGATGCCTGATGTTGCGTTGCGCAATATTGGCCCTGGCGCCTGGAGCTACATTACGCAACATTACGCAACATTCAGGCTCATGAGATTTGAGACAACTTTATCAAAAGTCTCTGTTTGTTTGAGATGACTGAACACATTCTAATGAAAGATGAGGGTCTTAGCGTTTAAATGCAACTTGGTGCATATTTTTATGTGCTTCAGAAGCTGAGATATTTAAGTTTTTATAGGCGGAGGGCAGCTTTTCGTAAAAAGGGCTCAGGCATTCAGCACCCTTTTTTGCAGTTTCCTTAAGTGTCATAACTTAATGCAATACCGTCTATAGTTTCGCTCTGCCCCCAGCTAGAGGGATGGGTTAGGGTGACTAGCATGAATGACATGCAGAGTTATTTAATGAAGTGGTCCCTTCAAGAAGGTTATGTAGTCTAGGCTTTGTGCGATAGCAGCACTCTTTATGCTCTGCAGTCTATACTGTCTATACTGTCTCTCTAACCGCAACAAGAGGGCTTATTTATAAGTGATGGGTGCGAGTGGCATGCAGAGTTGTATAGTAATGAAGTGGTCCCTTAAAGAAGGTTTTGTGCTCTTTGTGCAATAGCAACACTCTGTCAGGTTGTGAGTCACTCGCTCTGAAGAGCTCATGAACTAATAAGTTTATAGAAGGCCAGAGTAGCCTACAGTATCTGAGGGAGGTCAAACGCACTTCTAATAGAAAAACAACTGCAAGTTATGAAAACAACTTCCATTACAGAAAGCAATTTCAAATAGAAAAATTGTGCCAATTAAAAAAAGTTTTTAAAATAAGCAGCCAGGCATCCTATTGTCTGCAGGTAAATGAATGAGAATGAGACGAAGTGGGCAAACACAAGAACTAAATCAGTGATTGGTTGATTAACATAACTCGTCTTCCTGGCAGAACTGAATGACTTAGCTTTCATTTCTGGGAAAACACATAAAAAGAAAATACTCTTTTTTTACTGATTCAAAGTCATTTCCATCGCCAGTTATAGTGAAGGTTGGATGTGTAATAGCCTCTAGCATTTGTTAGACCACTAGAAAGATGTGCTAGTTCATGCACCTAATGTCGGACCAACCGTCATGTTTCTGCTTAAATGAACAGACCACTCTTTTTTGATTTTCACATATTGCAGTATTTCCCAGCATTATTCATGAATATGCACATGATTTTCTTCTCAGTGTTTTTAGTACTTAGATTTATTGGTTCAGAATTATTAGCATAGCTTAGCATAATCACTGGAAGTAACTGGTAACTTAAGCATCAAGCCACAAGTTATCAATGAACAGAATTAAATTGCTGTTTACACTCTGGTGAATTTTACATTCATTTTAAAGTGATTTACAAGCACATTTGATGGCGTCTTATTTTGTACCATAGGCTTGCATTACTATGCCTAATTTGGCTATACTGTTTAACGAGGCAATGCAGACAAATAAACGAAAATGATATGCACATTCATAAATAATGCTTGGAAATACTGCAAATATGTGAAAATCAAAAAAGGGTGGTCTGTTCTTATAAAATTAGTGATCAAGATAATCCATTCCACCATTTCACCCTTCAATAATAGCCAAACACGTTTCCTTTGTTTAAGACATGTAAACAAGACAGCAAGCGTTGTGAAGCGTTGTGAACAATAGGTCAATATTAGAGCATGACACACTTCAACATCCATGTGTCCCAACGGAAGTCTCACCATCGAAACTTTTACATGTCTGAAAAAAGGAAACATTAAGTTTTGTTTTAACGGACATAATGAACGTCATATAGTACATCCATTGCACCCTTGCTCTTTTACTGTCTTTGTTTATATCGGGCCTGACTGTGAAGTGCTAGGACGGAACTTTGTTAGAGAAATGGCCCAGAGAGTCCGATACTTCAGTTGTCTTTTAGCTGTTCCACTATGGACAAGCAATTGGTCTTAGTCATGAGTGCTATGAATCCTGCAACAAGGGGACAGGGGAAAAGAGAAGATGATGCACTGATAAAAAAGAGGAGGAGAGGAGAGGTAGTGGGGGAGGGGGGGGGGTGATGGAAAATGGAGAAGAAAAACTTTTGTCTGTGGAGACAAACGGAGCGGGCGAAGTGACTTTTGAGCGCGGGAGCTGGCTGCCAAGACTGCGCTGTGCTGGGCTACACGTTCATTTGTCCATATTTCTCCCTGGGCTCCCGAAGGGGTCTTGCACTTCCCAAGCACGCACGCACGCACACACACACCAACACACACACACCAACACACAGACACGCACACACACACCAACCACCAATACACACACACAAACACACACACACACACACACACACACACACACACACACACAACCACCAATACACACACACACACACATGTACACACACACACTCTCTCTCTCTCTCTCTCTCTCTCTCTCTCTCTCTCTCTCTCTCTCTCTCTCTCTCTCTCTCTATCTCTCTCTCTCTCTCTTCCACACACAGAGGCCTTCTGTTGCTTTATTTTCGCAATAGTTTTGTATCTCTCCCTTGAGATCTCTATCACACAGAAATCTGTGCTTCACCAGCTCGCTTGGCAGGGCTTTAAAGACTGCACTGGAGCTCAGGGAGGGAAGGAGAGCGTGATAGTGAGAGAGAGAGAGAGAGAGAGAGAGAGAGAGAGAGAGAGAGAGAGAGAGAGAGAGAGAGAGAGAGAGAGAGAGAGAGAGAGAGAAAGGGGGGAGGAATGGAGGGGGTAAGGGGCCTATGCTTCTGCACCGTGCAACGGAGTGGTCACATTGAGTGCGTCTGTTGCAAAGTAACCACACGTGCACACACACACACACACTAGCACGGAGACTTTTTTCTCTCAGTTTCACGATGCATACACACACACATGCATATACACACATACACGCACACGCACACACACACACACACTAACACTTTTTTCTCTCAGTTTCACGATGCATACACACACACACACACACACACACACACACACACACACACACACACACATACAAACACATGGCCTGCCCTGGAGTAACCACACATCTTGAGCCCTGCAATGCTGTCAACCCCCCCCCCCACCTGAGATGAGAGTCCTGAGTCCTGAGTCTCTGTTTTCTTAATAAGTGTTCATAGTGTTTCTTTTTTCTGTTTAACCAGAACTTTAGCTTGTTCTGGTCGAGTGTCCTTGATGAAGCCTTACTTTTTTTCATCTTCTTCTCCACTTCTCTTTTCTTTTGTTTTCTTTATTTCTTTTTTTAAAGTTGTATTGTGGTGTTGCAGTGCAGTGCTGTGGTGTTCTGTTTCGAGGTGAAGGACTACTTTGCAAGGACAAAACTTCTGTCAAGCAACGTTTCATTCAAATAAAAAATGTCTTGTTAACAGCCTCCACGGTCTCTTTCAAAGGAACGAATACGGAGGGGAAGAATAATATGTATCCCTCTTTTTTTAATTTTCAAAGAATTGCATTTGTGGCCTTGGTTGATCTGTAGGACTTATTCCTTTCACATGGGTCTGACCAACTTTCTCTTTCATTCCAACATTCATTTGTTTTTTTTTGTTGTTGCTTTTTTCAACAGATCCCTTTCTCCACCTACAAGAGGAAAATAAAGAAATCAGCTTGTCTCCATTTGTGAAGGACATGGTATGTGTACAGTACAATGGATCGTAATGTATGAAATAATATAAAAAGGCAATTGGAATGTACACTTGGGCATCATTTTCCATAGCATTTGTTATCAGGAAAATATTCATGAAAAAATAAAACCAACTTTACCTGCTCAGATTTATTCCCTCCATATTAATCTCTGCGAGCTTAATTCTGATCCTCCAGAATTGTCTCCCTGTTGTGGGGAAGAATTGCGTACATTCATATGTTTCAATAGAGAAAAGTCATATTTATTCATGTGCAGTTATTTCCTGTGTACAGCAGACACAAAATTACTTTTTCTAATGCACAACGGAGCATATAGGAAATCCACTTGCATAATTGACCAGAGCTCTCACCACTGCCTATGAACAAAAACGCTTCAAAACTACAGTATATGGACACACAGTTTTTTTAGGACATGGGGAGAGAAAAACAGAGAGCAAGAGAGTGAGAGGGAGATAGGAAAGGAGGGCGGGTGGGAAAAAATCAGATCAAGAAAAACAGCAAAAGAGAGCAAGAGAAAGTCAGAGAAAGACAGAAAGACAGAGACAGAGACCAAGAGGTAAGTTCATTTTTTTCCCCAGATAGGGCGCAATTATTCGCCAGCTCCGGACTGCATAACAAGTTTGTTGTCCGTGTTGGTGCAGATGGCCAGAGGCTGTTGGGTAACCTGCCTGCAACCCTGCCTGCTCCACTCCTGGGCAGCTCGAGCTAAACCGCCGAGAACGCAAGCCAGATGCTCTCTCTCTCTCTCTCTCTCTCCTCTCCCTCTCTCTCTCTTTCTGTCTGACTGTCTTTCTGCCACTCTCTCGTTCTCCTAATGAGGGAAGAGTGCACTGCCACAGCTATTAGTCGCCATCTCCCCCCTCTACGCACACATGCAAGCATACTGTACTGTACACACACACATACGTACATTAACTATACATGTACCACGTACATACCTACACACACCCACAGCATCCCTCCATCCACACTTAGACACCCACCCCATTTCCCCTGTTTTCTCTTCCTATCGATCCCCACCCACCAACACACACACACACACACACACACACACACACACACACCACTCTTTTCTATACTTACCCACACCTCGTACTACCCCTTCTCCTCCTCCCCTCCTCCTCCTCCTCCTCCTCTCCTATCTCCTCTTCCCCCCCACGTACATACTCGTTTCCTAGCCCGCCGATGCTAATGGTGTTGGCGTGTGCGCCACAGAGCCAAGGTGCGATGAGAGATAGAGTACTTAATGGTGTAATAAATAAAAATAATAGGCAAAGCACTAAGCTGACCCCCTGACACAGATCAGACAAAGAGCATCCCTGCTGTGTTGAATGTTTGGTAAATAGTTTGTTTTTTCTTCCTTTGTGCTTTTGTTGCTGTGAGACCATGCAGCTACAGAGACAAAGAATCGGATCTATAATAAGCCAGAATAAAATGCATCAGTTATGGTAGATTTTGCTACAATATCTTTCACAATATCTTTCATCGTTTTTTTCCTTTCAAAGATTTTTCAGTTCAGATCCAAAATCTTTTAGTCAAGCTCGCTAACACCTCACCTGATGGAGCCAATTTACTGTTTGAAAATCAGACATGGCATATCAAGCCAATACATCAGAGAGTGTAGAGTCAAAATATAAATATAAAATCTTTATAGAGTAAAGATATTTGACAGCCAGTGCACCATGCATCCACGATGTTTATGAGGGCTTGTTACACTTTTTCATGATCACTTTGATACAGCTCTCACTCCAAAAAGCACATTTTCATAACATTTAACTCACCAGTCTAACCACTTACACTGATTTTCCAAATGCAACGTATTGTATGCAAAAGGCTATTTGTACCCACAATAAAAGCAAACCCTACGTGTAAATGCACACTGCAAAGCAGTGTATGAACATGACCAGGAAAAAAACAAAATATGGCTATTAATTTCACACAATTTACCATCGCTTAACACTACTGTCAATTACTTAACTCATTGGCTGCCAGCCATTTTCATAAAAGAGTACCTCAGAGTGCCAGAGATTTTTCAGCATTTTGGGCGTTTTTTGGAGGCTCACAGAAAATTGAGTTCTGTGTCTATGTCAACACCATACCTATCAAAACACAGAATAGACGCTCATCTGTCATCAGAAAAAAACGGTGTCTCTCTACCCCTTTCCGTTCTTTCATAATCATCTGTTGAAATTAAGTGGAATTCGCCAAAATGCTGCTTTCTAGCCAAAAAGCTGAGAAAACGCCATTTGAAGTAGAACTATAACTGCAAACGTTTTTGCCCATAATGGCATCGTCCTAACAACTCCAAACCTATCAGATGCTATTACAGAGTCTTCTGTCATCTGTAGCCTGAACAAAAGATCGTTTGTATGACCTTTTCAACGTAATATACTGAAATATAACGGGGGTGGACTCGAAAACAAGGGTGTTTTGGTTTAGTTGCTGGCGCGCAGAATGGATCATGACAGCAGGTGCCCCTAACTCCGGGAACTCCCTCCCTCTCCCTCTCCCTCTCCCTCTGACTGTGCTCTCCCCTCGTTGGAGAACGAATCACAGCTGGTTTATTTCCTCCAGAAATAGTACCGTGTTGTGTCTTGTGGGGGAGGGAGGCAGGTAGGCAGGCAGCTCCGCTTAGCGTAGCTTACTGCAGCTTCTTTGGCAGAGCGGACAATTTGCAGATTGATGATTACTGTCATCATGGTTCTGCTATAGTGATCTTGTCATATATTGTTCAATGAATTTTCTTTTGATAAAGTGCTGATCACATATCCAACATTTCACAAGCCAATTGATGTGGTGAAGGCTAGCTAGTCTGAGGCAATTCTTTCTCATGTGAGCTGAATGCATCAGACACAAAGGCTACTCTGTTCCAAGAATCTGCAACCCCCCTGTCTTTTTTGATGATACAGTAAGCTGATCATACTATACAGATCCATAAAAAATAACTGTAGAATGAGTAAAAATAGTTGACTTACCAAGGCTCCTTTATTTAGGCTTAGTTGTAAGTTGTTAGCGATTTCGTGCTAGCTAGCGTAGCAAACTTTATAGCCAAGCATTCCCAACTGAGGTGACACATCACCACTAGTCCCGTGCATTCTCCTGTTAGATGATATTTTGTAAGCATCATCCTGATGTTGTGTAGGCTGATCACATTATCCAAAATGAAAGGTTGCCACACAGATCATCTCATGGTGTATTTTGGGCAAGCTAGCTACAATGCCTTCTAGCTAGATAGCAACAGGGGGTTGTATTTTGGTCATGAGAGGAAGGTTTTTTTTGGTCTACCTGTAGCCTACCTGTGTTAAAATCAGAGGGCAAGAAAGTAGACTACTGTCACAGGTGCTTTACTTTCAAAAATGATTTTGCTATGCTACTTTTGAGATTATATTATAATAGTAAAAAAGGGGTGTTTTTGTCTTGACATTTCCTCTTGCTCTGAACTAAAGCCCTGCCTTGACTGTTCCTAAGGACACTTCTGCCACCTACAGGAACAGTTAGAAAATGCCTAGAGGCTTGAAATTTATACAGAAGATAGGTCAGACAGTCCTCGAGGCCTGGCTGTAAAAAAACGCAATTATCGGCGAACGACGTCAAAGGCAGGGGGCGTCACTATTCGAAATGACGTCATAGTGACGTCGAAGGCAGCCAATGAGTTAACTATCATGCCAGTGCCATTTTTGTTTCTTTTCCTTTGGGAGTGATTCACTTTAGTAACTGAAAGTTAGCAGACTCCGTAAGGATTTTCATAAAGACTGATCCTAAAATGTAAACGATGCAGTGTCCAAAAATCCCTTCTTGCAAAGAATTTGATAGAGAATTCTTTATACAATTTTGTTTTTGTTCTTCGTTCTGAATTCAACTGATAACTGAATTATAGACAACAAATATTACAACTAAGACTATAATTATAAAAAGTACAACTGAGACACTGTGTCTTAGTTGACTTAACAGTGCAATGTGATTTTATAGCACAATATAGCTTTACTGCATATAGGTCTAGTGTGTTTTGTGTGGCATTTGTTAAATGGTAGTGTTAGGCATGGACTTGGAGGAAAGTAAGTTGCATGTGTATGTGTGTGCGTGTGTTGGATGGTGAATGTCACCAAAGATGGATGATTAGTAAACCTATTCTCTGCAGTTTCAGAGACAGAAACGAGATGTTAACAAAACTCACACAAAGCACATACAGAACCTTTAGCCATCTGAGGCTTCAATCCTTCCACCGAGGATACTAAATAAATGTTCAACCGAGCAGATTAAACATGGGCCAAGCCCAGGCGTGTCTCAGCAAATTAATCAGATTCTTTCCAGATCTAATCCTGTAGTCAGCAGTCTAATCCAGAGCCACTGACAGCTTTGGCCAGGCCCAGGACAAAGTCACCTGAAAGGGCCCCCAGCCCAATAGATACAATGTAATGAGGACCCAATTCTGGGCTCCCTCTCTCCCTGGGCCTGGGAAAACTGGGCCTGATTGCATTTCGTTGTTGATTCATGATTTAATACAGCAATCATCACAGTAGGCGCATTATGAAATAGAGCTCTACACCGGAGCTATGGTCGGAGGGTGGTGCCACTAGTCCACAAGTTGGTCAGTTCTTAAGGGGTTTTATATTTAAAAAATAACTCAAGTCAAATGTGCAATAAGCCATCATCTGCTTCATGAATGCCAACCATCACAATACCACTTCATAGTGGTGTTCTCAAAGCTTAGAACCAGCCAACTGTCCAAAATGCTGGTGAGATTTCAGTTTGGCTACAGCTCTAGAACCTAGTCATATCCACTTGACCCATTAGGCCTACTATGAGCGTGTTTGGCCGTTATAACTTAGAACTTCTAGCCATTTTGGCTGGTCTGCTTAGAACACAGGGGATTGGAAAATAAAAACACAGCATGTTGCGACATGGGTCGTCTTACGTTAAGCATGAAGAAGATAGGCCTACGCTTAAAATGATATGTTGCCTGAGATGGTTTTAATGTCTGCCGATAACCGATGCATATTAGGCTGGTTCTGCTATTAAGCCGTATGCTAGTAGCGATATTAACCACATCCCATTTGGCAAAGTATAACATGCACAAAACACAAATTGGAGACTAAAGTAGCCTAATACCCGCACTCACATCAGTATTTTCCTCAAAACACATACTTCTTCGTCCATGAGAAGACGTTCAAAACAGCTGTCTCTCTGGCTGAAGTTTCCACGGACGGCAAACAAACCACATGGCCAGCAAACAACCCGATTAGGTACAAGCAGTCGTAAAGGTTTACGTTTGCACTTGCGTCGAGGCGACGAGATGATTGGATAAGTGACAGTGCAGCTCAGCAAGCAATTGGCTCTCATTACCGGACAGGTGGGAGGGACGCCAGCAAACGCCATGTTCGCATAGCCAAATGCTCTCGTTCATTCCTATGGAAGTTGTTTTTGAGTGTTCTGTCTCGTATACAGACTGTCTCTGACCTCTTCCAACCTGCACAGTAGGCCTACAGCAATTTAGGATGACGACTTTGTGTTACTGATTAAACTTTAATACCGTATTTTTTGGACTATATGTCGCTCCGGAGTTTAAGTTGCATCGGCCCAAAAATGCATTATGAAGATGAAAAAAACATATACGGGACTAAACGTTTTTGAAAGGTTACTCTATCCATGGAATCTGTGCTCTGATTACTGGCGCATGGTAGGCTACTGTTCAAAGACGGCATTGTTTTATAAACAAGCATCTGAGAAGCAGTGACAACGTATTCAGAAGTGGTGGTAATGCAACAACTAAGCTGGTTTGATAATGATAATGCCACAAGAAGAAAAAAAAGAAGAAGCAGTGATAACAGTGATAACAGTGATAACGCGCCATGTTGTCCTGTAGTCAGGACAACATTTAATTAGAGGCATTGCGTTTGGACCGTGGGAGCGGGGCAACTTTGTTCGTCTCCACAGCACGCAGTTCACTGTCTTTCTTTACCAGCCTTTCTGAGACACTTCAGCCCATGAGGATATCAAATGTGAGGGGGACCTCATTCATGTTGTGTATGATAGTGTCATGTTGTGATCAGCTATTTGGTTTGTCAGAAACTCACAAAAATTTTCAATTTTCACCTGGAAGTCGGCTGACTGTCTTTAATGACACAGACGTTCATTCTCCGATAGAGAGGTGATTGCATTGCATACTGTAGCGCAATAAATCCACGAGGTCCGGGACTTCCGCAAAAAGTCCTGGAGCTCTATTCATTTCTTTGGCAATGTCATGGAGCATGTAACAAGACAGTTGACCCGCAGCGCGGGTCACATTTGTGACACATTTGTGGAATATTCAGCTCTTCCTCAAGACGTGGGCCTTGAACCTTCGGATAGCTTTTTTGTTTTTTTTATAACATGCAAATTTTCCTGCTTGAATTCAGCAGTAGGGCCTATGGGTGGCATATTTCTATTCAGTCGTCATTGTAAATAATATTTTTTGTTGTGGTAAGTAGTACAACATTTTCTTTCAGTGGTATTAGGCAACACAACATAGTTGCACACATAGTGCTCTCCCGTGGTGAAAAAAAACATATACTTAGGCCGGCCGCACATTGGCTCCGACAGCACTGCGGAGCACTTTTGCTTCCGACAGAATTCCGACCCCCAAACCCAATTTCACACGAACGTAGCATTGATTGCCAATGGGCGGCGCCGACAAAATAGAAATCGCTTTTAATTGCTATCCGACGTCGGTGAATGTCCGTGGACATCGGCGCCAGTGTGCGTGGTTCTATTGAAAACAATGGAATCGAACATTTGCGGAGCAGTGCTCAGCACTTTGTCGGAGCCAATTTGCGGAAGCCCTTAAAGTCCGAAAAATACGCTATGTATTTTTGCTCCACAAAAGTTTGATTCCATTGTTTTCAATAGAACCCCACACACTGGCGCCAGTGCCGCGGACATTCGTGGATGTCGGATAGCGATTAGAGGCGAGTTCTACTTCGTCTGAGCCGTCCATTCATTATTCATTGTCTGTTCACTGCCCCCGGTGTGTGAATGGGTGAATGTGAGGCATACAATGTAAAACGCTTTAAGTGCTCGAAGGAGTGGAAAGGCGCTATATAAATGCAGTCCATTTACCATTTACCATTGACTATCGATGCTATGTTCATGTGAAATTGGGTAAGGGCAGGGGCGTAGCACCAAATTTGGGGCCCTAGGAACAACCTCTTCCATGGGCCCCCTTTACACACACCCCAACCTACCCAACATCCCATTGGCCAGGAACTATTTCACAGTAGCCTACCTTGTAGTAATTTTCATGAGCACTCAATGCAGATAGGCTACCTGCTCAGCACGGAGGTAGGCTACTCTGCCTGTCTTTTCTTGTGCTATGCAAACCGCTTTGCGCAGATAGAATGGCGTCAGCAGCATTCAAAACGCAGACTGGTGCCCCGTCAAAATCTCGTCATTATTTTACCACACTTCAGCTATAACGGGCGTTGTCAGATGGTCAGAGACATGGCCAAGTAACCAGAGCTTTCCTATTGAGAGTGTTGAGACCGCAAAATAAAAGCAGAATGAAAGTTCAAGACTGACAGCTGTTCGCACCGCTACCTTGACATTGGCAACTGATGAACATGACGTCGATTAATATTCATATCGTTACGAGGACAGAATCAATCTGCAAATTTGATGACCAGGGCGGGCAGCATTGCACCCGGTTGAGAAACTGCTTTTCTTCAAGACTAGGATATTAGCTAAAATAAGCTCACCTTCTCTCAAGTTCACACCATTTGCACCTGCTGCGACAGGGGGCATCTTCGCGTCCGTGACATTTTCTGAAATTGAGTGGGATTTATTTTACAAATAGCTTTGCTATCATTTGGATAGGCCTATTTGAACCAACATCGACCCATGTTGGTCTTTTGGGACACTTATGAATATATCAAAGACAAATATGGGTTCTATCACAATGATAGCCAACAAAATGAGATTTTTTTTCATTTGACTTCGGCTATCACAGAAGGCCACACGGAATGGGATAGGCCTAACCAGTTATCCTACTGTGTAGCCTGCAATTTTGTTGGGCTTACCTTTCTTGCAAGAAATCAGCTGCAGTTGCTTTCCTTCATTTTGTTTCCCTGTCTCTCTTGCCTTTCTATTCTTTTTGTGAAAGACTGGTGTTTTAGACGTCTTTCATTGCTAACCGGCTGCTGCGTTTAATGCATAATATTGAAGTGAGTGAGTGTTGATTCCGCATATTGTACAATCAAAAGTCCGCGAGCGGGCGGACTAAACCAATGCGTGATAATGGGGGTGTCCGATATAGAATATAGCCTATTTGCAGGCTAGTATATCCAATTCAACAGATGTATTTCCAGAGAACATTGGAATTACATAAATTGCCAACATGTATTGACATTATTTTAAAAATAATGTTTTAAAAAAACGAAAGAAGAAAATTATTTTCCATTGGAGGGCCCCCGGTGGGCCCCCCAGGTGGTCTGGGCCCTAAGAATGAGTCAGGGTTTTCCCCCCCTGTTCTACGCCGCTGGGTAAGGGGGTCGGACTTGTGATGTAAGCGAAAGAGCTCTGCAGTGCTTTCGGAGCCAATGTGCGGAGGCCGTGTGTCAACCTGTAGATCTTTCATACAGCTTCAAGAAAGTTGGAAGGAGAGAGAGAGAGAGAGAGAGAGAGAGATAGTTTACTTTTATTTGAAACCCTCTGTGAACGTGGGAAAGTGTATAAAGTATGTGTGTATGTGTATTTTGAAAGCGCTTCGAGACAACTTGAGTCGTGATATAAATACAGGTTGTATTGTATTGTATTGTATCCGTATCCTTCTATAGGCTGTGCTTGTCTGACAGAAAAAACCCTAAATGTACAGGAAAGTGAGATGGTCCAAGGATATGTTGTGACCTCTAAATGTAGGCTATATACACTAGATGGACCCTAAATGTACAGGAAAGTGAGATGGTCCAAGGATATGTTGTGACCTCTAAATGTAGGCTATATACACTAGATGGTATGACAAATTCATAAAGAACTACTACTAGCTAGAGTGATACTGCTCTCTCTCTCTCTCTCTCTCTCTCTCTCTCTCTCTCTCTCTCTCTCTCTCTCCTGTCTGACAACCTTGACAAGCGCTGACAGCCTTGGCTTTCTCAAAGGCGGTTGAAAAATCACATGGATACTGAAACAGGAAAAGCAGTATTTCAGTTTAAAAGTACTGTTTGTGAAAGGACTGGAGGTCGTCATATAACTGTACATTGTGCATGCACATGCAAAACGTACATAAACACACAGACAGCCACATAAACTTCCACATATCCACACATCACCAACAAAGTGTATTAAATACATTGTCATAAGATGTCTGCCCTTTCCTATCTCTTTCTTTCTCATTTCAGCACATGACCTGCTGTCTTCTTGTCTTTGCATAATATTTTTTTGGTAATATGTGAACATTCTTTTTTTATTCTTTTTATACTCTTCCTCTTTTTTCATCACTTTCTTTCTTTCTTTCTTTCTTTCTTTCTTTCTTTCTTTTTCCTTTTTCTTGGTCTTTACATTATAATGCATGCTACTGCCTTGGTATACTTTCCCCATCCCTCTTTCTCCATCATGTTCTTTCTTTCTTTCTTTCTTCTAAACCTCAATCTGTATTTGCTGTTTTGTTGCTCCGGAAGAAAACACCACACTAGGTAGACTTGCCTGATGCAATAATAAACAAGTTCAAACATTATCTTCACTAGGGGAAACTGACACTGACTTTGTTATGTGTGTGTGCTCGTGTGCGTGGTGTTTACATGTGTATGACTGTGTGTACACCCATGTGTATTTGTGTTTGTGTGTGTGTGAATGTGTAAACACAGATGCATGAATGAACAAGGGGCACTCGTGTGTGCGAATGCGGCGAGTGAAGGGATTAGGCCTAAGCTAGGTGTTTTTCTTTGGGACCGTCGGCAGGGCCCGGGCCTAGGCCCACTTTGGCAGAAATGAGAGCGGAGAGTGGAGACGAGGTGATGGTTCTGTGGTCAAAGGCCTGGGAGAGTGGAGAGGAGGGCAGTGAAGTGGCTCGTTGAAAATCCCAGCTAAAACCTCCAGCCCATATCTTAACTCAGAATACACAGATATAACGCCTCAGGACCTCTTCTCAAAAACCATGAGGCTGTCAAGAGACACTTGTGTGTGCGTGTGCGTGTGCGTGTGTGTGCATGTGTGTGTTTGTGTTCGTGTGTGTTTGTGAGTTCATGCATGTGTATCTGCTGTGTCTGTCCACTCATACGTGCACATTTGTATTTTCTTTCAATTGTAAGACAAAATAGAATGCAGGACTGCCAAACTCTTATTTTTTTCCTCTGACTGCTCATCGATGTCAGTGCTTCACTTGAGTTCCAGGGACTGAACAAGCATGGAAGGCGACATAACCAGAAAAATCCTGTCAACCCCTTTGCCCCCAGTAGCTTTTATTTTTTGTCTTGCTGCATAAAGAACTACAATTTAGCATTCATGTCATGTTTTTTTCCAGTGGTCCAAACAGTGAATGAGAGTTAAACTGGCTGCATGGAGTTTTTTTTTAAATTAGACACACTTCTGCCTTGTGGCGGCCATTTTGACTTTGACTGTGTTTCTCTCCATTACGCCAGTGCAGAATAACGAGAAGAACCAGAGGATTGTCGATGGATCTGTACGCCAGTGAAGCAGAGGCTGTTCTCATGCCCCTAGGTATTTCTGTGTTGAGAAACAACAACAAAATACCACTACGTGATGTATTGCTTCATTTTGTATTATGTTGCTTTTTGTTTGTCGATTGTGCCTTCCTTTTTGCAAAACTGGACTGGAAAGCTGCAGAAACAGACACGTCAGGGATTTTTTGTTTGTTTGCTTATTTGTTTCAGATTCGAGAAAAACTGTCGATTGAAATGCCATTTTCCCCTCAAAGGATTGAAAAAGAATTGCAACACAGCGCTCAAACACAATCAAGTACAAAAAAGTGGCTGTTTTTGTGACGCAATCCACTGCTACATTACAGCCAGCAGTACAAAGCTCATTCATAGAGAGAGGGGGGGAAGGGACAACACAAGATAAAAAAAGGCAATCCAATACTTGGCATGAGCTTCGAGTCACCAATACCGCATGTCATAAGTGATCACAGGGGACAGCAGTCTCATTTAGCCAGCGGCTAGGGGCCCCTGAATCATTTTTACAGGTAAATCCGGCTCCACTAATGACCACGCCGTAAATGGGCCCCCTGTTTATACTGCACACCATGAGCAGCTGTGTATAACCACGCTGACATTTTAATCTCTTCATTTCTTATTGCATGATGATTAATAGAATAGGGTTTGTTATGTTTTCAGAGGCTAATTATGAGCATTAAAAACAGTGTGTGTGTGTGTGTGTGTGTGTGTGTGTGTGTGTGTGTGTGTGTGTGTGTGTGTGTGTGTGTGTGTGTGTGTGTGTGTGTGTGTGTGTGTGTGTGTGTGTGTGTGTGTGTGTATGTGTGTGTGCACGCACTTGTTTGCTCATGCTATCGTATGAACAGAAAAAGAGACAGAGAGAGAGAGAGGGAGAGAGAGATATCAGTAATACAGCCCTGCATAACTTTAGTTGCTGCATCTGCCAGTAATGACACTATATTGAACCATAACCAGTTACAGCCCAAATCGAGAGGCGATAACCTCCAAGGGGACTTTTTTTTTGCCTGTTTTTTTATTGAACGATTAATCCGCGCTAATCCTGACCAGACCTTTAGAAAAACGGCCTTTGCAGACCACGAATTCACAAGGATATTTACCCACCGGGACGATTCTTACGCAAACACGGTAATCACTCTGTACTGATTAAGATGAAAAACTTTATATGCAAATAGTGTGGGGGTTTTACACATAATCCCCCTGCCAAGCTGTGTGCTAGCCATTAAAAAAAAATGAGAGTCGGATATGAATTTATGAATTAATGAAGATTGCCTGCAGAAGTCCTGACTGTTGATCTGTGAGGCGACGTGTTTCTGTGGCAAGCTCGGCTTAGCTCGGTACGAGGGGTGGATTTGGTGTTTTGTTTGCGTCTGGATTATGTGTTTGTTAAACGTAATACGGTGGCGGAAATGGAAGGAGGTAAACAAATAAGCAGAGTGGCACATGGTCATTAGGGCATACTCTTGGGGAGAGAAAAGTGGGTAGGATTTTGTGCCTACATGGAATTGCTTTAATTATTATGACACTCAAAATCATATAAGTATAATCAAAGAAAATAAGAAATTGAAGGGTTTATATATTACTCACTATTATTATTAAATTCACTCACTAAGAAATATTTACTTACTACTGATTGATTCATATTGTGGACAGAGTAGAACTTAATGTCACACATCATGAGATGCCATAGTGACTGTGGCAACTGGAAGGCTACTTGAGATCACAGACCTCTCTTCCTTTTTGAACTATAACAGAACATTTTCCACCATGTTTTGTGACGGAAAAAAACGTTTTTGTATCCTGGATCAGAGGATAAACAACAGAGACAGTCTTCAGCAGACATGACAGTGCATATATTGGTGTAAAACTTAATTTCAGTGTTGCTTCAAACATCGCCCTACAGGCAAAACAATTCAATTACCGGTACCCCCAGTGATGAGTATAGCTTACAACTTTAAAAAGCCAAAGCATGGCTTACTGTGAGTCATCAAGGTAATATATTAAACATAGTGTTGGCCTTGTATGAGTGCTTTGTCTTCTCAGCGCCTACGGCAATTTAACCTTGTAGGTTTTGGAAGGCCAACAACCCTCCCCATAAATATTGTATGGTCATCCGTCTAAAGCTTGCGCTAAATGTCTTTAAAACTCTCCCTAATTTACTAAATAAATCGCAAACCCAAAGTCCAACTACCAGCAGAGATGCCAAGAGAAAGAAGTTAGTCACACAGACAACTTCTTCACAAACTTCAGAACGAGTTTTTGTCAGGAGATATGCACAAAAAAGGATCCACAACTTGTCATGGAAGCTAAACAGAAACAACAACACCAAAATAGAACCAACAGAAGATACTGTTATCACCAGTCTCTGTCAGAAGACCTATCTGTCCATTTGCATTGGGTCTAACTTGGCAAGATGATGCAGAATGTTTTTTCGTTTTCCTTTTTGTGTCTGACACATAGCAATTATATGTGGAGGCAGGAGAAAATACAGGAGTTTGCTAGTGTTTCATCTTGTTCAAAACATGTAATTGCTTCTGTCAATCTTCTAAAACCCTTCTCTAATGAAACAGAATGCTAATTGCTGTTTTTTTTCCAAACACCCTTAACCATATTAAAATTGTCTAAGAATAATCACAAGAATTCACCAAAATTACTGTAGAAAGTTAAGACAGAAGGAAGTTGGAAGATATACTGTATATACGTTCTGTATCATGGCTTGCCAGCTCACAATGCATAACATTTCTAGTTGTAGTATAGTTTGTGGTTTAACAATAATGGTGTCAAGATAAGCATTCTTCTGATTCCTTCTGATACAAGTGAATAATTTAAGTCAAGTCAAGTCAAGTCAAGTCAAGTTTATTGTCAATTTCTTTACATGCACTGGTCATACAAAGAATTTGAAATTGCGTTTCTTGCTCTCCCATGCAGACATAGACTAATTCTAGGTAAGGACATAGACAGTATAGACATAGACAGTACTCATACATGGACATAGACAGTATGGACGTAGACATTGCTCATACAGACATCTAAAGTGCAAGACTGGACAACAGAAGACTTGCAGAGAACATACATTAAGAGGAGGCACTTCGTTGTTCTTTTCCTAAAAGTCCTTTATAGCGTTCTGACATAGTAACAGTAGCATTTGAAGAAATAAATAATTTAAAAAGCTTTTCTGCAGAAGCATCTTTGCGATTATCCTTACAGACACGGGTTACGCCTTCAGCCAGCGTCCTCCCTGTGTGTATTGTGAGAGGCATTAAAAATAAATTTGAAAAGCCATAATGCTACAATAATTAGGAATCATAAATCCCCTTGTAAGTGGTTTTGCACTCACACACAAACACACGCACACACAAACACACACACACACACACACACACACACACACACACACACACACACACGCACGCTCACCCTCACACACGCACCCACAGAAAAGAAAGGGAGTATTGTGCCTTTTCCCCTTATTTCTTCTGCCGAGTTTAGAGACATAGAGAAAGAAAAACGCAATTTAAACTGTGTCATTTGAAGGTGCCAAGCAGCAATCCCAATGAGGCCTGTTTGAAATAAACAGATAAAATCTTTAGTGGGCATCTGCCAATGCGCCTCCTGCTGGAGCGCTAACCAGCAGCCCAATAGGAGTGGAGCAGGGCTGTACTGGGACAAGAAATCAGGCCGGGCATTTTTGGCCTTGACCGGTTCGGTGCTGTTAGTCTACGTAGAATGCGAGTATACACAATATACCCACCTCAAAATTTCAGGGATTTTAGTAAACCCACCTAAAATTCATTGATCCATCATTTAGAATAGCACAAATATATACAGTACCCACCTCAAAAAAATGCTGAAAGATACAGTATACCCACCACAAAAAAGTTGACTACACCACTGGAACGGTTCGTCATTGAGAGAGACAATGAAGTCTGTGACAATATTTTTAGTCATATATTACGAGCTATTTTGACCACAATAGGCAAAATGAATATTTCAATCTGACTCAGACAGGTCAGCTGTACTGGCATGAGGACTGATACCACTACATTGAGGGGAGGACCAGGCCAAAATCATCAACAGTCCACTGGGCAAATGCCCTGTATGCCTCATGGCCAATCCAGTTGTGGAGTGGAGGGGGAGGCGTCCATCCGCTGCAACAGACAGGGCACAACCAAATTAAGCCCAGTGAAAAATAACCTCCAGCATGGAAGCAGATTGCAGTCGGGCATTAGTGAGGGCAGCTCACAGTTTCCCCACCGCTTCAGGCAGTGCCGCGGTCAGCCGGGTCCTATGGGGGCCTGCGGTCTCCAGGGACTTCATGGATGGCTCTCAATTAGCGGCTCGTTGAGGGTCCACATCCATGTGACCTGATTGTTGCCTGCCGCGGTTTCGGATTTTTTTTTGTCTCTTTTTTTCCACTAAGCTCGAAAACAAGAATGCGGCACTGCAGGGATGTTGGGCGTATAATAAAATGACCAGCAAATTTGTTCCCAATGGTTAGGGATGGACTTTAGTAACCTCTCTTTATATAAAAAAAACAATACAGTGGGTGGAGGAAGGCAGATGGCAAAAACGCACCTAATTAGAAGTTGCTATGGGTACTGTTTGGTTAACAGTTTGGGAATAAATTCAGTGAAATTTCATGCCATTATGAAATGCATTTGCTGTGTGTGTATCTGTGTGCGTACGTGCGTGCATGTGTGTGTGTGTGTGTACGTGTGTGTGTGTACGTGTGTGTGTGTGTGTGTGTGTGTGTGTGTGTGTGTGTGTGTGTGTGTGTGTGTGTGTGTGTGTGTGTGTGTGTGTTTGTTCCTTTGTGAATACTTGTGGTGCACGTGGCAACAGAGAAGGCGGTGGGTCAGGCAGGGAAAGGCCACTGCGAGAAGGCATTGTCGTACGTTTTCATATTTTGTTGAATTTCATTTTGTTTTTTGTTTGTTTGTTTGTTTGTTTGTTTGTTTGTTTGTGTGTGTGTGATTTCAGTAGCAAAGCCGTTAGCTAAACTAGTTTATAAAGGTTTGAGATTTGCAAGCAAATGTATTCATCCTTTGCCTTTTGATGCACCGAAACACCCTTTAGGTTTTCAGAAAAATCATGTGTTTTCCCCA
This sequence comes from Engraulis encrasicolus, assembly GCF_034702125.1. NCBI lineage: Eukaryota > Metazoa > Chordata > Actinopteri > Clupeiformes > Engraulidae > Engraulis > Engraulis encrasicolus. Next base: position 30,075,108 of record NC_085868.1, read on the forward strand.
CTAAGGTTAACTTGTTAAGGTTTGTTTTACTATGTCCACAACTTGCCCTGGCTTTCAAATGAATTTCCCCCTGCAAAACAAATAAAATAATCCAAACATTAAGCTAATAGTTTACCATAAAAATGACGTAACGTATTATTAACTGCAGAATTCCAAAGGTTAGGGTCAGAAAAGAAAAACAACGTTGACATGCATCTTTCAATATATTTGGTTCTCGATCCTTGCTGAGTGTTTGAACTGCTATGTTGCCTGTAGGGTTTATTTGTAGTTGCTGTTTAGTGTTTGTCTTTGCCAGAATAGTAGAGACCCATATTACCGGTATATGAACCAGGGGGGATTTATTCCAACCTTATTACCCCCCCCCCCCCCCCCCAACACACACACACACACACACACACACACACACACACACACACACACACACACACACACACACACACACACACACACACACACACACACACACACACACACACGCACGCACCCTGGAGGCCTAAGTGCTGTTCTGTACACTCAGATGTGCTCTTTTGCCTGGGGGCAGAGAAGGGAGGGCTCGGGCTTGCCCTTAGAATGAAAAGATAGATCACCCTCCAGTGGATCCATAGCTATACTGTACAGTAGACCTTCTCCTCCAATGTGTCATGCTCTCTCTCTCTCTCTCTCTCTCTCTCTCTCTCTCTCTCTCTCTCTCTCTCTCTCTCTCTCTCTCTCTCTATATTTGTTTTATTCTACAAAAACAGTGCCTGATACACACACGACCTGATACACACACAACCAGTGCATGCAGTGCACACACACACACACACACACTCTCTCTCTCTCTCTCACACACACACACACACACACACACACACACACACACACACACACACACACACACACACACACACACACACACACACACACGCACTCTCTATCTCTCTCTCTCCTCTCTCTCTCTCTCTCTCTCTCTCTCTTCTCTCTCTCTCTCTCTCTTTCTCGCTCTCCTCTCTCTCTCTCTCTCTCTCTCACACACACACATACACATACACACACACGCACACACGCACACACACACACACACACACACACACACACACACACACACACACACACACACACACACACACACATACACACACACATACACACACACACACACACACACACACACACACACACACACACACACAAGAAGAGACCTTTAATGGCCTGTAATGACCCTGTGTTAAATCATGTCAGCATGTACTGCACATACTGTGCTTCTCTGTGCCCGGACCTCTGGTTCTGACGTCAGCAGATTGCCCTCAGATGCAGGGCCGCTGACAGCTTTTGCTGGGCCCGGGACAGAGTCATTTGAAAGGGCCCCTTGATCCAATACATACAATGTAATTAGGAGCCAATGCCCCCCTCCTCTCTCCCTGGACCCGGGACAACTAACCCCTTTGTCAAACCCCCCCCCCATCAGCTTCCCTGCTAAGATCATTACACAGTACTGTACAGTGGCCCATGTCTCTGGCTACTGCATAGAGTCAAGCTGGGCAACACGTGTGTGTGCAGGGCCGCTGATAGCTCTTGGCCAGGCCCGGGAGAAAATAATCTGAAACAAACCCCCACTTGATACATGCCATGTAATAGGGATGTCAATTCTGGGAGTCCTCTCTCTCTCTCCCTGGGCCTTGGACAACTGACCCCTTTGCCCCATCGCACCCATCCAACACACCCAACCCCACTCCCCGTTGGCTTGTCCATAAAGCTCAGGGAATAATAACACCAGACGAGACATGAAAAAGGGGGGTAGGGGATGGGATACGATGGCTGATAGAAAGGAAGAAAGCAGGCCAGATGATGATCGACTATGACTAATACGGTACCATGGGGCACCATGGGTACCATGGGACACATGGCGAGTGCGTGAGGTGGACCTAGGTCAATCTGACATGTCTTGCGAACAAAAGGCCCCTCTCCGTAGTCACGACGACAAGATTGCCGGCTTTGGCATAGGTTTTTTTGCTCTCACCCTCTTCAGGTCGTGTCCATTCACGAGTCATTTCCTTGGCAACAGCGGATGGCAGATCAGGATCCAGGCAGCAATACATCACGGCAACAATAACAAAAAAGCAAAAAGCTGCTTCAGTTTTTTGGGGTTTTTTTTGCGGATTTGAAATGTTTCGTCATGATTGAAACCCATCTTGGAGCATCAGCGTAATGAGTGTCACTGCGATTAGAAGTCTCAGACGCGTCTGAGTCTCATCCGGACTAAGCTGAGGATGTGTTGGATGGGCTACGTGAGAGGATGCCGGGGGGATGAGAGAGGATGCAGTATGGTGTGGATGGAGGGGGAAATAAACCCATTTCCTTTCCGCTGTGGTAACTCTTGTCAGTAGGGCTGTAACCATACAATCAACTCACAATTCGGTTTGTATCACAATTCATGATCTACGGTTCGATACACTCCACGATTTCACATTTGCCAACATTATACTTTATGAATAAAAACTATGATAGTTTATAGGCAGAATAGGTTACAAGAGGCTTCTAATCATTTTTAAAAGTTTCTGTAATAATGATGCTTGGAAAGACTATCACTTCATATCATGTGGTTGTTTTCTGGGCTGATGGGTATCAAAAAGTTAAAAGGGCGTATCACGATACTGCCTCCTTGTATTGTGATACAGTATCGTGATTCTGTGTATCATGATTTCTCCGTTCGATACAATATTGTTACAGCCCTACTTGTCAGCCAGAGCTGGGCTCATCCATTATCCCTGCCACTGTCCCCTGCCATATTCTTTCACCTCTATTGTATGCACGCCCGTACGGAGGAAGGGAAGCAGGCAGGCAGGCAAGCATGCACGGACGCATGCACGCACACAAGTATGAATATATGCACACACACATGCACACATTCTCTTTGTCATTCTCACACACTCAATGCGACCACTCCGTTGCACGGTGCAGAAGCATAGGCCCCTTTTCCCTTCCCTCCCTCCCCCCTTTCTCTCTCTCTCTCTCTTTGTGTTTCACTCTCTCTCACTTACACACACACACACACACAGGCTAATGGCTGGAGGTAGCATGGAGACACTGGGATTTAGAGAGAAGGAAGGAGCAAAGCAGAGAGAGAGTAAGAGTGAGAATGTATCTGTGTGTGTTTCTATGAACGTTTGTGTCAGTGTGCGCTTCCATGCAGCTTTGTTAGTAGGAATGTGAAGTGTGTAAATGCAGCTATATGTTTCTACATTACTGTGCCTGTGGGCATGCGTACATGCGTGTGTGTGTGTGTGTGTGTGTGTGTGTGTGTGTGTGTGTGTGTGTGTGTGTGTGTGTGTGTGTGTGTGTGTGTGTGTGTGTGTGTGTGTGTGCATGCCTATGCATGATCGTACAACTGTGTGTGTGTGTGTGTGTGTGTGTGTGTGTGTGTGTGTGTGTGTGTGTGTGTGTGTGTGTGTGTGTGTGTGTGTGTGTGTGTGTGTGTGTGTGCGTGTGCGTGCGTGCCTATGCATGATGTACGTAGGCCTACCTGTGTGTCCTCTGGACTTGGCCTCTGGTTTCTCTGGTCCGGTGAGGTTGCAGTGGACATCCTCCCACATACCGTAAATTAATAAAAGACGCACCCGCTCAAATTAAAAAGAAATAATTAATTGTACACATATATACTGCACCTCTGTATGAGCTGCAGGTGTCCACATTTTATAATGGGATATCTTAGAAAACATTTATTCTGTAGCTAACTCTGTTCACGTTGTGCTTATCACATGTAAAATCTAAAAATTAGCCCTACCGTGATATAAGCTGCAGGGTTCATATATCATGAGAAGAAATAGCGGCTTATAGGCCGGAAATTACTATAGGCCTAATATGATCCTGCTCTGCAGCATGCCCCAGAAAGACAGCATTAAGCTAGGTTCACACACGTCGCTGTTAGTTACTCGCTCAGCGAATGAAGTCAATATAATGTTAATGTGTTCCAACGAGCCAAGCAGGCGAGAAGGCAAGTACTGTACAAGCGATGTGATGTGGGCGGAAAATATTTTAACTTCGAGCGAGGCAAGTAAGTGAGTAACCAATTGGAATGCAGAGTTTTATACTTCTCACCTGTACATTGGCAGAGCCGCCGGAACTTTCAGCAAACGTTCCAAGAGAGAGTGGCGAGTAGGCGAGCAAGCGAGAAGCTAGTAAATAGCAGCGATGTGCATGAACGTAACTTTAGGGGCAGGCAGACCGAAGAGACAGGCTGCACTGTATACTGCACAGCAAGGCTACCTGAGTGAGCAAGATGGTGTGTGTGTGTGTGTGTGTGTGTGTGTGTGTGTGTGTGTGTGTGTGTGTGTGTGTGTGCGTGCGTGTGTGTGTGTGCGTGTGTGTGTGTGCGTGCGTGTGTGTGTGTGCTCGCACGCGCGTGTGTGTGCCTGTGTGTGTGCACGCGCGTGTGTGTGTGTGTGCGTGCGCGTGTGTGTATGTGTGTGTGTGTGTGTATGAGTGCAGGCATTTATGAGTGTGAGTCTATCCTGAAAATAAACACTATGAAGATGCTGAGCTCATTGAACTGAATAGTGAATGAGAGAAAACAGAAATCAATCAAGCAATTACACAGATTTAATATGACAAAATTATGAGTGGAGAGAGAGAGAGAGAGAGAGAGAGAGAGAGAGAGAGAGAGAGAGAGAGAGAGAGAGAGAGAGAGAGAGAGAGAGAGAGAGACATACAGACAGATAGAGAGACAGAGAGAGAGAGCCGAGTGAGCTATTGGCAGACAGAAATAAATAGACAGAGGGAGAGAGAGAGTGAAAGAGTTTGCTGTTTGATTCTGATCTCTTCTCTTCTCTTCTCTTCTCTTCTCTTCTCTTCTCTTCTCTTCTCTTCTCTTCTCTTCTCTTCTCTTCTCTTCTCTTCTCTTCTCTTCTCTTCTCTTCTCTTCTCTTCTCTTCTCTTCTCTTCTCTTCTCTTCTCTTCTCTTCCTTCCTTTGTCCATCTGTAGACATCAGTGGTGCAGTGCAGACATGAAGATGATCATGCTGTGTGTGGGCAGGCAGACCTAAGAGACAGGCTGCACTGTATACTGCACAGCAAGGCTACCTGAGTGAGCAAGATGGTGTGTGTGTGTGTGTGTGTGTGTGTGTGTGTGTGTGTGTGTGTGTGTGTGTGTGTGTGTGTGTGTGTGTGTGTGTGTGTGTGTGTGTGTGTGCGTGTGCGTGCGTGCGTGCGTGCGTGCGTGTGTGTGTGTGTGTGTGTGTGTGTGTGTGTGTGTGTGTGTGTGTGTGTGTGTGTGTGTGTGTGTGTCTGTGTCTGTGTCTGTGTCTGTGTGTCTGTGTGTGTGTCTCTGTGTGTGTGTCTCTGTGTGTGTGTCTCTGTGTGTCTGTGCGTGTCTCTCTGTGTGTGAGAGAGACAGACAGAATATGTGTGGGGGTCCATGCCTTTGTGTGTCTCTGAATACCCATGTGCATGTATGTCTGTGTCTGCATGTGTGTTGGTGAGTGTACACAATGCTGCAACAAATTCACATGAAAAGAACAAATTCACATGAAAAAAACAAATTCACATGAAAAAGCTGCCAGTGTTCCGAGCGTTGCAACGGACTGCATTTACAGTGCTGTAGCGCAAAGCAAAAGGAAAGGGGAGAGACACGGGGAAAAAGCACAGAAACAGTCAGCACCAGCTGTCATACCGTAGACCAGTGATTCTCAAAGTGTGGTCCGGGGACCACTGGTGGTCCGCGACACAGCTCAGGTGGTCCATGAGGAGATTTCTCATTTCCATGACAAGCTACAGTAGCAGTAGGCTTCATTTGTAACATTATTACAAAGCTAAACATAGCTGAAGTCATATTTTTAGCACAATGAGACAGGCTTGTAATGTGAAGAAAAAGCAAGTGATCTGCATCAAAATAAGCAGCGTCAAATTAGCACCCTTTAACTGTCAATTCAGTTGACAGGTGGTCCCTGAACAATTTTGGGCGAACAAAGTGGTCCTCAGTCTGGAACAGTTTGAGAAACGCTGCCATAGACCTGCAGTACATTCTATTCAGCTAAGACTTCAACGCAGGTGTCTGGTTTTTGTGGATCTGAGTGCTGGCTGCTTTTTGACACTGTACTCCAGATCACAGATCATCTGACTTGACAGGTTGGAAAATTGGGATGGACGTCGGGGATCAGTTCACCGTGAGTTCATGACTTTCTTGCGAAGAGGCGAGGGCCAGAGTTGCTTTGTCACCGTTAGCAGTTATTATTGTAGTCGTATTGACGTTGTATTGTGTTCTCAGGTGAATAAGGTTTTGACTTGTGTGCACACAAACACAGACAGTGCATGCATCCAAACACACATGCGCACACACATGTGCACACGCACACAAACACACACAAGCATGCATGCACGCATGCGCGCGTGCACACACACACACACACACACACACACACACACACACACACACACACACACACACACACACACACACACACACACACACACACTGGCTTTGGGATAAACTGTCCAACACAAAAACATTGAC
>NC_085868.1:30089094-30091594 GCF_034702125.1 Engraulis encrasicolus
GTGTAGTGTAGTGTAGTGTGTGTGTGTGTGTGTGTGTAGTGTAGTGTAGTGTAGTGTAGTGTAGTGTAGTGTGTGTGTGTGTATGTGTGTGTGTGTGTGTGCATGTGCGGTGGGTTGGAATGAAAATTATTCCTCTCGTGTGAAGTGAGGAAACGCTGATAAATCAAAACCCATCAACTTGATTCAGCGCAGTGTAGGTTACTGTAGCTTGCTCGGCAACGGTAAAGTGAAAGTGTTTTGGTGGCGCATTGTACTACAACCGCGGGAGCTAGCACATACACATTTTTTTTTTCATTTCCATTTTACGTTTTCTTCTAAAGTCACTGTTGTAAGGTCAACGGTAGGGGCAGAGAGAACAAGATTTTATATCAGCCGCAAATGATTCATGCAGCTGGACTTTGTCTCACAGATTTTCCGCCTATTGCTTTTGCATTAGCGGATACTTTTTACATTTTTTACAATGACATTACACTTTGCTGACACCTTTTATCCAAAACGACTTACAGTTATTTAGGTACAGGGTATTGGTTACAAGCGCTAGAGCAATATGGAAGGTTTGAACCTGCAACCCTCTGATCTAATGGCCAGCACTCTGAATATAGAATATATACAAAGCGGATTCCAAAAAAGTTGGGACACTTTGTATTTTGTGAATACAATCTACATGCTGGCATTTTCAAAACATCTAATATGTTAATAAGGTAGAGCATTATGTACAGACAACATATCAGTTGTTAAAGTCGAGCAGAATTATTGTTTTGAGGTAATTATGTGATCATTTAAAATTTCACCCTGGCAACAAATCCCAAAAAAGTTGGGACAGGGCCAATAAAATGTTTTTTTTATTGGATAAGACTAAACACAACACAAGGGATGAGACTGAACAGTTAAATACTTTGACTGATGGCATAATTTTATTCATAAATTTGATATTTTGATATGCGAGACATGATTTCAGCAGCTCAACTGATTGGTGTGTTCTTCAACTTGTTTGCCTTTTTGTTATGCGTAATATGTGGCATATCCTGGCTGCAAGAAAACAATTTTGTGACCTGTTTACTCCTATGATGGAACCACACTGTTGGAACATAGTAGAGATTGAAATTTGCCACCATTATGGGGCAATATCTAAAGGCGGTGCTCCAAAATATAATGCCTTGGTAGCTATGTTTGCTGTTTAAAGTCTGTATGTATCATTCAACATTCATGTTAATGCTCTACATGAGTAAGAAGACCCTAACCAAGTCACCTCTGCACCCCCTTACCATCATATATGCTGTCTTTCAGACTGACCACTAAATCAAGCTGAAGTATTCATTTTCTATATAACCTGGAGGATGCATGACTCTATAATTTTCAAAAAGGATTAAATATTTTCCATTCTGTAATCAGAGGACCGTTTCACATGTCTCCTAGGTCCATAGAATAAGATTTTCCGCATGCAACACTGTTTAATGTCTGCATCATGTGCATTAATCAAGTGTTGTGTTTATGGTCATTTTTTCGAGAGCTGTCATTGTTGGAGTGTCATAGTTTGCTTATTTACCACGAGTATGTCATGATCTCATAACTCGTGCAATGATTACACATAATTCTATATTGCGGAAATAGGCCTTATATGTCTGCAATTTTGATAATTCAATCTTTCTGTGTAATAGATAAGTAATAAGTCCCTCTAAATCATCGCTTCTGAGTGCCACAGCCCCCCTGTGATGGTATTTTATTTGTGCATTTATGTTGGCAGTCAATATAGTTCCTTTCAAAATATTCTTCCTTGTGTAATTTTTAGAATTATCCAACTATTACAACATGTTTTGGCCCTGTCCCAACTTTTTTGAGATTTGTTGCATGGGTCAAATTTTAAATTATCACATAATTACCTCAAAACAATAATTCTACTCGACTTAAACAACCGATATGTTGTCTGTACATAATGTTCTACCTTATTAACATATTGGATGTTTTGAAAATGCCAGCCTTTTGATTTTATACACAAAATACAAAGTGTCCCAACTTTTTTGGAATCCGCTTGTACTAGCAAGATCATTAGCTTGTGTGCCCTTATCGGGAGACCTAAGAACATTCCTCTTTTGATACAAACAGAACACAGGGGCTGCAGAGTACGTTCAGACACACTAAGCCATTGTTAAGGTATGTTACAAATGTATCATGAAAGTCTCTGAAGGTACTCTGTAGCTTCTGTCAGGATCACCTGATCAGGACAGCCAATCAAAACTGACAAGACAAGTTCAATAAAACTACCTTACAGACACTTGGAGGGCAGAAATGCGCCTTTCTCCGATGATATGACTAATTAAGCTGTATCGTTGTAATGACCTGAGTATCCTCAGTAAACTCTGAACATGATTGACAAATCTCTGCCTCTGTGTCTATCTTCCACCTGTGAACACAATTCTTACAACTCTAACCATTGAGCCATAGCTGCCCCATACTCAGATGACACTTTTGTCCACAACTGACCCTTTGATCCAAGAGAGTT
>NC_085868.1:30096594-30119094 GCF_034702125.1 Engraulis encrasicolus
CGTGTGGTCGGCTGCGATTTCTACATTTTTGTCTGCCGCTTCAAATACACACACACACGTTCACGCACACAGAGACAGAGACAGACAAACGCACAAACACACACACACACACACACACGCACACGCACATGCACACAGACACAGACACAGACACGCACGCACTAGCACACAGACACACACACACAGACACACACACACACACACACACACACACACACACACACACACACACACACACACACACACACACACACACACACACACACACACACACACACACACACACACACACACACACACACACCACCATCCCAACCCTGCCTCCTCTCCTCCTTACCTCCTTTCCTCATGTACTGCTGGGGTTAAACATTACTGCAGCTTGGAGAGAAATTCCACTCTCAAGTGATATAATTCAGGGTAGAGGCGAGAACGAAATGATAACACAGGAGAACACATCAACGAAGAGGAGGAGGAGGAGGAAGAATAAAAAGAGAGTCATGAGAATGTGTGTGTGTGTGTGTGTGTGTGTGTGTGTGTGTGTGTGTGTGTGTGTGTGTGTGTGTGTGTGTGTGTGTGTGTGTGTGTGTGTGTGTGTGTGTGTGTGTGTGTGTGTGTGTGTGTGTGTGTGTGTGTGTGTGTGTGTGTGTGTGTGTGTGTGTGTGTGTGTGTGTGTGTGTGTGTGTGTGTGTGTGTTTAAGATTCTGTAGGGGCTCGTGTTTTCACACATGAACTGTGGCATTAGCAAATGAGGTTTTGTGATCAGAAAAGCTAACAGGAGGGAGGCAAAGGGGTCAGTTGTCCAGGGCCTAGTGGGAAAAGGGGCCCAGAATTGGTTCCTCATTACATTATATGTATTGGGTAGGTGGGGGCTTTTAGATGGCTTTGTCCCGGGCCCGGCCAAAGCTGACAGCGCCACTGTTTGTTTGCAAGTCCAATAACAGCTTTTACTGAGCCCAGGGCAAAATCATCTGAAAGGGCTCCGACCAAATGCATTTAATGGAATGAGGACATCAATGTAGCCCCCCTTTGTCCCTGGGCCTGGGAAAACTGCTCCCTTTGTCCATGTCTTTCGGCTTCACTGCATACTCACATGTTTTAATTGGAAGTGTTTTTTTTTCCTGTCAGCTGATTCTCATGGGAAACAATTAAACATCTGTAAATTTATTCATTGGAGGGAAATTGCTACGCGTTTCCTTTTTTTCTTCTTTTTTTCACCCACTTCTTTCGCCATTTGCTAGAGAAAGGCATTGACACACTCACGAAAATAAAAGCACAGGCCATTTACATCTCTTCTTATTGGGCCTCCATATTGATTCAGACCGGAATATTACACCGCTAATGAGAATTTCACAGCAGCGTTTTACAGCTAAAAATGAAAGAAACCCAGGACTTTCTGGCTGTAAAATCGATCACAGCAAGGAGAAGAGAGAAGAAGAAAATAACCCAAACTTCAACACCCCTGCAATACTTTTTAACATTTTTTAGTATGGCGGCCATGAAGGCAAAAAGCATCTGCATTCAAGAGAGCCTTACTACAGCAGACGTTATGAAATCAGCAGTGTGAGTCAATGGAGAGAGAGAGAGAGAGAGAGAGAGAGAGAGAGAGAGAGAGAGAGAGGGAGTCGTGTAATCTCTGCCAGTCATTCTAATGAGGTTTGTGGGGGTCAAAGAGCAAAGCGTAGACACGTCAAACACTCTGTCATTTCAGTCCTTTCTTTGCTGACTGGCTGAGAGCCGCTCTCAGGGGTCACAAACACAAACACAAACACAAACACACACACACACACACACACACACACACACACACACACACACACACACACACACACACACACACACACACACACACACACACACACACACACACACACACACACACACACTGTAGGCGGAGGGGAAAAGATGTTTCAGTGGGATTTAGAAGATTGAGGAGTGTAGCACCTGGGGCCTCTGCTCTGAGGCACACCTGCCATACCTGTCACACAGTACTGTACACCCAGAGCTGATGAAGATTTCATGACATTGACAAACACACACACACACACACACACACACACACACACACACACACATGCACACACCCACACACACGCACCAAATTGATATTCCACAATTGTGGTACGCTCACACATGTGCATGAGCGAACGTGTGCGCACGCACGCATGCACACACACACACACACACACATGCACACACACACACACACACACACACACACACACACACACACACACACACACACACACACACACACACACAGAATCACAGTTATAAATTTGCCAATTTTATTGCATTTCATCCAATTTATTTGTACCTGTTCGTTGTCACTGTTTTTCAGGCTTGTCCACAAATATGGGCCTACAGAACATACAGTATGTATTTTCATATTTTTGTCATATTTTTAGCCTTACCCTACTCGTAACTGAATACACTATGACATGCTACATTTCCTTGTACCAAAATGCCTGTGTATTTGTAGGAGATGCAATCTGCGCGTAGTGTAAACTGTAAAACTGTACATTTCTCCTGGGATTGCTTTGAAGACGGCGGAGTGGTTGTATTCATTCTCACCAGGAAGAAGCTTTTCCACCGAATCACACTTGCATATGGCGTTACATATGTCATTGCAAAAGCCCATATGGCCTTCAAAATAAAGCGGTGTGACAAAGGGCAACACATACCAACTTATCATAAAAACGGCATGTCTTACGTAATTCAAACACTACTTCAGTTGAATGCCTACACCTTTCTTTTTTTATTCAAGCGCTACTTCAGTTGAATTCCTTCAATTCAAATGCTGGTTGAAGTCCTTCATGCCGTTCACCTTTCTCTATTATTCAAGCACTACTGCAGTTGAATCGTGCCATGTGCACTGGATGGGTTAAATGACTGTAAGATGTGTAATTGCATTAGATGACGTTTGTCTGGCCGCAGTTAGAAAACCAGATATCAAATAGCATACCAAACTATGGGGTTAACATTGAAACCTTTCTTTACTACTAAACTTACTTATACTGTATGTAATCAAATTACTAGTGCATTGCTTTTAAGTTGGACATTCAGTTCAATAAAGACGCTTTTGCACACCTCTGTAGTTGGGCAGGTGCGTAGGATGTTATCCCAGCCGGGTTGTCAGTGAAGTGAAAAGAAATCCCGCACACTGTCCATTCCACCAACAAACTTTAATACAACGTTTCGGTCATCCGACCTTCTTCAGGTAAAGTTTACCTGAAGAAGGTCGGATGACCGAAACGTTGTATTAAAGTTTGTTGGTGGAATGGACAGTGTGCGGGATTTCTTTTCACTTCACAAGTTGGACATTCAAACACGAATATCCTTGGTGAGGTAAATAAGCACCCTCATCTAAAGTTCTCACCTCCCACATATTCACTGGGATGTACAACTCATTGGAGACATGTTGCTTTCTTGTGAATAGGGAGGGAAAGTAATCTCATCGCCCCCTGCTGGCAACGTTCCAACCCCCTGCAACAAATGAATGTTTTTTTTCTTTGAAAAATTACATCTCGGCCCTGACGACGAAGTAGAAGTAGTGGCAGTCATATGATGGGCATGTTGGCCCGTTTTATCGAATCAGGTGGTAAAATGTTAGTTTTTTCACTGATCTGAGCTGATTTTGATATTCTTTAAAAAGCTAATACAGAACTACACTGACTGGCATGTGTGGCTTGTTTACTCCATGTAATTAGCATAGCCAAATTAGCATAGCCAAACATGAGCCAGAGAGGTGGTTACTCGTCACCACAGAAGCCATCATATCTACTAGAGAATTTAAAACCATACCAAAATGATCGCGTGTATATATGTGTAATAAGAAGACAATGTGGAACTCATAGGATTACAAGAATGTGAAGATATGCGAAGAACTTGCGTTCGTTCGCGTTCATTTGTTTCTCTGTGTTGTCAACGAGGCGCGAAGCACAGCATGCTGGGAGCTGTAGTCCGTTTCCGACCAGATTGGCACAATTTCTATTTTTCTTAAAAGGGCAAAAAATGACTTACGATTTTCACAGGTAGTAGTTCATGCTATTGTGTACGCTGAAAAATGTGTCTGGTGTTATAGTTCCAAGTCATATCTTTGTGGGATTTTTTTAAAAACGTGTCTATGGGAGTTTCAATAGGATCGCCCTGGTGTTTGGAGCGTAACCACTAGGATCGCTGTTTTCCATTTTCCCTCCCAATGATTAAGCGAAAATAGTTCCAATTTTAAGTGCTGTGCCACATATGCCACATGAATGTAGACTTTGTGTGTGTGCGTGCGTGCATGCGTATGTGTGCATGCATGTGTGTATACTATGCCCTGTCACATGAAATCAAGGATTAAAATGTACTCATCGGTTGACACTATCCTGTTGATATTACCTGCTGAAAGCTCACCACCATTTCTTTCGCAGAGACTGTCTACTATAGCATATAGCCTCTGGATAGACAAGATCTCTCATCAGGAAAGCATTGATTGGTTTGAAGTTCATCTGAAGGTGGGCCCGTCGGTCCCAGGGCTGGGTGTTATCACTCACATGAAGCCTAATCCCAATCAACACTGCTCCTGTCCAAACCAATCAAATCTATGTAAGTGTGCACAGGGCTGATACAGATACCCTAACACCGTGTATTCACTCTGTCTCTGTCTGTCTGTCTGTCTCTCCCTCTATCTCTTTCTCTCCGTGTGTGTCTGTCTATCTGTCTCTCTCCCTTTCTCTCTCTCTCTCCCTCTCTCTCTCTCTCTCTCTCTCTCTCTCCCTCTCTCTCTGTACCTGCCTGCCTGATGCATCGACTATCCCACATACTCTGTAAAAGTGAAGGGAGCGCTTGGATTTTTATTTTTCGTGGCAGAGATGCTCTGAGTGAAAGACACGAAACGTGCGGTTCACTTCAAACCGCATCCTGCAGCAGTGGTTCTTGTGGCCTTCTTCAATATGTATCGTCTATTTCAGATCCAATCCAATCATCAATCATGTAATATGGCTCGCGTGATGGATTTCTGCAAGATGTTGTGTTGTGTTGGGTTGTGCTGCGTGTGGTTGTGCTGAGGGAGGGAGGGAGAGAGGGAGAGAGAGAGAGAGAGAGAGAGAGAGAGAGAGAGAGAGAGAGAGAAGAGAGAATTTGTGTGTGTATGTGTGCGTTTGTGTGTGTGTGTGTGTGTGCGTGTGTGTGTGTGCGCGTGTGTATGCGTATGCATAACGTGTATGCACATGTATTTCAATGCATGTCACGAACAGGCATTGGATCTGACGTGCGTATGGTATCTAACCCACACTCTGTATGCACGTACAGATTCTTTGCATAAGGTTTGTGTGTGCCCTGTAACAGCTGCCCTCCTCCTCCTGCTGCAATGATGAAGGTGTGTGTGTGTGTGTGTGTGTGTGTGTGTGTGTGTGTGTGTGTGTGTGTGTGTGTGTGTGTGTGTGTGTGTGTGTGTGTGTGTGTGTGTGTGTGTGTGTGTGTGTGTGTTTGTGTGTTTGTGTGTGTGTGTGTGTCTATAGCATGAGATTTGTATGAGGCGTGGATCTGCTCGTAAACATCTGGCTACTTCTTCCCCCTTTAATGTTGAAGGGTGTGTGTGTGTGTGTGTGTGTGTGTGTGTGTGTGTGTGTGTGTGTGTGTGTGTGTGTGTGTGTGTGTGTGTGTGTCTGTGTCTGTGTCTGTGTGTGTGTGTGTGTGTGTGTGTGTGTGTATGTGTCTGTGTGTGTGTCTGTGTGTGTGTGTGTGTGTGTGTGTGTGTGTGTGTGTGTGTGTGTGTGTGTGTGTGTGTGTGTGTGTGCATGCCCGTCGCTTGTGCACAGTTTACATCGGCACCCAGCGCTGGATGGTAATCTGTCATACAGGGCATTTTCCCAGTGGGCCGATAGTCCCCAGGGGCAGATGCTGTTATTTATTTTGTTTGATTGTTTGTTTCTAGGCATTGGCCCACATTTAAGAGGGAGCGCTGCCCATTGGTCCACCTTCAGCATAGACAGCGGTCTGAGTCAAGCAGTGTATAGTCTGAAAATAGCTTGTGTATGTGAGGGGCCAGCCGAAAAACGCCCAGTTGGGTTTTTGGCCCCAGGCCAGCCCTGCAGGCACCTGCTGTGAATGGAACTGGTTGTTTGTTTACAGAGACTTATACCATGGGCAGGGTGACATTTCTCATTGTGATGTGTTAAATGGAACACTGATTTATTCCCTATATACAGTACACACACCTATGGAGTAGGCCTATGGTCCCAGTTCTCTGACCGCATGCCACATGTGTATCAAGGCACTTTGACAAGAATGTGCCACACCACATGGCATCGGCATGGTTAACTCCCCGTGCCGCTGAAGTGGAGAGACACAGGAGGTGATTGGAGATGGTGGGGTGTTGGTTAAGAGTACCTGTTGAAGGTAAAAGCTCGCACATCCAATGTGATTGATGAATCTGATCTGGGAGCAGGACCAATAAATAGCCAGATAAAAAGAAAGAAAAGTCCGCGACAACCAGGATTTTTTGCTCCCACTCATTTTTTATTTTTCCGGGACGTTTGGGGTAGAAAGCCTTCTTCAGACGTCTGAAGAGGGGTTTCTACAACACCGCACCATCTCCAATCACCTGACAAAAATCCTGGTTGTAGCGGACTATCTGCCAATACCTGGCAGGTGGGGGGCTTGGTTGAGTGGATTATCTGGCAGAGTGGAGGAGTGGGAGGTGTGGGAGGGTTGGGTTGGAGGGAGTGGTAAGGGGTGCGTTGGTGTGTGTGTGTGTGTGTGTGTGTGTGTGTGTGTGTGTGTGTGTGTGTGTGTGTGTGTGTGTGTGTGTGTGTGTGTGTGTGTGTGTGTGTGTGTGTGTGTGTGTGTGTGTGTGTGTGTGTGTGTGTGTGTGTGTGTGTGTGTGTGTGTGTGTGTGTACAGGAATTGGTTGAGGGACAATAAGTGTTTGTAACTCCCCACACTGCTAAATTGGACAGGAGGAGGAGATGATTGTAGAAGCTGGTAAGGAGTGCAGGGGTGGGGGAACCTGGTAGAGTGGTTGTGTGGTGGGGTTGGAGGGAGTGATAAGGGTTGTAGGTGTGTGTGGGGACAGGGGGGTTGCTTGAGGGACAAAAAGCGCTGCATCATGTGCCATTGTTAACTCCCCGTGCTGCTAAAATGGAGACAGAGGAGTTGATTGGAGATGGTGCGTTCAGTGCAGAGATGGTGGTGTTGGTTGAGTGGAGTACCTGGCAGATTGGGGTATGGTAGGATAGGGTTGGAGAGGTGAGGAGTGAGTGCTAAGCAGTGTTGCCAGATGTTGCGGTTTCCCGCCCAATCGGGCTGCTTAGGATGGCCGTAAAAATGTCATTTAGCAGAAAAAAAACTTTGGCCATAGAAATCAATAGAATTGGACGGGATTTAGTGCTTCCAGGCAGGTTTTGAGACTTTTTGGGGCTGGAAATCATCAGCCTCATCTGGCAACCCTGGTGCTAAGGGGTGCAGGGCTGTGTGGATACAGAGACAGGGGGCTTGGTTTATGGCAGTGATTCCCAAACCTTTTCTGCCAACCCCCCACTTTTGGACCTAAGAATATTTCCGCGACACACACATACACTCACACATACACACACACACACACCTCCCATTTCCCAAACGCAAAAACATATTTTTGCAAAATCCTCATGGAAATTACACATTTATTAGCCATTGAAGTGAGTATTGTTACTGACAGTGGAAAGATAAAAAAAATATATTAAAGGTTTTCTGCAACTGTCCGCAACCCCCGTGCAGTACCACTGTCACCCCCTTAGGGGTCCCGACCCCCAGTTTGGGAACCGCTGGTTTAGGCAGTGATTCTCAAACTTTTTCAGACCGAGGACCACTTTATCCCCCCAAAATTGTTCAGGGGACCACCTGTCAACTGAAATGACAGTTGACAAGTGCTAATTTGACACTGCTACTGTAATTTCGATGCAGATCACTCACTTTTTATTCACATTACAGTCTTATTGTGGTAAAAATGTGAGTTCAGCTATGTTTAGCTTTGTAATAATGTTACAGATATAGCCAACTGCTAGCTTGTCTTGGAAAAGTAGAAATTCCCTCCGAGGACCACCTGAGCTTTGTCGCGGACCACACTTTTAGAACCGCTGGTTTAGGGCCACATGGCATCTTTAACTCCCTGCGCCTCTACAGTGGAGAGAAGCAGGGGGCTGATTGGAGAAGGTAGGGGGTGTGAGGGAGCCGAGATGTGGGGTGTAGGAGTTGGTTGAGTGGAGTATTTGTCAGCCGGCTGCCATCATGTTTTAGCGTATGTATCACACGCTAGTGCATTCGGCATGTTGGTGCGACACCTTTTGAAAGCGTTTTATGGACTTTTGACACATGATGAGGTTTGCACAGTTTTCCTGCCGTGTCTGCGATTTTCTTTTGCCACCGCGCATTTAAGCTGCTAAATGCAAATATGCTTTGCTCTGCCCGAACCAAAACCATCCCTTAACCTAACCTGTCAGTAAAGCAATTTCTAGCTTAATTGTGCCCAACCCAAAACCATCCCTAAACCCAACCTGTCACAGGGCGTTGTGGAGCACGCCTTAACTTACAAGGGGGTATTGGTCACACTTGATAGTTGGCTCAAATCTGTGTCATCTATACGCAATGCATGATGACATGTTGCAGTCAGATTGGTGTGTTAAGGCGTGCTTAGTGGGGATGTAATGGTGCATACAGTGTTGCATAGTGATGCAAAAGGCCACCAGTTTGACAAGCATGTTTGAGAGACAGTTACGGCCAGGAAAAGGGTTTAGGTCAGGGCAACATGGCCTTACGGTAAAAAGGTAAAAGGCAAAAGGTAAAGGTTTATCATCATGTATTGAGGACTTTGAGTTCATATATTGACGTGTCAGAGGTGACACTGGTTTGTATCGGAAATGTAAGGGGATGCGAGTGAAGAGTTTGGTGTAGTTGGTTGAGCATCTGGCAGAGTGCAGTGTGGAGGTGTGCTGAGGAGGTATGGGGTGCATCCCAATATGTGTCCTTGCCTCCTCCACTTGTGCTTGTCTCCTCGTCCCGCCTCCTGGCCCCTCCTCCGTGGAGAAAACGATAAAGTTTCCCAGCTGTCAGCCTCGCCACAACAACTTTTGAGGGACTGTTTTTCATTCACCATAACAATTGCAAACGAGAAAAAGACTTTACAATTGAGCTTTTGCAAGATATTGAAATATAATGCTGTTGTCAGTGATGTCATCATGACGAGAAGCAAGTGGAGGAGGCAAGTGGAGGAGGCAAGGTCACATATTGGGATGCACCCATGGTGTTATTAAAGGGTGTTCAGAGGAGGATCTGGCAGACTGGAGGTGTGGTCAAGTTGTAGATAGTTATAGAAAAAAATATTTGAAATTGTATTGGGTATGGGGATACATAGATGGGGATGGGGTGGTAGAGTGGGGTGTGGAGAGGTGCTGAGGAGGTATAGAGGTATTGACGGGGGTTAAGTTGGGTATCTGGTGAAGTCGTGGTACTGTATGGTGGGGATGGAGAGAGAAGGAAGGAGTCAATTGGAGATGTTAGGGGGTACAGGGAGCAGGGGTGAGAGTGGAGTGGCAGTATCTGTTGGAGCTGAGGTGTGGAGGAGCTGGCAAGATGTAGAGTAGAATACAATCACAGTCATCTGATCAAGCCCAGAGGGATACCAGAGGTACTGCTGAGTGTGCTTGTCCATCGCATACTGCAGCAGCACCCCCCTCCCACTCTCTCTCTCCCTCTCTCTCTCTCTCTCTCTCTCTCTCTCTCTCTCTCTCTCTCTCTCTCTCTCTCTCTCTCTCTCTCTCTCTCTCTCTCTCTCTCTCTCTGTCTCTCTGTCTTTCTCTTTCTTTCCTTCTTTTTCTTTCTTTCTTTCTTTCTTTCATTTTAACAATGGTTGCCTGCCGATTGCATCAGCATGGCTCCAGGCTAGGAATATGTACATGGACCACCTACTGCATATTTACCACAGAGTAGATATTGCACCAATCAGGAGGGCCATCTTGTGCATCTAAATGGATCACACCCCCACTCTATTTTTTTTCCTGAATGGGCCCGCAGTGAAGTGGAGCGGAGAGTTAAGATGAGTTGAAACAAGGTAGCTTTCCCTCGAGGTTCAAGTCAACAAAGTAGTCACAGCTGCTGTTCGACACACATCTTCTTCTGCCTTAGGGGTGGTCGCATCGGCGAGAGTCATCACCTCAGCATTGTCAGCGTTGAATCATAGAATAAGTCAGCGTTTGAATTACATATTCATTAACCTATGAGTCAGTGTTTGGATTACATATTCAGTTTTATACAGTATGACTCAACACCACAGATTTGGATGAATGTGAGCAGACAGATGCTATAGTAGTATGAAACTTAAGGATCTGTTGCTACAGGATCTCCTGTCTGCCTATCACAAACATATGTCTGTGTAAAAAGGAAAAACATTGCAACATAAAACTCTGGCAACTGATACATTTTCAAGTCTTTTATTAAAAGATAATACTCATTGCATTCATAATGTTATATTATAATTAACACACATTAATGAATTAATCAGTTAAAATGCAACCAATTGACTTGTTTAGCCCACATTTTCATAGTCCCTTGCAGTCTTGCTGTCTTGTAGATACACTGTTCAGGCCTGTTCACTGCCTCGAAAAAACACAGCATTTTTGTTTTGTTCAGTGTGGTTTAATGTGTGCCACACTAACGTATATAGCAAGGCAGGCCATCAAGTTGGGAATCGTATCTGTTAACGCCACATTTGACTTCACACTCTGCTGCGTGCCATTCCCAGATTGGGATTCGAGAGACGAAATTGGAAAAACACAACGACACGCGCACATAATCTTCTTTTTCATGATTAGTTTGTTTGCTTTTTCCCACCCTCTTAACCCCCTTCTCCCTCTACATTACCCCTTCTCCCCTCTACCCTACCCCCCATGTGTGTCAATTTCTCAATTTCACCTCTGGTTGGCTATTGAAACATCTGCGGCGTGAAGATTTTCTAGGGGAGCACAGCACACTACCGAGGAAAAACGCGTGATTTGGTAGCAGGTAGACAGGGTGTCAAACTGATGCTCTTTTAGCCGGCGGAATTACAAAGAAATTGGTGCTTTGCCACCCATAAAAACAGCGCCTCCTCTCCTCTCAGCTGTGTTTTTTTTATTTCACAGCCCAGCCCTTAAAAACTTGGCAGATGTTCATCCTCCATCACCTCCTCCATCACCTCCTCTCGCACCAACATCACCTCCAAACCCCAGTTTCACTCCAACCCCCTCCCTCTTTTCTTTCCTCTGTTCCATTCAAATTGTAGTTGTACTTTTTTATTCGAACTTTTTATTTTATTTCGACTGTTTTACGGCTTTACAAGGTGGATGGTTGTAGGCAAACGTTTAACACCTCACTGATCGCCTTGATTGGTTTGAACTTTAAATTCGCAGGCTGAACATACAGGGCATTGTTTACACCCCAACACACACACCCCCTCACCCCCGTCCCCCTTCTCCATCTCCATCACTCTTTCTGTCTTTTCATTCTTTCTCTCCCTCCCTCTCTCTCTCTCTCTCCACCTGCCTCTCTCTCTCTCTCTCTCTCCACCTGCCTCTCTCTCTCTTTCTCTCCCCTCCACCCCTAACACTCTTTCTATCTCTACCTCCCTTTCCCTCCCTACACCCCTCCATCTCGCTCTCTCTCCATCTCAGCCAGCATAGCCTTCCCTGGCTGTTCGTTCCAGCTCATCAGGATTTGTCTGTGTTGTTTGAACACCTCTCATCTTGATGGGCCGCTCTAATGAGACTCTCCGCTGCTTTTGTGATGTGATCAGAGATAGGGTCTCCCTGTTGTCCTGCCTTGACTGCTGCATACTGTTTTTAAATGGGAGGGGGAGAGAGAGAGAGAGAGAGAGAGAGAGAGAGAGAGAGAGAGAGAGAGAGAGAGAGAGAGAGAGAGAGAGAGAGAGAGAGAGAGATGGCAGTAGCAGAGAGAAAGGGGCAGAGAAGCGGGGGGAGAGAGAAGACAAAGAGTGATGGAGATGCAGAGAGAGGGGGAGAAAGACAGGGAAAGAGAAAGAGGGAGGAAATAGAGAGAAAAAGAAAAGAGAGGAAGAGAAGAGAAAGAGTGCACTCATTGAAGCATGATGCCTGCCTTGGTACGCCATTCAGCAGCAACAGCAGCAGTAGCCCCATTGAGAGGCTTGAAGCGCGAAGGCCTCCAAACTCTGCCTGAAGGTCTCTCCGAATGAAGGCACTCCTTCTAATGAAGCCACGCACGCACAGGCCCAGGCGACGAGCAGAGCTGGACTGGGGGAGAAATAGGGCCCGGGCACTTTTGACTTAAAGGGATATGCCACTATTTTGGGGCTGAATACGGTTAAAATCCTTGCCCTGGGTTTATAAAGGTGGTAAAGTGTCTTATTTTTCATGTTAGGCATTGTCCTGTTGTAGGGAGGGAGTAAGTATCTAAGTTAGAGAGAGTCAATGAATCACACATGCTACAGTGATCCATTGACTTCACTAGCTTAGCTACTCCCTGTTTTAAATCAATCAATCAATCAATCAATCAATCAATCAAGCAGGTTTATTAGGAACATGTGCTATGTTTCCATTTCATGCATCACACCAGATTTAGACTTGGACTAGTTTTCATCAGTAGTAGTAAAAATTAAATAGTATACAATAGAATAATAAAGTAAAGCAGCAGTCAAAAACAAAATGAAAATACAGATAAAAACAATAAACAAATCACTCATGTTCCCTGAGGATCTTATGGATCTAGCAGGGCGATGACATATAAACTGCAAAAGACAAGGTGGGGCAAGACCATGTAAAATCTTGTATACTAAACAGAGGCTTGAAAACTCTAAAATTTTCAAAACTTTATAAATTCAATTATGTTTCTCCAAAATATTGCAGTGGTGGTAGTGAAGTGTTTTTTTGTCAAGAATGTTTAAAGCTCGTTTAAATTGTGACACTCATGGACTTATGGTATATTCGTTGGCCAGCCCTCAACAGGTGATGCAATATGCAATATGAGAAAAGATGAGACCATGCATGAATGTTTTGGCTACATCCATGGAAAGTGAGGATCTGATATGTGTAAAATTTGCTATGTTATATTTAATTGTTATCAAAAAATATTGTCATATTTTTAATATGTTTTTTAAAGTTGAGATTTTAGTCAAGTGTAACGCCGAGATATTTAAATTCAGTGACTATATCAATAGATTCATTTTTAATGTTAATGTTTGCTGTTGGAGTCTGCCCTTTGTTTTTATAGAAAAACATGCCTTTTGTCTTACTGATGTTCAGAGTAAGACAAGACTTAACTTAAAGCAAGACAACGCCTAACATGAAAAATAAGACACTTAACCACCTTTATAAGCCCTGGCCAACGATTTTAACTGTTTTAAGCCCCAAAGGAGTGGCATACCTCTTTAAAGGGGTCCCTCATAATTAGTGGCGCAGAACTGATTCACCAGAAGGCCCCGTACCCTCGTGGGCCCCTACGTATTTTCAGAAATGTCAATCATTTTTTTTACATTTCTGAAAGTAGGGGCCCACGAGGGTGCGGGGCCCACCGGGAAATGCCCGCTATCCCAGATGGCCAGTCCAGCCCTGTCGATGAGACATGGGGCGGGGGGAAAGGAGAGAAGCAGAACAGAAACAGGCACCCGTGGTCGATCATCCATCACACATACAAACGCAGCTGAGACACTTTTTTTGCTGGGGGTATAAGATTGTCATGCACGGACAATAGGCAGGCAGTGGCTTGGAGAGACTATGACCTCGATGATACTTCCACAACAGTGAAGAAATATGGAGTTAGTGTGAGAGCGGAGATACTATTGTGGCCACACTGAAGAGACATGGACAGCTAAAAATGCAGTGTTAATTCAACAATAAGAGAATCTATTTAACTTCCTCTAGAGTGCATGTGGTCCTAGAGTACTCTCTAAGTGTTGAATTTTTCACCACCTTTTTTTACTGTGTAGAGAGTATGAGAGCAGATGAAGGATGAGAAACTGGAGGAGAGTTTCAGGTAAGAGACTTCACAAGGACAGAGACAGATCGAAAAAGCAGCTCTGGCCAAGGACAGAGTACAAGAGATGAGTACCATTCTTCAATCATTTCAAAATACATGCACACACTTTTTTATGACCTACGGTTCGATACACCCCACGATTTCACATAGCCAACATTATAAAATGAAATACATAAAAACTGTGATAGTTTATAGGTAAAATAGATTACAAGAGACTACTAATAATTTTCAAAATTTCAATAAAATAATGATAATTATTTGAAGCTTTGAAGCACTATCACTTCATATCATATGGTTGTTTTCTGGACTGCTGTGTAACAAAACTTTGAAAGGGTGTATCACAATACTGCCTCCTTGTATCACGATACAGTATCGTAATTCTGTGTATCGTAATTTCTCGGTTCGATACCATATCGTTACATTCCTAACACACACACACACATACTGTAGCCTATATATGGTATATAACTGAGATAATAAGCACTTTGACATTTTATATTTTAATATACTGCAGTTTAACAAGGTCACATCTTTGTTCTGTGATGTGACCATAGAGTCGGGAGGGATTGTAGGCTATGTCAGATCACAGATTCACAAAAAACCCCAATGGATGAAAGGTTCCGGCACACTGACAATACAGCATGTGAGATGGGCCCGATTCGAAACGGGAGGTAGTGACTCGATGACTCTCCTCCTACATAAACATGTCACTGATCAGATAGGTCAAGTTAGCTGATGAGGCAGCCGTTACGAACGGCACTAACGAGTGCGCCGCCTTGCGCATTTGATGTTACGGCGATTCTATGGCGGGAGTTACGTTCATCACGTTAGCGCTTAGCTTACGCATGCTATTTGAACGGTGAATGATCGTCAGACGGCGGAATCGTAAAATAGGCTATAAATAGATCTAGCGACAGCATATTTAGATACTACAATGTTGATTTATGCATTCGATTTTCAATATCTACATACATAAGTGTCAGAATAAAGAATATGATAAGGTAGTAGCTTGGGAAGTAGCCATGTTTGTTTTTCAGTGGTGAAAACAAATATGTTTCCCCGCTGTCAGCCTGGCCAAAACAATTTTTGGGGGACTACTCTTCATTCACCATCCAGTTTGCAAATGAGAAAATAGCTTTACAATTGAGGTTTTGCAAGATATTGAAATATAATGCTGTTGTCAGTGATGCCATCATGACAAATTACTTCCTGGTACGAGGCCACAAACACAAGTGGAGGACGCTAGGTCGCATATTGGAACGCACCCTTAGAGAAGGGGTACCCAACCTCTCTGGGCCTCAGGGCAACCAAGGACTATCAAGGCTTACTGAAGGCTACCTGAGGGATACCCGAGGGCTGCTCAAAATCATCTCATTCAAAGTCATCTACCGATTGTCCTGACATAATTTTCAAATCACACTATGCAAAATGGTTGATTCATTTTCATAATTGATCATGTTAATTAACAACAACAAAAATCTATGACTAAAGCGTTGTCATAGTCACTATTTTTACACATTCTTGGTGAGCATCTTGGAAGGTCCTGGAGGGCTACCTGGTGCCACAAGCACCACCTTGGCGATGCCTGGACTTAGATATGACTTAGAGAGTTAATTGTCACACTTTTAGTGTTGATTCTACTCTTTAAATGTTGGATTAACACTGTAAGATTTACTGTACAGCTACCGCTGCTGCTGAACGTGAATTGACCCCATCCTCCGAGTGCACCGGCCACACAAATAGACTATTATCAAAGCCAAAGACCGTAGCACAGCAAACAGGCTAACCAAGCATAACTGATTAACGCTGACCTTCTTCTGGCCGTCTTTTCATCCCGAGTCATACAGACAAAGAATTAATAATTTTTTAAAAATCTGAGTTGCTGAAGCGTAGCTGCAAGGTTAAGAGGTATCTGTAAATGAAAACAAAAGGAAGTGACATGCTGGTTATGCACTAATTACGAGAGAGAGAGAGAGAGAGAGAGAGAGAGAGAGAGAGAGAGAGAGAGAGAGAGAGAGAGAGAGAGAGAGAGAGAGAGAGAGAGAGAGATGGGATAGGAGAAAGCGTGGGCAAAGAGAGAGTGATAGAGTGGTGGAGGAGAGGCGGAAATAGAAGATGGAATGGACAGGGAGAGATAGAGAGAGAGAGAGAGAGAGAGAGAGAGAGAGAGAGAGAGAGAGAGAGAGAGAGAGAGAGAGAGAGAGAGAGACTCACAGGCTGAAGCACATCTTGAGGTGAATTGAAAAGGTGCTTGAAATGATGAACCTGTGAAAATACATAAATGGCAGTTTTCCACACTTCTAGTCTGGGGTTTATGGAATACAACTTTCTTTATCTGGACATAAGTGTGGTGTAGAGGACGTCTCCTCATAACCCCTTTACTTATATAAAATTCACCCCCATCCACACACACACACACACACACACACACTCTACCCCCCTCTCCACACACACACACACACACACACACACACATGCACACACAAACACACACACACACACACACTACACTACACTTATCTGAAGTGACATGAGCCAGACAAATGTCAGTCTATCTGTCACGATGATGTCTAATACTGATGTTGGTGGCGTGTGATCCTCATTGCTCATCATGTGTGGCTCTGGGGGGGTTGAGTTTCTTTGACAGCCGCCAGACTTATAAACGTATCTTAATCCTTCATGTGCTTCACCACACACTCTGCACACACTCATATGAACACACACACACACACACACACACACACACACACACACACACACACACACACACACACACAGACACACACACACACACACACACACACACACACACACACACACACACACACACACACACACACACACACACACACACACACACACACACACACACACACACACACACACACACACACACACACACTGAAAGAGAAGCTAAGCAATCGGGTTGCCACTACTCCCCATATTCTGTTCTGTTCTGTTCTGTTCTGTTCTCTCTCTCTCTCTCTCTCTCTCTCTCTCTCTCTCTCTCTCTCTCTCTCTCTCTCTCTCCTCTCTCTCTCCTCTCTCTCTCTCTCTCTCTCTCTCTCTCTCTCTCTCTCTCTCTCTCTCTCTCTCTCTCTTTCTCTCTCTCTTTCTCGGAAGGGGAGTGGGGGTCACAAAACCATCTCAGACTAGCATCTGTTCTCACAACGATGACTACAATCCTAACATGCTAAATGTTTGGGTAAACAATGCCATAATTGTAAGATCCTCTCTCTCTCTCTCTCTCTCTCTCTCTCTCTCTCTCTCTCTCTCTCTCTGTCTCTCTCTCTCTCTCTCTCTCTCTCTCTCTCTCTCTCTCTCTCTCATACACACACACACATACACACACACTCTGTCTATCTCTTCCTCCTTCCCCTCTTCCCCATCCCTTTGTTTTCTGTCTTCTGCTGTTTACAAACTGGTCTTGTTGTGCGTTAGCAAACAAGCTGAGCCTCTTGAAAAGAGAAAAGTGAGTGAGCAAACTTTTGTTTTTCTCCCCAACTAGAACCCTACTCTACTCACTGCCTCATTTAGAGAAGAGCGCACAGGATCAATGTGGCGATCATGTCTCTTTTGTTATTCCAATTATGTTTTTCCTCCGTTTTTGTTTTGCTATTATGTGCACTTCTTGCATTGAGCAGTCACATCTTGATGTTTTTCATGCTTTTTCAAATTCAAATTAATTTAATTTAGTATTATTCAGTTGAGAAATAAGTGTGACTGTTTTTGGATAAAGTATTGTCAAAGCTACTGTTTAAAAACAAGACTCAAAAATATAAAAGATATAAAAGACGGTTAAAAGCTTAAAATTGTCCTTAAGTGAACAAAGCAGGTAATTACACTGAAAAGCTACTGCTTATTGTTGGGATTTGTTGCACTGCATGTGGATGAAACAACTGCGATGGTTTTGCAATGAGTTGCCCTGCTCCCGTGTGTGTGTGTATGTGTGTGTGTGTGTGTCTGTGTGTTTGTGAGTGTGTCTGTGTGTCTGTGTGTGTGCATGTGCGTGTGCATGCGTGTGTGTGTAGTGTTTTGTTTTCTTGTTTGTTTTTCAGATGTCACACCAGTATGTGTGTGTGTGTGTGTGTGTGTGTGTGTGCGTGCGTGCGTGCGTGCATGCGTGCGTGCGTGCGAGCATGGGTGCCTGTGTGTATGTTTTGGCAAAACCTGATTTCCTTTTCGGTCTGAAAAGTTCTCTCCATTCAGTTGACATTGATGGTGGAACAGCATGGACACCTGAATATAATCTCTTGCTATGCATGTTCTGTGGGTCATGAGGGGCTAAACACTTTAACCAAAGATTCCTTTAATTCTAATAGACCGTCTCTGCTCTAACCACTCGGAAGTTCTCAGGGCCGCTTCAGAGCTGTGTTCACTGAACTCTGGGTGACTGTGAGTTACGGATAACAAGACCACAGTTTTATATGCATACTTTTCATTTTTAACATTTCTTCTTTGTTGTAGATTATGCTGCCTCTATACATGCACATTCTATGAATGATTGCACTGAATGAGTCATCTCAAATGTACCCCCACCATTATATTATGTATATTAGAGCTGCATTGGATTATTATTCTCTCAGATATAACCTCAGGCATTGCATTTAACTGACACTGTAATCTGGCATGCCTTTTTGAGACTTCGGTGGCGGGACAGTTGGACTGGAGCAACATGGGGAATAGATGCCTTGCTGAAGGGCTTATCAGTTAAACCTGATGGAAAACTTTATTTAAACAGAGTGCACACGGCAAAAAAAATGAAATCTTAGACTATTTATTAGTGCTGTCAATCGATTAAAATATTTAATCGCATAAATGCCATAGTTAACTTGCCATTAATCGCATTTTAATCGCATAATTATGTCTCATTGAAAATCATTGTAATACTTCTAGCGATGTACTTTGTATGCCTACAAAAATTAGATTGACTAGGTTTGTGCTAATAATATATTTTTTAAATTGAAAACAATACGTGGTAGACACTGACATCTGCCCTAATGGCATATGATATTAAAAAAATAAGGGAGAGAAAAATAATAACAAAACAAAACAAAAAACATAAATAGGCCTATGCACAAACACACACACACAGCAGATATTTAGTTTCCATTGACAAGAGGTTAGCCTAGTAAACCAGCGCCATTTAGGCTGGTTTATCAGGCTAACAGGAGGGGAGAATGTGCCTCATAGGCTACAGCAGGGCAACATTTTCCTGGAGCAGTGTAGGATTGTGCCTTGGTCTCCTTGGCATTTTTTAGGCTATATGACATTACAAGATCATCTGATAGCCTATGCAGACTACTACATTCATGATTTATTTCTTAGTGAGAAAACCAATATCCCTGGAGCTAACACTTTTCAAATAAAGCTAGAACGTTATATCACAGCTCTGACATTCATAATGAGAAGTAGTAGTAGCAGTAGTAGCCTAGTAGTAGTAGCCTTCATTTGTCCCAGTATGGGAAATTGTTTTGCAGTGGTGGTACACCTCTCACACCCACACCCAAGTTATAAGTGTGGACGCTGGAAGGAGACGAGACCTCTTTTTGTCAACGAGAAAATGGCACATTTGATGCTCTGTTGATCATATGCAACAGCCAATTATAACTCTTCAAGTTGTTTGTAGTCTTCCGATTCAAAACGAACTATTTGGGGGCTGTTTAAAGGTATGCAATGTTTATAAAATAGTTAATTTTAGGAATAGCACTAGTTAGCTGCCAGCAACCATCAACAGTGTTAGCAGCTACCTACAGCTATTGTTCAACCAAGTCGAAGTTCTTCAGCACACTGTTTGCAACAAATGTTAGTCCATAACTTTTAAAAACGAGGCATAGAAAGCTTTGTAAATCACTTATTTACAGGCTGATACCGTCTAATTGTCTACGTCCCTCACTGCAATGCACAGACCTTCCGAAGGAGGAGCAAGCTGGGGAGGGAGAGAGAAGGACAAGGGGAGAGGGAGTAGCAGGGGGTCACAGGCTCTGCAAGTGTCTTCTGTAACCGGGGCATGCTGGGAATTGTAGTTAAGGTATTGCTGCAACCTGCAGTCGGCCAGTTTATGGAAAAAAACTTGGGGTCAAATTTAGCGTTAATCTCGCGATAAAAAAAATGACCGCCGTTAAAAAGTGGTTGAGTTAATTTTGACAGCTTTACTATTTATGCTTGTTTTCGAACATTAGTCCATCGGGCAATATACACAGTGCATTCTGTGGTGTTGGTTCAACACTTAAAGAGTTAACTTAAGTCCAAATAAGGTCAAATCAACCCCCTAAGTGTTAAATCAGCACAGGATAATTTGCTGTGTATTGAATATATTTTCTATATTAGTATATATATTAATATAAATATATTTAATATTTCTTACACCAAGTTAAAAAATATCACCAAGTAAAAAATATCTTGCCCCAGGGACAAATGTTTGATAACAAGTACATATTGTCTAAATTCCAGTTAAGAAGTAAGCCTAGTTATTAGGTGATTTTTACTTAAAATAACATTGACTAGATGTTTTTACTTGAAACTAGAAAAATAAGCTCGCTAAGATTTCATTTTTTTCAGTGCAGATAATGTAATTTGAGGGCTCATCCAGAAGTAAATACTATAACATGTTTGGTTCATTTTGCCACGGTGCTCCCTTTTTCGGATGTCCTTTTCTTGCCCTTTTTGGGCACTATTGGAGGCTGCCCCCTTGCACCGGTGAGGCGTAAATATAATTTCATTGTGTGCAGTGTGCACGTGTGTGCTGTCGAGTGCTGTGTCACAGTGACAATGGGAGTTGCAGTTTCCCGGTTGGTCTTTCACTTTCACTTTAATCAGGCTTCTAAGAGAACTGTTATTGACCCAGTGATTAACCATTTCATTGACTTTTTACCAACTTACTGCATGAAGGTGATTTCATGTTGCTGTCAATACATGTTGCACAGTGTTACTGTAATGCTGTTCTCTGTTCATTTTAGCGAAGTGCTTCTGACAGTTCAGAGTTAAAGGAAACTTCACACTGAAAGAGAAGTTCTAAAGTAGGCCTATCTTCAGCGTGTGTGCATGGGGGTGGGTGGGGTGGCTTAAGAACCACCCCCGCCCCCGACCACCTACATGGAGAAGCCGACAGCAAGCTGACGGAGCATCTGCCTTGACAGCCTGCTGTTCCTCCACAGTTGGAGGTGAGGAAAACAGTATGGTGTAGCAGACAGGCAAAACAGAAAAAAATAAAATAATAATAAAAAAATAATCGCAGTTACGATATTAAAACTCAAGGCAAAGAACTTCTGCGTGTGTGTGTGTGTGCCTCCAGAATATGGATCCCTTCCAATAATAAATAATCTTCACATTGCGAATCACACCCCTGAGGATTCCCATGAAAATCTGGTGTTTTTCTTCCCGTGGTCTTTAATAGGTCTCTTGGGTGCGTCTTAGTAATGCTGCAGCATGCGAGAAAAATAAAAACATTGGGGTGCAAGAAACAGAAATCCCAACTGTGTGTTTCCTGCGATGTTTCTTCGTCTTTTTCTTTTCCTTTTTTTCTGTTAAGAGATCGTGCTGTATCATGAGGTATGTTTTGGGTTCCTTATGTTTGCCCTTTTCGTGGCCTCTCAAAAGTCTCTGTACTTCTGCCTTCTATTTTTTCCTTGGTTATTTTCCTCCTCAACTTTCTACTGCCGTCTCTCATCTCCTTCTCCTTGTTTTCCCCTTCTCTTCTTCACGTTAGTCTTTCCACCTCACAAGTATGAGGAGTATGAGAGAGATAGAGAGAGAGAGAGAGAGAGAGAGAGAGAGAGAGAGAGAAATTGAGAGAGAGAGAAATTGAAAGAGAAAGAGAAAGAGAAAGAGAGAGTGAATAGGAGAATTGAGGGCAAGACATGTATCTCGTCAGTCACTGAGTGACTCTGTTTGCATGATGAAATTGAGGAGTTGCAGCGAAGAAATAAAAATAAAATTGGGTGTAGAGTGATGTCACGACACGTGTTGAGATGAGAGCGACTCATGGCTCCCCTGTCTGTCCTTGAGAACAAGGGTTGTCAAATTGAGCAGAACCAAATTGCAGTTTCATGTTCGTACGCATGTGTGCCTCTCTCTCTCTGTCTGGGCTCTGTCGATGTCTCTGTCTCTGTATGTCTATTTCTCTCTGTCTGTCTCTATCCATCCCTCTCTCTCTCTCTCTCTCTCTCTATCTCTCTCTCTCTCTCTCTCTCTCTCTCTCTCTCTCTCTCTCTCACTCTCTTTCTTACTGCCTCTTTATTTTTCAATCCTAGTAAATGTGCATTCCCAAAACATAAACCGTTTACAAGAGGTTTTTGTTGCTGCGATTGTGTGTGTGTGTGTCTGTCTGTGTGTGTGTGCGTGCGTGCGTGCGTGCGTGCGTGCGCACATGCGTGTGTTTGTGTGTGTATGTGTGCAGCAATGCACAGCAAATGCAGCAATGCACCCCGACTGCAGGGAAATAAGCTCTGCAGTGCCCACACCTTCTGTCTTGCACTCCTCCCTCTCACTTTCTCTTCC
>NC_085868.1:30129094-30136594 GCF_034702125.1 Engraulis encrasicolus
GAATATAAAAACATAGATGCACTCATTCAGTCAGTCAGCCTCTCTCTCTCTCTCTCTTTCTCTCTCTCTTCCCCTCTTTCTCTCTCTCTTCCCCTCTCTCTCTCTCCTCCCCCTCTCTCTCTCTGCCCCTCCCTCACTCTCCCTCTCTCTTTCTCTCCTTTCCTCTCTCTCCCTCTTCCCCTCTCTCTCTCTCTCTCTCTCTCTCTCTCTCTCTCTCTCTCTCTCTCTCACTTGCTCTTACTCTCTACATCACACACAGACAAGGTGCTCACACAAGCCTCACACTTTCCCCCTTTCATTTCTTCTCTGGCCTCTCTGCAGTCAAATAATTCATTCATTCATTCTCTGTCTGTCGTTTTTGCCTTTTTCTCCTCTCCCCTTCTCTTTCTTTCTCTTTCACACATGCACACACACACACACACACATGTACACACACACACACACACACACTGACATGTACACACACACACACACACACACACACACACACACACACACACACACACACACACACACACACACACGCACACACACGTATACACACACGCAAACACACACACACAGAGACACAAACACAGAGACACACACACACACACACACACACACACACACACACACACACACACACACACACACACACACACACACACACACTCACCCACAGTAGCACAGGTTCTTTTTCTAGGCCAAAAGCAGCTGTGCTCTGCACAAGGGTGATAACTCATGGGCCATGTAGAGAACAAGCAAATCACAGGCAGAGAGGGGAGCAGGAGAGAAGAAAGACAGAGGGGGGGAGAGAGAGAGAGAGAGAGAGAGAGAGAGAGAGAGAGAGAGAGAGAGAGAGAGAGAGAGAGAGAGAGAGAGAGAGAGAGAGAGAGAGAGAGAGAGAGAGAGAGAGAGAGAGAGAGAGAGAGGGGGCAGTAGAGAAGGGAGAGAGAGAGGAGGGGTTGCAGGAGTGAAGAAAGGAAAGTAGGAGAGACGGGGTGAAAGAGAGAGGGGAGAGCAGGAGAGAAGAGGGAAAAGTAAAAAAAAGAAAGAGAGATGGGGATGAGGGGGAGAGAGGAGAAAGAGAGAGAGAGAGAGGAGGGGGGCAGGAGGCACACAGAAGTAAGAGGGGAGCAGGAACAAGGAAGAGAAGAGAGGGCAGTGAAGAAAGGGGTGAAAGTGAGAGCAGAGCAGAGCAGAGCAGAAAGCTTGGGAGGAAAAGTGGATTAGATAGGAGAAGGAGAACGGGAGAGGAGAGAGGAAAATTGATCATGGAAGAGGGCAAACAGAGGGAAAATGGTGTGTGTGTGTGTGTGTGTGTGTGTGTGTGTGTGTGTGTGTGTGTGTGTGTGTGTGTGTGTGTGTGTGTGTGTGTGTGTGTGTGTGTGTGTGTGTGTGTGTGTGTGTGTGTGTGTGTGTGTGTGTGTGTGCGTGTGCACGTGTGTGTGTGTGTGTGTGTGTGTGTGTGTGTGCATGCATCCGTGCCTGTGTGTGTGAGGTGGTGGTAGAGTGGGGGAAAGATAGCAGGAAAAAGATAAGAAAGGAGCGATGACACATTTGAGGAGAAGAAAGGGGGAGGAAAACTGTTTCCCAGAGAAGGAAAGATTAAGAGATGATGCCCTGGCATGATAGAGGGAGGGAGAAAGGGGGGAAGGACAAAAGGAGAGATAGTGTGGTATGGGTTGAGAGAGGAGAGGAGAGGAGAGGAGGGGGGGAGGGGAGAGGAGAGAGAAAAGGGTGGTGAGAAGAGGGAGAATGTGAGAGGAGAGGAGAGGAGAGGAGAGGAGAGGAGAGGAGAGGAGAGGAGAGGAGAGGAGAGAAGAGGAGAGCAGAGGAGAGCAGAGGAGAGTAGGGGAGAGGAGAGGAGAGCAGAGGAGAGAAGAGGAGAGCAGAGGAGAGGAGGAGAGGAGACGAGATGAGAGCAGAGGATATGAGAGGAGAGGAGAGGAGAGGAGAGGAGAGGAGAGGAGAGGAGAGGAGAGGAGAGGAGAGGAGAAGAGAGAAAAGGGTGGGGAGAAGAGGGAGAATGTGAGAGGTGAGGAGAGGAGAGGAGAGGAGAGGAGAGGAGAGGAGAGGAGAGGAGAGGAGAGGAGAGGAGAGGAGAGGAGAGGAGAGAGGTTTTGGTCTGTGGATCGGTGAGGTGAGAATGTTTTTAGTGACAGGTCAAAAGGCACACGGTACGATGGCAGACCTAGGTCTAAAACACCCCACCCCCATAAGCCCCCTTTTTCTCTCCTCATTCACCCCTATCTCATCCAACCTATTTCTACTCTTTCTTCAAGTCCCTCTATTTATCCCTCACTCCATCTATACCTCGCCTCTCTCCGTCTAGTCCCATCTACGAAAGACTGGCCTTTTCTCATCTTTCCCACCTATGGTATACCTCCCCTCTCCCCATCCTTTCCTCCCTTCTCCCCGATATCCATCCTATCCTCACTTGCACCATCTATCCCTACTTCTCTCCTCATCTAACCCCGGATAGGCCTCCTCCCTCTCCTTATCTTACACCATCTTTCCCCTCCCCTCTCCTCATATCTCTCCATCTCTCCCTCTCCTCTCCACACATCTTCCCATTTCCTCCCCTCTCTCTATGCCCATTTATCCCTCGTGTCTCGATCCCCATCTATACCTCTCCTCTCCCGGTGTGCCTCCATGCATTCCTCCTCTCTTCCTCCTCTGCCCACCTTTCCTCTTCTCACCTCCCCACGTCTCGGTTCATTTATGCTTCCTCTCTCCTCATGCCTCCTCCCCCCATCTTTCCCTCCATTCTCCCCATCCCGGTCCTGTCTATCCTTACTCTCTCCTCATCGATCCTCAATGTCCCTTCTCTCTCCTTGTCTCCAGCTTTCCTCCCCTCTCCCCATCTCACTCCACTGTTGTTGCTCCACACTCCCCATCTCCTCTCTCCCTATTTCCCCCACAGACACCTTCCTTCTCTTGATGTCCGTCCATCGTAGACCTCCTCTCTACCTCCGCGGCCTACTTTTACTCTTCTCCTCCTCCCCCCATCTCAGCCCCATCAACCCCTCTACTCTCTAGCTTGACCTCATCTATTCCTCCTCTTCCCTTCTTTCCACATCTACACCTCCCCACTCCCCTTGTCCGTCTATCTCATCCCTCCTCTCTACCTCCTCTTGTCCTCCTCTCTCCTCATCTATCGTTCCTCTCTCCTGACGTCCCCCCATATTTCCCTTCAGCTTTTTCCATCTCTACCCATACGCACATCTCCTTTCTCCACATCTTACCCTCTCTTCACCTCCCCTCTCCATATGTCCCTCCATCTATGCCTCCCCTCTACCTCCTCTTGACTCTAACTATCCTTCTTCTCTACCTCGTCTCGCCCTCCCCTCCCCTCCCCCCTCCTCAATTCGGCCCTCAGAGCTGTCACGGCCTGGCAGTCAGTCGACAAGGGGTGAATGGAGCTGTTTTTTTTCTCTTAATTTTATTTAATTTGCCATAACAGCTCCGCTCATCTCATATTATAATAGAGCACAGAGAGAATGGTGTATAGAGAAAGAGACAGAGCAAGAGAGAGCGTGTGAGAGAGACAGGAGAGAGAGAGAGAGAGAGAGAGAGAGAGAGAGAGAGAGAGAGAGAGAGAGAGAGAGAGAGAGAGAGAGAGAGAGAGAGAGAGAGGAGGTTTTGGGAGCAGAGAGAGAGTGTGTGGAAGAGAGACCATGGACCAAGGAACAGATGAGAAGAGAATGGAGCACTGCTGCATGTGAAAAGTGCACTAGCACCATCAAGTGGCGATGTCCTTCCTCTTTTCTCTCTTTTTTTCCCCTTTTTCATTCTTTTCATTCGAGCAGGAGCTGAGGCGTCGAGCAGAGGCGTCCACCAGCTGTTATGCTTTGACGTAGTGAGATGTGAGATCAGTCCTCAGTGATGTACAGCAGAATCTCAAATCTCGCAGTATTTTTGATACACCCAACTGATCCCAGGCACTCTTCATCAAGGTC
The DNA here is from genome assembly GCF_034702125.1 of Engraulis encrasicolus. NCBI lineage: Eukaryota > Metazoa > Chordata > Actinopteri > Clupeiformes > Engraulidae > Engraulis > Engraulis encrasicolus. The sequence continues at coordinate 30,133,039 of NC_085868.1, forward strand.
ATGAGGACATACAGTTCGATTGCAATCATGCGCTCTCTGATGACTGTCATGAGGCAGAAACGTCATCAAATTACCCAATGCTGTGCACAACCACACCTCTGTCTTCACTGCCAGGTGCCTGTGTCATTTTCTCTTCATCATCACCCAACTGATCCCAAGACAGCTTCGTCAAGGTTATTAGGACATTAGGCCAGATTGCAGTCATACACTGACTGGTAAGGAAGAGACATGAGCCCATCATCAAATTACCCAATGCTGGGCAGAACCACATCTGTGTGTTCGATGCCAGGTGTCTCTACCTCTTCATCTCTATTATGCCTCAACTGATCCCGATCACCTTCTTCAAGGTCATTACTGTTGGACATACAGTTTAGATCACAGTCATACACTGACTGGTGAGGAAGAGACATCATGACATATCAAATTACCTAATGCTGGGCAGAACCACATCTGTATTTTCAATGCCAGCTCCCAGCTCTCTCTACCTCTGTCTCTCCCTTCTCTCAGCTGATACCAGTCACCTTCTTCAAGGTCAATAGGACATGCAGTTAGATTGCAGTCATACTCTCGTGAGGCAGACATGATCAAACTAGACTGCCTGTGCAGTCGCCTTCGACTGCTTAAGGTATATCCCCGAAACGCGACGCTTCCAGTCCCCCATCATTCCTACCACTCCCGTCCACCATTTCGTAAACGTATATGATACATACAGACGTGACATGACGTGCATAGGCTTAAAACCAAACGACTATTGTGAAAATGAAGCAAAAAATGGGGCAAATGGTAATACTGTTTTAATGGTTCAGTGGATATACTACATTAGGTACAGTGTAATAACCAGTGTAACAATATTTAATACAATGTAATTTTTTTTACTTACATCATGTGTTTGTGCGTAAGTGGTATTACATGGTATTGCATATTGTTACACTGGTATTACACTATATTACATGGTATTGCATACTGTTACACTCGTTATTACACTGTACCTCATATTGCATATTGTTACACTGGTATTACACTAGTATTACAAGGTATTAAATATTGTTACATTGGTTATTACACTGTACCTAATATGGTAGATTCACTGAAATGGTGAACCATTAAAATAAGGTGTTACCGGGCGAATCAATCCACCCAGTCAGAAGTTATGGGTCAAATGAAAATTCCGCCATTTTGAAAGTGTTGTCTTCCAAACTCGAATCAGTTCATGAACCTACCCTAGAGCATTCACACACAGAATCTGGGACAAATCCATCCACCCGGTCAGTAGTTATGGGCCAAAGAATAATTCGGCCATCTTGAATTCAGCCATCTTGAAAGTGTTGACCTTCAAACTCGAATCAGTTCATGAACCTACCCTAGAGCATTCACACACCAAATCTGGGACAAATCCATCCACCCGGTCAGAAGTTATGGACCAAACAAAAATTCGGCCATCTTGAATTCAGCCATCTTGAAAGTGTTGACCTCCAAACTCGAATCAGTTCATGAACCTGCCCTAGAGCATTCACCCAAAAAATCTGGGACAAATCCAAACATCCGTTCAAAAGTTATCGCGTTAACACGAAAGACCTTACGTGGCGGCGGCGGCGGACGCGGACGCGGCGGCGGCGGACGCAGCGGCGGCGCACGCAAAACCATTACATCCCCGACGCTCCGCGTTTCGGGGATATAATTACCAAATGCTGAGCACAACTCACAATCTTTTTTGTACCAGGTGCCTCTAACTCTTTCTATATCATCACCCAGCTGATCCCAGTCAACTTATTCAAGGTCATTGGGACAATAGGCCAGATTGCAGTCGTACCCAGACTCTGGTGAGGCAGAGACATCATCAAGTTACTCAGTGCTTGGCACAACCACATAGGCCTATCTGTTTTCAATACCAGTTGCCACTCTCTCTCTCTCTCTCTCTCTCTCTCTCTCTCTCTCTCTCTCTCTCTCTCTCTTTCTCTCTCTCTCTCTCTCTCTCTCTCTCTCTCTCTCTCTCGCTCTCTCTCTCTCTCTCTTCCTCTCTATCATTCTTCGGAGTAAAGATCATTTGACCTTTGGTAGTGCTTTATTTGAAAGGGAATACATGTGGCTGATATGCAGCCATCATAAGAATGACTAACCTGGCTCTCGTCAGACCTGTGCTTCCTCAAAGCTGGGCTCAGCTGTCTGTGTGTGTCAACTGTATTGAAGACTCTACCACATATTGATTCTTTGAAAGGTGAACAGAGAACAGAGTTTTGAAGGAATCAAGTGGTTGGGAATGTCACACCCTCTGAAAAACGAATCTGAAAAAACCCAGCTCTTTCTGATCTGGGAGTGGAGCTGAGCCGAGCTTTGCAGAACCACAGACACAAGGTGACACATGCCAGATGCATCCTTTGCACTTAAAGGTGCACTGTGTAAGATTTTTAGTTGTTTAAATTTCCAGAACTCATGCTACCCATTCTCTAATGTTACCATTTTAATGAATACTTACCACCACCATCAAATTCTAAGTATTCATTATGACTGGGAAAATTGCACTTTTCATGCATGAAAAGGGGGATCTTCTCCATGGTCCGCCATTTTGAATTTCAAGAAATAGACATTTTAGCTGCAAAAATGACTGTACTTGGGCCATACTAGAAAATATTAGTTTATTACTTAGTAAACTTTCATGTAAAGATCAAATTTGGCAATAGGCAGCTCAGTTTCAATGAGCAGCATAGTTGCAGTACCTTTTTTGACCATTTCCTGCACAGTGTACCTTAAAAGGAACACAATGAAAGTTATTTGCTCCAGCCATTGACCTATTCTCTGAAAAAATAACTCCAACCAACTATAATATCAACAGATAGAAAGGGGAAATGGCCAGCTTCAAAGGCAAAGTTAGAAAGAGTTCATGGCTTGATTTGGACTTGCCAGTTTTTCCCCACATTTTGGATCCTTAAGGTTGGTTACAGCAGTTACTCATTTGCTTTCATAGAGTAAAGTATCAGGCAGCATCACACATATTTCATTCCAGCCTTGCGTCAAAAAGGTAAAGCCTAATTAGCGTAGCACTAGGCATGGCTCCCAAACTGAGGGTTGGGACCTCTAAGAGGTTTGTGAAGGTAAGGGTTGGCAGAAAGGAGGTTAAAGGTATCTAGATATTGTCCCCCAATCTCATTACATATCATTTCAATGTCCACGTATTATTTAATCAGTGTTTGAATGACTTCAAGTCTGTGAGGGGCCAAATAAACTTTGCCTTTGTTCTCTGGCCTCAGGTTTGAAACTGCCCTCCCTCAACTGATGATTTGAATTTGCCCTTGCTATTGGGTCATTCCATATGACCTCACTTTCTGAAAATTCCCTGTAAATTCAGATGTTGGCCTTTGTTAGGGGCTCTTCTTTGTCTGTATCTGTACCTGTTAACACCTCCTCAGGGAAAGGGGGTGAGGAGGCCTGTGGATAGGGCTTTGGGCCTAATGGCCTCCTCTTTCCCTCTCTCAAACTAAAAAAACCTTGCATTTCTGAATTTCAACTATTGCACTGAATCTGGTGTTAAATATTAATTAGAAGTAAAACTTAGATACTA
>NC_085868.1:30161594-30171594 GCF_034702125.1 Engraulis encrasicolus
CTCCCCCCCACCCCCCTACACACACACACACACAAATACATAGATCAGGAAATGAGCATTTTTCTCATTAAACATTTTGTTTTAGTCCTTATTAAAGTTGCCATAATGTTTGGTCTTGCAAATGTATTCTCTGGCAGGTGGGGGTGGGGGATTAATTACCTGAGTTACCTGACGCTGGGGAGGAGGCAGTAGGCTCAGATTTATGGATGCTGTTTACTGTCCCGTAAAACCTTCCCATTTTTATATTCTTTTCTGCAGATATAATGAATTCTGAAGTTTATTTTCATCTCATATCTCGTAATTTTTTTAACATTTTCGGAGCAAGGGCCATTTTATTGCTTGCTTCCATGCGATAATTATGAAAAAATAACATGGAAGTACCCTTATAAAAATAATAAAAATGCATGCATGCGTTAACACACACAGGCACAGATACACATTCAGATACATAAGCAGAATAAACACACACACACACACACACACACACACACACACACACACACACACACACACACACACACACACACACACACACACACACACACACACACACACACATTTAATGCTAGTAGTTGTACATTTTGCATATTTATCTATGGGTGCTTATTCCTCTGCTAGTCCCGCATCGCTCATAAACAATTAATGGCACACACACACACACACACACACACACACACACACACACACACACACAAGTAGCAGGTTATAGTGTGAAATTGTGATTCATATTACATTACACTTAGCTGACGCTTATTTATACAAAGCGACTCACACTTATTTCAAGCACAGGGCATTGGTTACAGTCCCTGAAGCAGTGTAGGGTTCGGTCAAAAATACTGGATAAGAGAAAGATAACGCAAAACACGCCCACTCAATGCAAAAGCGTGTGCTCAAGTTGGGTCTCCTAAGGGGGCGTTGTCCCCTCCTTCTTCTTCTCTTTTTGAGGTGTTTGCACAAGACGTGCGCTACCGCCATCTACAGCGCTAAGGGGACTTCATTTATTCTCAACCTCAGGACTCCGAAGGTCTCCTAAAGGGGCGTTCACCCGACATAAAGTGGATACCGGAAAAGAAACAAAATGACGCTTCTTGTTAGATCCACCTTCTTTGGTTCGGTGCCTTGCTCAAGGGCACTTCAGCCATGGATGGAGATGTAGGGAGAGGTCAGGGGGGATTCGAACCTACAACCCCTAGACTGAAAGACCAACTCTCTAACACACACAGGCACAGATACACATTCAGATACATAAGCAAAACACACACACACACACACACACACACACACACACACACACACACACACACACACACACACACACACACACACACACACACACACACACACACACACACACACACACACATTTAATGCTAGTAGTTGTACATTTTGCATATTTATCTATGGGTGCTTATTCCTCTGCTAGTCCCGCATCGCTCATAAACAATTAATGGCTGTTACATACATATGCCTTCAGTATGTGAGTAGAAACGAACAAAATGCACATGCACATTTCCTTTGAAGAAGGTTTTTACGATTGATGTCGACAGTGATAATGAAGGCTCATATACATAGTGCCATCATAGCAGAGAACCCCTGCTGAGGGAGAAGTGAAGTGGGGATTTCCAATGGAATTGCAACCGGCAGCACTGGAGGAGACATGTTAAGTTGGATTATAACTTCCTGTGTAAATATTGGCCAATGTAGTGCTGCTGGGGGAAAAAAAGATCAGTAGCAGCTACAGTGATGTTACACCAGAGTAACTGGGATCACTGATGATGGGCTGGACTCAAAACGTTTGTCCCTTGTCTGTCGGTTTTATTTACTTTATTCCGCTTTGTTTAATACAGTTTTTTTATTTTGCATTCAGCTCTTGTGTGCGACTCCTTTGTTCCTTTTCAACACCAGAATGACGGCAATGCTACGTATTTCAATTGAATAATTTGATTCTAAGAAGAGAGAAGGGAATACTTCAATGGGTCATTTATCCAAGTATGTAAAAAAGGATGCTCTTCAAAAAGGGCATCTGATGGAGACAATGTGTCAAAACGCTTAAGCATGTAGCCAGAGTTTAATAAAGGCTCAAAAGTAGAACTTGTACCTTTTCATTAATAATTTGCTTTTTGTTTGTTCATTATTTCATTCGTTCGTTCGTTCATCCACTCATTCATTCATTTGTTTATTTGTTTGTTTGTTCGTTCATTGACAATGTATAATGTACAATGACAAATGAACTGTATTTACTCATCCCTCATTACTCATGTTAGAAGGTTTACTCGTGTTTATTCCTGCTTCCTCAAGCCTTGGCCACGACTCAAACGGCTACGACACTATACTGTGGGGTACAGTACTCTGTCCCCATCATCACACTGCAAGGGTATGTTTTGAAGCTGGCCAATAATGTTGCCCTACACCAAACAACTTTCTTTATATTGATGAACAGGGCTGTTGTTGACAGCTTTTACCGGAGCACACCACACACACATCTCTCTCTCTCTCTCTCTCACACACACACACACACACACACACACACACACACACACACACACACACACACACACACACACACACACACACACACACACACACACACACACACACACACACACACACACACACACACACACACACACACGCACAACCTATAGAACTGCTCTACGTGACTGCACCTTACCTGCACTCTCTGATCTCCACTTCCAAGAACTGCTTGTACTATGAGACTTGCACCTCCAACTATGCTGCTAAATGCTAGACCACTGGACTACAATGGACCAGTTTTACTTTTTTGTATTCAACTATTGGACTGTACCTGCACTACGCCACAAGAACACACACACACACACACACACACACACACACACACACACACACACACACACACACACACACACACACACACACACACACACACACACACACACACACACACACACACACACACACACACACACACACACACACACACACAAGTAGCAGGTTATAGTGTGAAATTGTGATTCATATTACATTACACTTAGCTGACGCTTATTTATACAAAGCGACTCACACTTATTTCAAGCACAGGGCATTGGTTACAGTCCCTGAAGCAGTGTAGGGTTCGGTCAAAAATACTGGATAAGAGAAAGATAACGCAAAACACGCCCACTCAATGCAAAAGCGTGTGCTCAAGTTGGGTCTCCTAAGGGGGCGTTGTCCCCTCCTTCTTCTTCTCTTTTTGAGGTGTTTGCACAAGACGTGCGCTACCGCCATCTACAGCGCTAAGGGGACTTCATTTATTCTCAACCTCAGGACTCCGAAGGTCTCCTAAAGGGGCGTTCACCCGACATAAAGTGGATACCGGAAAAGAAACAAAATGACGCTTCTTGTTAGATCCACCTTCTTTGGTTCGGTGCCTTGCTCAAGGGCACTTCAGCCATGGATGGAGATGTAGGGAGAGGTCAGGGGGGATTCGAACCTACAACCCCTAGATTGAAAGACCAACTCTCTAACCACTAGGTCACGGCTGCCCCACATATCTGTCATGTCACACGTATTCCACTCAAGTGCCAATTATGGAGTCCTGAGGCAGTGGAATTGACATCCTTTTGCATTGCCCACTTACCTCACAAACACACACACACACACATGCTCACACGTACACGCACACACACATGCACACACCACAACCACAAAAAAATTACATGTTGAGCCCTTCACAATGTCTTTGGACACTCAACTTTTTAGTCAAACCTTATTATTGAGGTGGATTTGATGCATTAAAGTCTTATTGTTACGCATCCTCCAAAGTCCATATGTTGTATCTATGTTTAGAAATCATATCTTCTCATGAATGAAGACCCCTCAAGGTCCTCCACCATCACAACAAATCCAATCGATTAGGCTTATGCATTCTCAAGGACCAATTAAATCACTACCTGGGGCATGTTACGGGCAGCAGTGTAGCATATGGTGTAACATATGTAAATGTATGTATACTGCTGTTTTTCTAGCTAATTGTTATTTTTTATATATAATACCATGTTTGCTAGAAAATCCCATATATTCTGGGATGAAACAGTACTAGTGAAAGTCTACTGGACTTTCAAACCCTCATGAATGCGCTCAGACAGTTGGACCAGAGTTATCTGTTTATTTTCATATGTTGTTATTTCTCTACATATGGGCGTATCTACACTGTGTTCCTCTCCATGAGTATCAAGGATAATTGCCAAGTGTCCCTTGAAATACGGAATCGTCCCCTATTTGGAAACAAAAGTATGGATACTGTTGAACTGAAATGGAATGCAATTAGTTCCGTATTACCGTGAGAATCAACACTAGTTTTCAAAATGTCAATAGAATAAATGGGAATCAGATGGGATGTGCCATCATTTGCCCTAGAATAGGTTAAAGGGCAGGAAATTGCATTTAAGAAATACAATATTTTCCAGGGTAGGACCACCAGACCCCTTACGTTTTTTTAACCCTACCTGTACGTGTGAATGAGGTGTCCCTTATTTTTTTTCCCAGGGACTTGGCAACCCTAATGGAGGACACCTAGGTACTGTACATGCTCCGCTAAACTGCTGGAGACAGGCCTGAACAGAACAACCAGCAGAGGCGTGGCGAGGACACCTGGGGTTTGTGTCTCTTTTGTAGTACACTGAAAAGAGAGGAGAAAGGAATACAGGGACGAACACACGTAGCATGAAGAGGAACGAGTGAGCAAGAAAGTAAATGAGGGAAAGAGTAAACGAGGGAAGGATAAAGAGAGAGAGAGAGAGAGAGAGAGAGAGAGAGAGAGAGAGAGAGAGAGAGAGAGAGAGAGCAAGGGGTGAGGGCAAAGGATTTAAATTCTGCTCAGAGTGTTGTGTGCCGTGCCCTCACAGACGATGCCTCAACATGCCCAATGAATTTATCTCCCCGTAACAGACCTAGTGGTAACCGTGCACCCAATTTGGTGAGTGCCTCTCCTTGCCCTTTTTTTCTCTCCTCTCCTCTCCTCTCCACTCTCTTTTTTTCCTCTTTTTCACCTCTCCCTTTTTAGTTTTAGTTTTTTTTTTTCATTTTGCTCAATCTTGCTTTCTTGCTCACCTCTCCCACTCTCTGAGTCTCTTCTTCGCCACCTATTGTACACTTCTTTGTCTTTCTTTGCCGTAATTTTCCGGACTCCCGCAACCCTCCTCTGCCATCCCACCACCACCAACTTCACCCCATACCCAAGCCAACCCAACCGTCCTCTATTTTTTTTACTCTTTTATATTACTTTATTAAGATCATGCCCTGCACCTCCAACCCTACACCCATCCAACCCACCCACCTACCCACCCTCTATTTTATCCCTGTTTTATTTATTATTCATTAATGTATTCAGTTAGATCATGTCCAGCACCCTAGCCCACATCTACGCACCCAAACAATGCATCCATCCTCTCCTGTTTTTTTATTATCATTACTATTATTTTCAGATCATGCCCTGTTTAGTTCCAGCTGCAAGTGAGCTTTTAAACTCATTCGTTTTCCTCTCTCTCTCCTCCCTGAGAGCTGCAAGAAGGGAGGCAAGGGTGAGTGAGTGGCTGAAGCGTACAGTAGAGTACCACTTGCCACAGGGGTGAATGCTCTTGTACTCTCCAGCACTTAACCCTCTGAGGTCTAAGGCCTTTCAGAGGCTTTTAGGCTGCTTGCACCACCCTGACATTTTCAAGTATTTTCAGCTAACAGTAAGCATCTATGCAAAAGTGGAATATATGGTTGTATTGTGAAAAGCCTGACAAGAAATAATCTGAAAAAAAATTGGATGTCATACAAACATGTTTTATTTAAATTGAGTATAAACACAACTGTACAAAAAAACAGGTTTCAGATGTCTTCAAAAAGTTCAAGAAAACACACAATAAATATATCTAGCCAAGACTTTTGAAGTTTGAATCTTGTAAACAAATGTGTTGGCAGCATAAAAGTGAAAAGTGCATTTAGAAATGTTTTGTTGTTTTCATACAAAATGCAAAAAAGAATGACTATGTCACTGCCACTGCCTGTCTCATTTGAATACTAATGAGATAGGTGTGAAAAACCTCTAATGGCCCACACCCCCCTGTCAATCCCCCTGTGCTCTGATAGCCCCAACCCCCCTGTCACTCTACGTCTTCTGTGTTTACCCTACCTGAAAGGGGCGTGTTGTCACCTCTGAATAGCCACTCAAGCACCGGTACTTTACATGTGAATAGCTATAGGTGTGGCTGCTACAGGCAGAGAGTACAGAATATGCGAAGATTTCTTTTCACTTTCTTCAAATTGGGCCAGCTATATAATTTATTTAATATATATATAAATCTGAAATCTGGAAGGTCTGAGGTTTCTAATGGTGNAACTTATGTGTTTCAATGACAAAAACTCACAGAGTTACAGATTTGTTTTTGGAGACATGTCAAATTGCCCTCTCAAGGGCACTTAGACCTCAATGGGTTAAAGGTCCAGTGTGTAATAATGTAAAGGTGCACTGTGTAGGATTGTGGCCAGAGTAGGTATTGTTGTAAGTATGTTGCACATTGAATCTGTGCTGCCTATTGCTACGTAAAAATGGGTCTTTTCAAGAATATTTACTAAGTCATAAAATCATATTTACTAGTATGACCAAAGTACAGTGAGTTTTGCGGCTAAAACAATGTCTCTGTCTGGAAATTCCTAACAGACATGGAGAAGACTCACCCAGACATAAGAAATACGTGGAATTTGATGGTGGCGGTAAGTATCCATGAAAAAAGTAACTTTAGTGAATGGCAGCATGAATTCTGGAAATAAAGTACAACAAACACTACACAATGCACCTTTGAGTAGTTAATTTCCCAAAAATGTTGCTGGCCATTCACAAATTTGGTCCTTTCCATGAATATTTACAGGTACTACTGTATGTAGATAAGTTATGTCACACTGGGCTGACAAGAGAAGGTTTGATGGAAGGAAGATGTTTAAGACTGGTGATTCAAAAGGAGGAGGAAAAGGTGAAGATTCATTACTGCATATTTCCGAGCCGATAATATTTGGGAAACTTGATGGTGGTGATCGTAAATGTTCAGAAAAACATTTTAAAAAAGACAAAACAGTTCAAAAAGACACGATTTGTGACTGGGGAACATACTGCACATTCATTCTGGAAATAAATTACCAAAAAAATCACATTCTCCCTTTAAAAACACCAATCCACCCACTCAGCCAGCCCTCATCAATGCAGTATGTACCATACCTCAACCATCACCACTGCTGGTCCTGCCTACCTCTTCTCAACATGAGAGTACTTTCATCACCTCAGCTCTCCAATACTCAAGTCCAACAGTCAAATGGAGTGGTAAAGGTGTGTGTATGTAGAGTAGAGTAGAGTAGAGTAGAGTACTTTTATTAATCCCGAAGGAAATTAAGGTGTCTGTCAGCTTACATAAATACACAAATACAAAACATACACAAGACATTATACACATAATTGAACATTACAGGAAAAATATATCTTGAGTACTACCGCCACACATTATCTCACATACACACATGTTCTCTCTCTCACACACACACACTCACACACACATTGTCCCACCCACACACACACACACACACACACACACAAACCCACCCACAACCCCCCTCCCACACACACACACACACACACACACACATCCCTGCACAGACACAAGGTCCTGGTAGGGTGTCATGTTGCATACATTCACACTCACAGAAAAATAAAAAAATAAAATAACCATGTTAAGTACACATACAAGAGCCAAAGAAGTTCTAATTATTGTCCATGCAAAAGCTGAGTAGTTCACGGCAGCTATTCCAGGTGGTTGAGGTAGCTGAGGTGGGGTGTAGTGGGTTATTGTCCTGTATTGGGCAACCCTTAAAGTGTCCAAGGTAGTGCAGGCGCTTGCTCCGGGGGGTGGGGGTGGGATGAAGTGTAACTGTTCAGTAGAGAAAAGAATCGGGAATGGGGTGTAGTGGCTGCAGGTTGAGTGTTCCAGTGTGGGGGGCTAGTTTATGCAGTCCAGTCACCAATGACAATCTCTTTAATTGTCTCTTTCTGTGTGGTGTTGAAGAGCTGGATGGCCCTGGGGACAAAAGACTTCCGTAGTCTGTCTGTCCGGCAGGGGAAGGCCCGGAGTCTGTAGCTGAACAGGCTCCTCTGGTTGGCCAGAAACGGGTGCAGGGGGTGTCTGTCATTTTCAAGTATTGAGTCCAATCTGCTAAGTGTCCTTTTTTCGGCTGTGGTTGTGAGATCATCCAGTTCCATACCCACCACAGACCTAGCTTTCCTCACCAGCCTGTCAAGGCGTCCAGCGTCCCTCTTCCTAACGCTACCTCCCCAACAGGCAATAGCGTAGGTGAGGACACTTGCCATGACAGACTGATAGAACATCAGCAGGAGCCTGTTGCAGACATTGAAGGATCTAAGCTTCCGTAGGAAGTAGAGCCTGCTCTGCCCTTTCTTGTAAAGAGCATCTGAATTGGCAGCCCAGTCCAGTTTGTTGTCCAGGTGTACTCCTAGGTACTTGTAGGTGTTGACTGTCTCCACTTTCTCTCCTTCGATAGAGACAGACAACAGTGGTGGGGTGGTCCTCCTGAAGTCAACCACCATCTCCTTTGTTTTGGTGGCATTCAGCTGCAGCTGATTGTCCCGGCACCAACTGACGAAGTTCTCCACCAGTTCCCTGTACTCTCCTTCCTGTCCATCCTTGATGCATGCCACAATAGCAGTGTCATCAGAGAACTTCTGCATGTGACAGGTCTCTGTGTTGTAGCTGAAGTCAGAGGTGTACAGGGTGAACAACACGGGGGAGAGCACCGTTCCTTGTGGCGCACCCGTGTTACTGACAACAGTCTGGGATGTATGGTCACCAAGCTTGACGAACTGGGGCCTCCCAGTGAGGTAGTTAGTTATCCATGTCACCAGTCCTGTTCCCACTCCCATTCGCAGCAGTTTGTCCTTCAGCATGAGTGGCTGGATGGTGTTGAAGGCACTAGAGAAATCAAAGAACATGATTCTCACAGCGTGCGTGCGTGTGTGCGCGCGTGTGTGCATGCGTGCATGTGTGAATAGTGTGCATGCGTGCGTCTGTCCGTCCGTCTGTCCGTGCGTGGGTGGGCGCTAGGTGGATGGCCTCATTGCCTGTTTGGCGCAGTCCTGAGGCTAGAGGTTAACCACTGACCACTGACTTACGACCACTGACCGGTCTTTACAGGCAGATGGATATACAGTAGCCTATACTGTACAAGGACTTCAAGTGAAATAAAACACCATGGCAATAAAAAATACGACTGCACACTCTTGTCCATCCAATGCTGAATTTTATTGAACGTTGTTTGTTCACTAAAATTCAGGATTGGATGGACAAGAGTGTGCTGTATCTTCTAGAGATGCACCGGATCGTGATTCTTAGGATCCTGCCGGATACCGGATCTACCGCTTAAGATCATGCCAGATCCGGAACAGGATACCGGATCCTACGAAAGGGTTGAAACACATAGACAACTCGCACATGTGGGCCCTTTTTATTACGTTAGCGGCTTACTGCCACACTGCCTTCAACGGCCGTTTCCAAAGGGCTTTCACTCTATGCAGCGATTGGGGTTGTGAAAGACTGACTGAAAAGCCTAGGCTATGTAAAAAGTAGAGATGCCCCAGATCCTGATTTTTAGGTAACTGCCGGATACCGGATCCACTGCTTAAGATCCTGCCGGATTCGGATAGTCTGAAAAACCCCATTATCCTGACGGATCCGAAACCGGATCTTGGATCCTGTACATCTCTAGTATTTTCCCTCTGATATATACATATTCAATAATGACATTTTGTATTTTATTTAGCTTTTTTGCTATTTGCTTTTCTTTAGAAAGAGTTAATCCGTAAAAAAAATGTCCTGTGGTCTTGAAATATTATTTCAGATCAAGTGTAACCTGTAGCACAAGAGAAGAATGACTAAAAATAAAAAAAACAATGTGTGTTGAGGAATGTAAAGACAGATTTGTATGGTATGGTGAG
>NC_085868.1:30174094-30234094 GCF_034702125.1 Engraulis encrasicolus
CATTTTTTAGCAGTCTCTCCTCCCGTCTTGCGGCCATCCTTCCGTCCTTTCCCTCCACCCTCTTTGCTAACGGGACAATGAAATTGTAGGTTGTTTCGTCCGGAGGCGGTAATACGTGCCTACGTCACAATAGCGATGCTAGTCCTTGTTTCCGATGACGTTTGATTCGTCGCCATGACAACCGTTCATACCGTCCCTAATCTTAACCCTAAACCTAACCTTAACCCTAAACCTAACCTTAACCCTAAACCTAACCCTAACCTTAACCCTAAACCTAACCCTAAATCGCTTGTTTGAAACTAGTGAGTCCCAGTGCAGTGCCCACTGCAGTCCGGCAACGAGGACGCGCATCACAAGTGACGTTGGCACGTCGGACGAAGTACCCTAGTTTTTACGAGTCCCCTTTGCTAACTGACTTGAGGGAGGCAGGGCAGTGGAGGGCAGTGCCTCGTGAGAGGCCAGGGAGTATGGGCCCTTTTTCAAGCATCATCAGATGCATTCAAAGCAGGTATGAGGGGTGAGAGACTTAAGTCAGCAGTGGAGATGAGGAGTGGAGGAGACAAGAGGAGAGTTGGGTGGAGAGGGGAGGAGAAGAGGAGGAGTGGAGATTGAGCAAGAGGCAAAGTAGGGGTGAATTTCTCAAAACCAAAGTTGCTTACTACATTAGCTACTTTGTTGTTTTCAATGCATTTTCCCTTTGGCAACTACTGAAGTTGCTAACAGGCTAACAGCTTCTCTTTTGAGAATCTCACCCCAGGTGTGGAAAGGAGGTGTAGAGAGGGGAGGTGTAGTGGGCAGATACACAGAGGACCGAGTGGAGGTGAGGAAAGGAGGAAAGTGAAGAGTGGAAGAGGAGTGCAGAGGAGCAGGAGGGAGAGCAGTTAAGGAGAGGAGGAGTAGAACGGAGGAGATTTGGGTGGAGAGGAGAGGAGATGAGAGGTGGGGTGGTTGAATAAACAGAGGGGAGAGTGGTGGAGGGAAGAGGAGTAGAGGAGCCGCTAGAAGAGAGGTGAATGGGGAGGAGACCAGGAAAAGAGAGAAGGAAGAGTGGAGGAGCGGCGTGGAGGCGGAGTGGAGAGGATCAGGAGTGGAAGCAGAGTTAACCCTTGTAAGGTGTTCGGGCCTTTTGACCCATTTTCAGTTTTTTTCCTTGAGAAAAAATAGTATAAATTAATATTTTTTCACATTCAGATTCTCATCATCTGTGAGGAACATGAACCCCCCTTCCCCTCCCCCCAATACACAGGAGTGTCATTTTGGTTTTGGGGGGCTTATACTTCAACATTTTCTTAACTCTTTGATACAATTCTGATCATATGTTGAGTAGTCAAGGCAGAGGGTGAATTATGTTGAAAAAGCAGTGCAGATATTGTTTGGTCCTCCAGTTGTGCTTCACTTTTACAACCTTGCGCAAGAACAGCTCTAGTGGCTCAACCCGAGAGCTTGGATTGAGTTTACTCACTTTCTTCACTGTCTTCTTATCTTTCTCTCACACGTATACACACGGAAATTCCCAAGAAGCATGAAGAGAACATATGAGCTATGATTTTTATCTTTTTAAAATATTTTTTTCTATATGCCTGTGTCAAAAAGAAACAAACACCTTCTATGTAACAAAAACACAAACACTTTAAAATGGTTAAGGAGAGGAGGAAGAGAGAAGAGAGAGGGGGAGCTGGGTGGAGAAGGGTTGTGGAGCAAGATGATTGTAGAAGGGGTGGAGGTGAGGGAGAGAAGGAGAGTGGCGAGGAGAGGAGTAGAGACGGAGTGAAGAGGACCAGGAGTTAAGGCGAGAGAGGAGAACTTCGTGGATGGGTGTTGTGGAGCAAGATGAGAGTAGCGAGGAGGTGAGTAGGTGAAGGCAGGCATACACTGTGCGATATTTTCACTCGTGGGTATTAATCTCCTGCTCACACTGCACGCGGGAATTTCACGATTTAAAAGTTCACATCTCACGACTCATGTCCTCACACTATACCAGCTGACAGTCGGATGCGAGCCGAATGCATCCACTGTGCGACACGCTAGGCATGTTTCCCGGGTCTGCAGAGGAGGGAACATGCGCACCTGATCGGAGATGAGGACGCGCTCAAAGAGCCAATCACACGGAACTATTCATTTGAGCACGTGTAGTGTCAAATCGGGTCGTTGCACTGCTTTAACTGTGCGATTTACTCACAAGGTACAACCAGGATTTCAAACAGTTTTGATTTTATTGCGATCCTGCGATTGCACGATTGCAAGGTAAAATCGCTTCTCGTTACCCCATGCACACTACACGAGGCGAGACTCACGATTGACCTGCGATTGAGCAAGAAATTGGCCCGACTCCTAAAAAGTGGTGCGAGTGCCAAATCGTGGCAAAATCGTGGCAAAAGTCACGCAGTGTAAGCCTGGCTTGAGGGAGAGTGGAGAGGAGAAGAGTAGAAGCGAGAGAGTGAAGAGGACCAGGAGTGGAATCAGAGGGAAAATAAGAGAGGATTGCTGGGTGGAGAAGGGGTTGTGGAGTAAGATGAGAGCAAGGAAGAGAGGAGGGGAGGGGAGGAGAGGAGAGGAGAGGAGAGGAGAGGAGAGGAGAGGATAGGATAGGCGAGGAGAGAGATGAGAGGAGAGGACCAGGAGAGGAGAGGAGAGGAGAGGACCAGGAGAGGACCAGGAGAGGACCAGGAGTGGAATCAGAGCTAAGGTGAGGAGGAGGAGGAAGAGAGGTGAGGAAGAGAGGAGCGCTGGGTGGAGAAGGGGTAAGAAGAGGAGGAAGTGAGTAGGGTAGGGAGAAGAGAGAGAGGGGGGGGGGGAAAAAAACAGAGTGGAGAATGGAGAGAGGGAGTTTAAACATAGTGGAGAAGAGGAGGTGGAGGAGAGGGGGGGTTTAAACAGAGTGGAGAGCGGTGAAGGGGGTGGAGGTGGTTTAAACAGAGTGCAGAGTGGAGCAGGGGGGGGTGAACAGAGTGGAGAGTGGTAGGGGGGGCAGAGAGGAGAGCAGGCGGGGTGAAGAGAGTGGAGAGTGGCAGCCAGCCATCCAGCTTTATCATCCTCACCCGATGCCCCGGGAGCTCGCCCCAGGCTAAGAGCTGTCTGGGAACAAATAGCTCCTCAACGCTACCAAACAAGCCCTTTTTCGAAACAAGAAACCTGGAGGAAAAACAACAGTAAAACACCAACAAAAAAACAATACTAGCTCAAATATAACACGCACAACTATTATTGTGTTGTGGTGGACCGCGTACATTGAGAGGGGAAAAGAAGAGAACGAGAGTTACTGATTTGTATCAGAAAACAACAACAACAACCTCCTTCCACCAACAAAAACAAACCCTTTCGATGCCAACACAAACAAACAAAAAAATGCAGGACAACAACATCACAACACTACACAACTAATGCAGAGGTTTGATGGACATTGAGGTAGGAAGTACTTGTAGAAAGCAAATGGGTTATTGTCTGGGAACAATTATCCGCTTCCCCTAACAAACGCCTTTTGCAAAGCAAAACCCTGAAAAATAACAATGCAGTGCATTGGCGTGCACAGACATTTTAGGGGGGGGGTTGCAGGTGCTGGCCGGGGGGCTTGGGGGCATGTGGAACTTCTGACTGCCTTACTATATCGAGGCAATATTATCACCCTCTTTTAATCGTCAAGCTTTTGGAGATGATCATGTCAATCGTCAAGCTTTTCTAGATGTGAAAAACAACAAAAAATAACTTTTAAAAAAGGGCACTTTTTGTCCAGTAGGTTAAAGGGGCAGGTGCTTTAGCACCACTTCGTCCCTATCTGTGCACTCCTATGATGCAATGCACAAACTCCTACATGATTCAGAACTACCACTGTGTGTGTTCATGCTAGGGCTGTCCACGACGAAGGATTTTGTTGGTCGACTAAAGGTTGTCATTTACTCCGACTAATTGATTTATTCCCCCCCCCCAAAAAAAATATGTTCGTATCTGGTGGTGGTTCTTTGGATGTTGGCCAGCACGGAGTAAAATTGTACAGGCAAGTGATAAAGCAAAGTGGTATGGAAGCTAACAAAGTGCGAATTAGCACCAATGACGTTGCAAAATAGCATTTTGTAGCTTCGGATTATGCACCGACGTGTCTTCACTCTTCACACTTTTTACACCGTCTGCAATAAACGGATAATTATGCGAGACGAGACCGATGCAGGCGGCTCCCTGGAGTTTTGTCAACCAATGGAATGAACGAGTCGAGTGAGGTATTGTAGCAAACGGTGCCGGTAGAACTAGACCTGTGTATGGGTGCGTGTGTATGAGAGAGGGAGGGAGAAGAGAGCAGCATCTGCCGTGGTGGTGAACTTACAAAATTCAACGCACCTGTCGCTCGAATTTGGGTGGTTCTTCTCGCCCGACGTAAGTGACCATTGGCTGACAAGCAATCTGTATCCTTTTCAAAAAGGATCCCATGTTTTAGAGCTCCTTCCAGACATGGCCAAAATAACTTGAAGCCTTCTATCCTTGTCAAACAAATCAACAACACGTCTTCCTTTGTCACGCCCTTCAAGTTAAGAGTCCTGAAAGCCCTTAGACGAGGCGCTGATTTTTTTTTCTTCTCCGCTGCGACCAATCGACCAATGGGATTCGGTCGATTAGAAATTTTTTTGGTCGACCAACGATTAGTCGATTATTTGCGGACAGCCCTAGTTCATGCATACAGTAATACAGTGTGTGTGTGTGTGTGTGTGTGTGTGTGTGTGTGTGTGTGTGTGTGTGTGTGTGTGTGTGTGTGTGTGTGTGTGTGTGTCTGTAACGTACGGATGTCTGGAGCTGTGCCCACTTCATCAGCTGCCAAAACGGAGACTGACCTTTTCAAGATGCACACCCTGTTCACTGACCACTGGCTACTCAAATACACACATACGCATGCACGCACACATACACATACTGATACACACAGAGAGACACACTACACACACACACCACACGCACACCCGACACGACCTGTTCACTAATCACTGATGGTTACATGTGCACAGTCACACGTACTACACACGCACAATCTCCCTCCCCCTCCCTCCCTCTCTCTCTCTCTCTCTCTCTCTCTCTCTCTCTCTCTCTCTCTCTCTCTCTCACTCACACACACACACACACACACACACTATTCACTAATAGCTGGTCACGGGTGCTTGATTGGCACCCAGATTTGTGTTTGCTGGGCAGCTTCCACCTCTGTGTCAAGACCTGGCCCTGGACATCTGTCTCGTGTACTACTAATGTAGCCTGTGTGTGTGTGTGTGTGTGTGTGTGTGTGTGTGTGTGTGTGTGTGTGTGTGTGTGTGTGTGTGTGTGTGTGTGTGTGTGTGTGTGCGTGTGTGCGTGTGTGTCATTATAAATGTGTACTACTGTGTGTGTGTGTGTGTGTGTGTGTGTGTGTGTGTGTGTGTGTGTGTGTGTGTGTGTGTGTGTGTGTGTGTGTGTGTGTGTGTGCTCACATCATTATAAACATGTACTACTGTGTGTGTGTGTTTGTGTTTGTGTGTGTGTGTGTGCGTGTGTGTGTGTGTGTGTGTGTGTGTGTGTGTGTGTGTGTGTGTGTGTGTGTGTGTGTGTGTGTGTGTGTGTGTGTGTGTGTGTTTTCCATGTACTGTACACTTCAACGGCGTTCCAAATAAATAATGGTTGCCGTTAGTCTCCTTTGGTCTGTAAATCAGTCTTTTTCTGTGAAATTCATGCCATTTCCTGCATTAGAATACTATCAATGGGGAGTCGGTATCATTGTCTGAATTATTATGCCCGAACACACATATAAACACACACAGACAGGAACACACACATACACACATACACACACTTGGAGAGGGAGAGAAAATGATGAAGCAGTGTGGGGCAATGGAGAGAGGGGGAGATGGGGGGAGAGAGAGAGAGAGAGAGAGAGAGAGAGAGAGAGAGAGAGAGAGAGAGAGAGAGAGAGAGAGAGAGAGAGAGAGAGAGAGAGAGAAGGGAGGGAATCCCACAGAGGACGGCTTGGGTGTTTGTTGCTGTCGTAATGGAGACGAGGCAAAACATATGAATCTTTCATCAGTCTCTCTCTCCCTTTTTTGTATGCAAGCAACTTGCCGCCCTTTTTTCTATTTCTCGTTTTTTTTTCTTTTTTCTCTCTCACTCTGTCTATTTTTTTTTTCCAACCTCCCGAATCTCCATGGATGGATCTGCAATGCCAATCAGACAACGCCTCCAAGCCTTGTTTCCTTCTCTGCTGCTGCTGCTGCGGTGGAGAGCTTGACAGGACAGCAACCCCCCAAAAAATAATAATTATAATAAAATAACGAAAATTGATTCTGAGTACACTCTCACAGTTGATTTGTTCCCGTTAATCAGCGAGAGAGCACGGCCTGGGCTGCCTGCCACAGATGTATCTTATCACATCACCAAACCCGGTGTCCAGGCGGTTATCCTTGCTGTCTTTTTGTGAGGAGGATAAAGAAACCGAACATACAGTAGCCTACTACACACACAAAACAAAGAAACAAACCAACAAATCGCTTCCTTATCTGGGATCTTTCCCGGGAGAGAGGAGAGATGGGGTCTCAGAGGACTGTAAGCCAGCACAACGTTTCTTTTTGTTTTTGTTTTTTGGCAGGGTTTTTTTTGCAATCCCTGACCACTTTTTTTTTTCAAGGAAAAGACATTGTCTCTCAAAAGAAATAGCAGAGTGATTTCAGCCATTTTCTGCTTTCATTATCTCTTATATAAATTCTGTAACTTTCTTTCTTTCTTCTTCTCTCTCTCTCGTCTTTCTCTCACATACAGACAAACATACACACACACAAGGAATGTGATGCAAAAATGATATGACATTATGAAGACTACACACACAGACACAGACACAGACACAGGCACACGCACACACACACACACACACACAGCTGAAATACAACACAGGCTAGATATGGTTGCCGCCTAGGAGCCCGCACCTGCCAGGGGGCCTCTGATTGGCCAAATGGGGAAAAAAAACAACAATTGCACCACTGTGACAAGATACGGTCTTGGAAATATACTTGCTTATGTCAAGTAGAATTTTGAATCTAGTTTGTACTCCTCTCTTCATTCGACAGGCATGCTATACTTTAGTATTGGCTTGGAATTATGATGCCATCTATTTAATTCTGTTAATTTCCGTGGAATAAGACTTCCGCAGGGGCCTACAGCAACCTGTAGCCTAGGGGCCATGGGCCATCTTAATCCGACCCTGCACACACATACTCACACGCACGCACGCATACATGCACACACACACACACACTGTGGCTTTCAGGCATTTGCTGTGAGACTTTAGTTGCGAGAGAGAATGTGGAGGCTGTGAAAGCCGGACCCTGTTCTCTAGGCCAGCTGCCCTCAGGCTACACACACACACACACACACACACACACACACACACACACACACACACACACACACACACACACACACACACACACACACACACACACACACACACAATGATGCAGCATAACTTTAATGAGCTCCAACTCCCACCCTAAACCAAGCACAAATGATCTTGACAGCACAGAAGCCTTCGACTATTCGGCACAATGTTATATTTATTACATTAACTGGACACTTACACAGAAATGATGCCCTTATACTGGTACTGTCACATGCTGCTTCCTCTTCATGTTGAACACTGACATTTTTCTAGGGCAATAAAGTGCAAATTCACCAGCTGGCCCTGTAATTGAAAGTGGGCCCTAATGGTCCAGTGCAAATAGGGTGAGAAATAGTAAGGTTTGTCTTACTTAACCTGCTATCCATTTTTTTTTCCTTAGCCAGCTGTTACATTCAGCCATTTGGTCATTTACGTTAAGCGGAAATCCATTACAGTGGCTAACAGTCACCTACTCTTTATGCTTTTATGTTGACATAGGAATGTATTTTAGGCGTTGTCTTTTCTTATTCTGTTAAAGGATAGTTCCGGCGTAAAATGAAAGTTTCACCATCGCTTTCCCATGCCACATAATGTATCTAATGATGAGCCATTCCGGGCAATGCCGCGCCGTTATGGAGTTAGCTTATTTTAAGCTTTTTGGTGAAAAACGCAGCCAATGCATCACGGCGGGGCCAATTATAGGCCTATTATTTTCTGATGTTTCCCCGCTATAAACAACTTCAAAAACGCTACACACTTCATCACAAAGGTCTCGTCAATCAAACCGAGGCACAGAGACGATCATCGGACCACACATCGGATCACTGGCCAGTGTTTTCAGAGGTGTCTCACTGTTGCAACTCTCCGACCCGGATGCAGGCTACTCAGTCAGGTGGCTAGGTAGGCTAAACATGGTCCGCGGTTCTTACACCGGCTGCGACCGTAAAATTAAAAGCTGGAACCCCGACCGTTTTCACCGACTGCCACTGTCTAAACCAGCCATATTCCGGGAATGGCTAATAGCATTAGAAGTGGACGAAACTGACATATAAACCCTGAGGGATCGCTACTACCGTGTGTGGAGGGAGCATTTCGAGGATGATGGCTACAAGAAGAGTAAGGGAGATGGAACACCAAAACGAAACCATCTAAAGAGGAATGCTGTGCCAAAAAGGCGCATGGCTATGGAGGTATGTTTGAAGAGAGAGAAAGTAAATGTGTCTGGCTCATGAATCTTGACTGTCTGTGAAACTGGTTGCAACACCGCGCGTCTTTGCCAGCAAGCACTCTGTTTTGGGAAGGCATAGCCTACAGGTGCAGTAAATGTAGCCCACTACAGGAGATAAATACACGGTCAAAACAAACTAGCGCGGGATGGCAAGTGAAATTGTGAAATTGTGCGACCTGAGGCATTCGATGTGGTTGATGTCAAGCATGCTAGAGTAGTTTCAGTGAAGTAAATAGACTCTAATGACGAGGGCGCGCGAGGTCAGATGGACCATTACGCAACGGAGGAGGGCTGGAGGAATTTTATAAAGTCGTACTAGAAGTGCTCTTACAGATGTAAGTACACCACCAGTGGTGTGTTATTACAAAGTTGACTCCATGTTATAGTATACCGTGTTGCAATTACTTTGTAAGAGTAGTCTGCCTACCTGTACTCTCCATGCAACTCTTCAAATCTGCTGCCTGCACACACGGTAGTAGCGATCCCTCCGGGTTTTTACGCCAGTTTCGTCCACTTCTAATGCTATTAGCCATTCCCGGAATATGGCTGGTTTAGACAGTGGCAGTCGGTGAAAACGGTCGGGGTTCCAGCTTTTCATTTTACGGTCGCAGCCGGTGTAACCGCGGACCATGTTTAGCCTAGAACTACCTAGCCACCTGACTGAGAAGCCTGCATCCGGGTCAGAGAGTTGCAACAGTGAGACACCTCTGAAAACACTGGCCAGTGAAAGACTGTGTGGTCCGATGACCTTCTCTGTGCCTCGGTTTGATTGACGAGACCTTTGTGATGAAGTGTGTAGCGTTGTTGAAGTTGTTTATAGCGGGGAAACATCAGAAAATAATAGGCTTATAATTGGCCCCGCCGTGATGCATTGGCTGCGTTTTTCACCAAAAAGCTTAAAATTAGCTAACTCCATAACGGCGCGGCATTGCCCGGAATGTCTCATCATTAGATACATTATGTGGCATGGGAAAGCGATGGTGAAACTTTCATTTTACGCCGGAACTATCCTTTAATGTGGAAGTAATGTGTTTCCCCTCAGCCACCTTTTCTGCACATTTCTTCATCCGTCCACCTTTCTGTGGGCGTGATAGTGTGTAATTTGCAAGTTTACGCTTAAATGGCTAAATTGTGTCAATAGGGAGGTGTGGCAGGGAGGTGTGGTTGATCAAAGACCTAAGCACCTGACCATTTTGTAATTTAAGATAAGTGATTTGGCTATGTGCAAATGATTAAATGAAGTTTAATAAACTTACATGAAATGTCACATTTTTTCCAGGCATTACACACATATCCACAAAAAGGAGACAATGCACACACAAAAACGGCATTGACATCATGAAGATGACAGCCAATCAAAGGCCATCATTTATGTGTTCCATCCTGGTTATGCCCATGAGCGTCGAATCCTGTTCTGCAGTAATCTGAGAAAAACAAAACCCTTGAGCCAATGCCATTGTCTTTGATACATCTTAAGGGCACATATTGTACTTGATATAGGTGTATCCTCCAAGCAACACAATCAGCGAACCAAAGAGAGAGGGCCCTGAGTATGCATGACTCATGGTGAAGAAGAAAAAAATAATGATGTTTTTAAGGTTTTTTAAAATTATTTCAGCTGAGACCAGGCGTCATTCTTACTCAAATGGATTATGAGGATGTGGGCCCAAATGGTCAACTCACTAACTGACATGAGGCCATCTTGCATGTAGCTGGGTTTTTTTTAGCTTGCACATGCCGAAATGTGTCTGTTCATTTTTTGTTTTTAAATAACACTTAATACAAAGTCTGGCCTCCTTTTTAAATAGGCTACATTTTCATTCAATACATTTAAGATTTTTACACATGAACCCATTTCCAATTCTGTCAGTATCTACCAACATACAGCAGATACAAGACACATCAGTACGTATTCACATCTGCACTTTGATATCCTTTAATTAGCTTTCAAGCACAGATGTAAATGCACAGAACAGTGTTGAAAGTTGTCAAGGAAGGTGGGTATGCAGAGAATGGCAAGAAGGGCAAGATGCTGCACAGTACAGTACAATTTGCAGTGTAAGGTCAACACTTACGGAGTAGTAACCACACTATGAGTGCTTTTATGTTGACATAGAAATGTATTTTAGGCATTGTCTTTTCTTATTCTGTTAATGTGGAAGTAATGTGTTTCCCCTCAGCCACCTTTTCTGCACATTTCTTCATTCGTCCACCTTTCTGTGGGCGTGATAGTGTGTAATTTGCAAGTTTACGCTTAAATGGTTTAGTTTAGTTTATTTAGTTTAGTTCAACAGGGACCATGCACAATACACATTGATTACAGAAGTAAAAAGATGGCTTGTGCCAGATTATAGCTATATAGCTAATTTCCATCTGCAGTCCCTGGACAGGTAAAACAAATATTAAAATACAATAACATAGACAAGATATAAACAAGTAAGCACATCCATAGGCCATAGGTCAAACCCACACACACACACACACACACACACACACACACACACACACACACACACACACACACACACACACACACACACACACACACACACACACACACACTAAAATGGCATACAGTGTGAGTCATATTTTTAAAAAACATATGATTAATGTTGACAAGACTGGTTGGTTAATATCCATTTTTTCACACCCCTTGAGAAGGCCTGATAATCAGTAATACTTTTTAGGTTACTGGGTAGACCATTCCATGTTTTAGTTGCCCTGAAGGAGAAGGCTGACTGAGCAAAAGCAGTTCGTCGGATTGGGAGACTACAATCACCCCTAATGGTGGATCTTGACGTTCTGCTCATCAATTCAGAGCAGGGTTGAACAAATGTTCTTAGGGGTGGGGGTGCTGCATTGTGAATAATTTTATGGATTAGCCGCAGATCAGAAAATTGTATGATGTTTTCAAGGCTGAGCATATTATACTTGCTCAGTATAGGACAATGGTGGTACTGAAAAGATCTTCTATCTAGGACCTTCAGGGCCTGCTTGTATAGTGAATCAATGGATTTTAAGACAGTCTTGTTGGCCTGGGACCAGCTTGATAAACAATAATGCAGGTGGGACATGATCATAGCATTGACATAAGTCACAGCAGCATCAATACTCAGAGAGTTACGGATATGTCTAAAATTTGATATGCTATACTTTACAGTATTACCCAGCTTTTTAATGTGTTTCTTAAAACTAAGAGTAGAATCTAAGGTCACACCTAAATATTTAAACTCATCAACATTATTTAGCTTTGTTCCATCAACATATATGTCTGGAACAACATTTAGTTTAAATCTATTGTGAAAATACATTGTGACAGTTTTGTTGGTATTTAGTGTGAGACAGGAGGTTTTTAACCACATTGAGACCTTAGTTAGTGTTTGAGTCAATTTGCTGGCCACCTGTACCGGATCTTTGCCGTGTGTAAATAATACAGTGTCGTCAGCATACATCAGTATCTCCACACCCTCACATACAGATGGAAGATCATTTATGTAAGTGCTGAACAACAAAGGTCCCAATATGGAACCTTGTGGCACCCCCATAGAGCATGCTTTTAAGGAAGATATTTTATCATTTATCTTAACACATTGGGCCCTATTTAATAGATAGGACTCTATCCAGTTTAGTACACCTGGAGCCAGCGTCAAATTGCGTCAATAGGGAGGTGTGGCAGGGAGGTGTGGGTGACCAAAGACCTAAGCACCTGACCATTTTGTAATTTAAAATATGCCATTTGGATAAGTGCCATTAAATGAATGAAGTTTAATAAACTTACATGAAATGTCACATTTTTTCCAGGCATTACTCACATATCGACAAAAAGGAGACAATGCACACAAAAAAGCGGCATTGACATCATGAAGATGACAGCCAATCAAAGGCCAACATTTATGTGTTCCATCCTGGTTATGCCCATGAGCGTCGAATCCTGTTCTGCAGTAATCTGAGAAAAACAAAACCCTTGAGCCAATGGCATTGTCTTTGATCATCTTAAGGGCACATATTGTACTTGATATAGGTGTTTCCTCCTAGCAACACAATCAGCGAACCAAAGAGAGAGGGCCCTGAGTATGCATGACTCATGGTGAAGAAAAACAAAAATTATTATGTTTTTTATGTTTTTTTATTATTTCAGCTGAGAGCAGGCTTCAATTTTACTCAAATAGATTATGAGTATGTGGGCCCAAATGGTACCACACACTGATGATGGCTTAAGAGCCGAAACGTGTCTGCTTGTGGACATGGTGGTAATTTATAAATGAATAATGAGACGTAGCTTGTGAGTGCAGTTTTTTTCTTCTTTAAGTTGATACCTTTTATCACGCACCTAAACTCAATCATTTTTTTCCCAGAAGTTGAGCGCGTCCTCTGACAAACCCAAATGATCAACTCACTAATTGATATGAGGCCATCTTGCATGTAGCGGTTTTTTTTCCCAGCGTGCACATGCCGAAATGTGTCAGTTCATTTAAAAAAAAAAAAAAAAACACGTAGCCTCTTACTGCAGCAGGGGTCGCTGGCGACCCTATTCACTTGCTGAAAATGCTTAACTACATCATAACCACATCGCTTTGACATTACAGAGAGCCATAGTGCTGCGCTAAGGGGTTAATGCAAAGTCTTTTTACATACATTTTCCTTCAATACATTTCAGATTTTTACACATGAACCCATTTCCAATTCTGTCAGTGTATATCAACATACAGTAGACACAAGACACATCAGTATACACATCTGTGCTTTGATATATTTATTATGATTATAACTTTTACATATATTTCTTTTAATCATGATTATAATTTTTATTATCTGCCCTTTGATATATAAATAGCTTTCAAGCACAGATGTAAATGCACAGAACAGTGTTGAAAGTTGACAAGGAAGGTGGGTATGCAGAGAATGGAAGGGCAAGATGCTGCACAGTAGAGTACAATTTACAGTGTAAGGTCAACACTTACAGAGTAGTAACCACACTATGAGTGTAAAATTTGTTTCTATATTCTGTAAGTCCTATATTCTGTAAGTCTTATCTTAACACTGCTGCAATTTACTGTGTGAAAGTAAATGATGAGATAAACATGACTGGTCTAGTTTGTTTCTTCCTGTTCCAAGCATTAATTCTTATAATAGTGTGTTTCCAAAAAAAGATCTCCTTGCCTCTATGCCAGGCAACTGAACTGCGGGCGTGCGAACATGAGGTAGAGATGATATTGCAAGCTTCAAATCCATCATCGAGGTTGCCAAGGACACACACACACACACATACACACGGACTGATGCACACTCATTTCTTAGAACACACAAACCACATACACACGCACCAGGACATGTTCAATTCTAAGTGTACACACACACACACTACACGCACATATACTGCACACACACGCTCGTGTACACACATATACTCGCTCCCTCTCTGTCTCACACAGACACACACACACTACACACACCATCTCCATGGGATATGTCTGACTGCGTGTGCAGCCTGAATCCCTTCATCTAATACCTTATATTAATTAGAAGCACATGGGGGTGACATTAAACAGAGACAGGGGTGGGGAGGCGTAGTGGTGGAGGGAGGGTGGCAGGGTTGCCAGATGAGGCTGGTGATTTCCAGCCCAAAAAATGCTCAAAGCCCGCCTAAAATCACAAAATCCCGCCCAATTCTATTGATTTCTATGGCAAAAATTGGGCAGGTTTTCTGCTAAAGGCCATTTTTAGCCGCACACAGCAATCCCAAGCAGCCCAATTGGGTGGGAAACAGCCCAATCTGGCAACACTGGAGGGTGACAGGTTCAGATGGCACAATATTAAAAAAACTTCACTTTCATAAAATGTTCAAAGCCTCCTCATCATCAGCGTGAGTCATCGCTCTCTCTCAAATCCTTGACAAAGAGTTGCCACGTCGAGCACTTATTTATTATTATATTATTTATTATTTAAATTCCAAGTGTATGCCAAATAGCTCTAATGCACACAATTGAAAGTAAGTACAGTGATGATTATAATGATAATACCACTTTGATGTCGGACGTGAGAACCTTGTGTGTGTATGTGTGTGTGTGTGTGTGTGTATGTTGTGTTGTGTGTGTGTGTGTGGGGGGGGGGAGTGGGGGTGTGTGTGTGTGTGTGTGTATTCAAGTGCTTATGCATCTCCATCTTGGCTGGTAAACAACAGAACAAAGAAAGCATTCGAAATTGATGCCCATTAGTTTGAGAGTATTCCCAGCACAAATGGCACGTAAAAGCCGACTGAGAACCGTGACGATGCCCGTTCCAACACCTAAACGCGAGCCTGCGTGTTCACCCCGTAGATCTTAGCGTTCGGGAAACCGGAAAGTTGGTTCGCAATGCGAGCCAAACGTTTTTTTATGCGCAAACCATGACGACAACGTGAACAGTCAGCAGGTTCATCCAGGTAACACACAGTCACATGCGTAAAAGTTCAGAGCCCGTTATTAATGCGGATGGTTCGCAAGTAAGCACTTCAGTGTCGAACGTAACTGTTGCGGGCATGGGCAGTTACACCGTTCTGGTCGGCCTGAAAACAGTAAACGAGACCCAGGGCTGGACAAGGGCCGAAAAATGGTATGGGCATTTTTGGCACAAGATGGGCTCAAAATAAACGACTATCAGACTGAGTCTCGCTGAAAACCCCCCTTACGGCAATCGGATTAACTGTCTTTTCAGCCTGTCGCCTATAAGTCAACGGAGTTAGTTTTAATTGTTCAAACTGCCTTCAATACAAGGAGTAAACTAGACGTCTGTGTTGTTTTGTAGTACACAGACTAGACGGCAATGAAAATGAAACATGTAGCCCCTTAATGCACGCCGTACCTGTAATAGACATTGAAAGTTAACTACTATAGTACTACACTACTATGACAGTGCACAGGGCCTTTAGTAATACATAACTACTTGGTCATTGCCATTCTGGTAACAGCTAATTTATAATGCAGTGTCTTAAGGGGTTAATAAATGTCACATGCATTTTTGATCGCAACACTGTAGCAGCCGCGGTAGTTTGGTACAAAGTGGCTCATTGTCGAGAATAGGTCGCACGAAGCGGAATGTTTCCTCGAAAACACTGGTCAACTGTCCCGATATAACTTAAGCTTTGTAACTTGCAAGTACACATATTGTCTTTGGTTTGTGTAAATAGATTTAACTACAAAGCACCGGCAACTTATTTAATGAACATCTCACAGTCCGTAGCTCTGTGATGGTTAGAACAAGGAAGTAGCTGCTTATTCTTGAATGAGCATTCTGCTGGTCGAGAGGACCAATCACAGCGGCTCCTGCTGCCATTAACTGCGTAGCTGTCTGCGGGAAGTCACATTTTCAAGGGTATACACCAAGTCACTGCGGAAGAGGGAAAAATAACTGTGTGGCTGTCTGCACCATCACGCAGACACGTTTGTTTCGGAGCATAAACCAGCCTTTAGGACCCCAGCACCATCACAAGAGATTGTTGGGCAAGTTTTCTTTGCCGTGTGAGACGTTCTAAAATAGTATTTTGCCAGTTAAAAGAGTCACCAGCCACAAATCATAGTTATCAAACACTGTTTGATATTTACGACTCCAAATAGAATGTCCGATGTTGTAATCTGATACTATTTTAAAGTCTTGCAGTTTCATCCGAGCTTTAGACTGGCCCCTAACCCAAGTTTTTGGTAAATACAAGACCAGAAAACATGAAATAACATTTACCCCATGATATATAATACTATTATACTGATGTGCACTCTGCAGAGGGAGGGGTCAGCAGAAGCATCAGGCCAAGGAAACCATCGAGGCCATTCACCCCTGACCAGGAATGGAGCATGAGGGTCGATCTTGACAGGAAGCTTCAGTCTCCTATGGAGATCACCACCACAGCCCACCACACCATTATTGTGTGGTCAGCTAAGGCAAGAGCAGTCTTCCTCATCGAGCTAAAAGTGCCTATGGAAGAGGGAATTGAGGCCGCATTTGAACGTAAGAGGGCCAAGTACTCAGAGCTGGCTGCTGAGTGCCGGGAGGCTGGCTGGATGACCACCGTAGAGGTCGGGTGTCGAGGCTTCATAGGTTTGTCAACCACACGCCTCCTGAGTGCCGTGGGACTCACCGGAGGAAGGCTCAGGAAGGTAACAAAGGCCCTGGCAGAGGAGGCTGAAAAAGCGAGCTTTTGGTTCTGGCTCAGGAGGAAGGACAAAACGTGGGGGAAGAACACCTAACCCAAGACAACAGCCGCAGGGGAAAACACCCATCAGCTGCAGGGGGTGACAGGGAGACGTCCCTGTCACTGCTCCGCCACCAGGAGACATACTAGAATTAAAGCGAAATGTTTGTGAATAGTGGTTTCTAGCTGACGACCCTGCAGCTGACCCATGGGCATCGGAGGAGGTGCGACAGGCAGCAATGTCCAGCAGGTTTAACATCTACCTGTACAATCCTGATATACAATAGCTAATACTTAATATTACACTAATATTATAATAACATTATAGTTATATTGTGGTTCTATAGCTGCCGGCCAAAAAAACACCCACAGTCCAACGTCTGTGTCCCCTATGGCCAGCCCAGCCCAGCCCAAACAAGGCTTGTTTGGAAAGGTAAAAAAAAAAAAAAAATGCTCCAAACTCTCTCCAAAATGGCGTGCATGTAAGTTTTCTCCTCTGCGACCTCTGGCTCTCTTTCTCTGTCTGTGTCTCAGCACCGTGGCAGACAGTGTGTGTGTGTGTGTATGTATGTGTGTCTGTGCGCCTGTGTGTGTAGCGGGAGCAACGCAACACGTCAACCATTTGGAGGTTAATGAGGAAAAGGAAGAGGAACGGCAGGCAGGCTGACTTCTAATAAGGGCGACAGCAAGCGTCTTGGGTGCCAAAAAGCTGAGAGGTAAACTGGGGTTTCCACTGTGTGTGTGTGTGGGGGGGTGGATAGAAGTCTGCAGCCACAGAGCCCCAAAGTCCCCATCTGGGACTACAGCGTTTAACCGGGGGGACCAAGGGGGGTTAGATGCCTGTCGCTGATACTGTCCTCCACAGAGGGGCTTTAGTTTCTTGCTGTTGGAACAGGTTTGGTAGCCTGATGTTATTGATGGTTGCACTTGAAAACACAGTCCTCACTGTCCAGTCACATTCAGTACTGCTTTGGTAGCAGTAGGAATAGCCATTTTGGGGCATTTCAGATAGATAGACACAAAAAATTACAATGGTTTTATGTGTTGTTCCATGTACATTACTATAGGTAATGGCTATTACTAGTTGCCATTTAGTAGATAATACATTGTACAGTACATTGGGTGAAATTGTCTACTGAGGTTTAAGCAGGACAAAATGTAGCGGCAATACAGGGATACGATGTCACGTTGTTGGAAAAGGAAACATTGGACATAGCAACTCATTTTGGAGGGAACATTTCAACGGCCTAGTAGCATAAAAATGCCCCAAAAAGAAGGACTTGTCTGGCCTTCTAAACGTCACTTCAAAATTAAAACATGGAGCAGAGTGTGCAATATTCTCTTTATTTCCTTTAACATTTGTATGCACAAGAAGCCAGCACCTCAAGAAAGACTTCATAGGAGTGCGATGCCTCTTCTTTTCCAAAAAGAAGGACTAACATATCTTGTGGGATGCAGGACGTGTTCATGAGAGTAGGTACACTACCGATTGACGAAGTGAACAAATGTTGGCTGAGGTAACAGCAGGTTCATCAACAGCGCCTGATAGTGGGACAGCCGTCGCCTAGCGTTTAAGGACATGGACTTAAAATCAGAGAGTTCAGGGTTGCAGGTTCGTATCCCGCCCTCCCACTCCATGGCTGAGGTTTCCGTGAGCAAGGCACCTAACCCCACACTGCTGCAGAGAATCACTACCCTGTATTTAAAATAATAATAGCTGTAATTCGCTTTGGATAAAAGTGTCAGCTGAGCTAATGTAACAATAAGCTAAATGTCGAGTTTAGCATTCTCCTCAGACACCAGTCTAAGGAGTGCTAGCAGCCACACAGGCTGTAGAAACAGGAAAACTGGCAAAATCTGTGTGAAAAGCATGACAGACCTTGACAGACTTCGCAGCAGCTGGTGTAAGACAAAAAAAACACTTGACAGAAATAGCAGCAGTGTGAGCTTTACAAACTGTAGTCTTGGCAGCAGGGGCATCAATGCTGCGAAAAAAGAGCAGTTGACGACGTGGGCGAAAGACATTAGGTGACCAATATTGATTTATGGCAGGGGCACTATGGGTGATTAAAGAAACATGGAAATATTTGAACTCAGCTCAAATGAAGAGATTTGTTTCCGAGATGCGATAAAAGCCATCTACATGTGATTTTCAAAACATTTTTTATTATTCGAGTTTAGGCAGCACTGTGGCAAGTGGAACTTGGTTAATGTTACCTGATCTTGACCAAATTCCAACAACAAAACAGAAATCTTACCAGCATTAACTCAGAAGCACAATAAGAGCACATCATTTTTGAATATTGTTGAAAATGGATATATAGCTTATTGGAAACAAAATCTTTGAATCTATGGAAGAAAAAATGACTCACAGCCAGACAGCTGAACAAGTGACAAGTTATGTTCCTAATTAGGCCGGGAGCCAGCTACACCCCTCAGGATGTTTTTTGCTATGTTTTTTTCACTATGATTTCCTGTTAGCCTATACCCTGGGCCATAACGAGTTGATAGGGACAACTCCCAACTCGGCCCCGTTTGGTCTCAGGGCCCAAAAAAACAACTTTTAAGGAAAATCTGCAGGCGAAATTATGTAGCTGCAAATATTAAGGTAATGCAACTGCAAAAATGGTCCTAGAACCTTGTAAATTTACATGGGTCATCCTGTCACATAGGGGAACAAACCTGAAAAATGTTTCAGGGCTTGAACATTTTCTTCTGTCAAATATCATCTTCAACATATCCAAAAAGCTTAAAAAATGCTTTTCCGCCTGACAAATTGTCCTCATATTTGATCATTTTCAACTCTGTTATGATATGCATTGGTCCCTCTAATGTAAATAAAAAACTGCCTAACTTCCTGAGCTTCAATTTAAAAAGTCCAAGAGGACCTTTCTAGCTAGAGTACAACAGCTGCTATGTCCAAAGTTATTCACTATGGCCTATCCAAAATAGTCTACTGGCAATAGTCTGCTGGCATTCCTACAGGCATTCAGACACTTTCAGGCATAACCATTTCATATGGGACTATGAACATCAATTTTCACATATGTTTGACCTTGAGTTGAAAATTGCTATGACTGTGAACAGTATGCAACACATGGTACTATTACACAAAACGAATGCATCAAGTGAGACAATTATTTAAAGAATGGTTCGTATTGTACAACAGTAGTGTAAAAATGTGAATAAGAACTTTTAATCATCATTTAATAATTATCATTATCATCATCCTCCTCTTCCTCATCTTCATCCGTATTTGTATGGATTTTCATCAGTGTCCTCCTAATACATCAATAAGAGCATTTTGGGATTACATCACCCTCAAACCATAGTGGTTCAAGCTTCCCAGTATCTGTGTGTTTATGTGACACCCATGGTCAAGTGGACTTGGGATACCTGGGT
The DNA here is from genome assembly GCF_034702125.1 of Engraulis encrasicolus. Classification (NCBI taxonomy): domain Eukaryota; kingdom Metazoa; phylum Chordata; class Actinopteri; order Clupeiformes; family Engraulidae; genus Engraulis; species Engraulis encrasicolus. Next base: position 30,194,267 of record NC_085868.1, read on the forward strand.
AATGCTCATGGGCCCTACCCCCTAACTCTGACACCATACTCCATCTCAACAATTGTTTCCTCCTCCAGGCCAATGTGCTCTAATTCAGGATGGAAACTCCTCATCATCCCTGCATCAGATGAAACAATATTTAGCACAGACACTTACATAAACTGTCTTCATTACTGTCTTCTTGGGGAGGACCCCCACACCCCCTCCAACCCAGTCTGTCAAGTGTCCCACAGTGGTTCCCAATATGTGGGCCAATGCCCCTTTCATGGTGGTGACCCGCTGGCATTCCCTCATACCAAATCTAGAAAAAGCCCTGAGTGTCTCTTCTTGTTACACCTATATTTTTTTCTTGCCATGGCGGGTACACAGCAAAGTATACTGGGTGATCATTGATGTTGCGTGGTGAGCATGTGTGTTGTTGCGCTTCCCATGACCATCATCCTGATATGGGCAAACTCACTAGTAGGCTACCTATTTAAAGGTGCTGGAAAACTGAAAAAATGGTGCTTGGAGGTACTTGAAAAGTGCTTGAATTTGTTCATGAAAAAGGTGTGGGAACCCTGGATGAAAACAAGAAGGCATTCATTAATTTATCACTGGAGGTCCTAAGATACTGTATGATGAAAAATGTCCTCCTAAGGCCTCACATCAGGACCGTTAGAGTCAGAGCAAAAGACTCGGACTTTTTCTTCATTCTCCTGTATTATGCCAAGTCCTCAACTGTCAATATAATCTTTGACATGGGTGATAGATTAATTGACATCAACCTACTAGTTAAAGATTATTCCCAGGAACACATTGCCGCTCTTCTGATCCTGCATGCCTGCTGACTGCACGTCAGCATTCAAAAGCAAAGGAAAGGTGAAACCAATGAAGATATTGAAACAAACATCAACATTCATTTAAGTCTTTGCAGAAGTAGTGAAACTGATCCTCAGTTCCAACAGATTCTCAATGGTGTTGAGCAGTTCAGCTGCTGCCTGTATGGATTTAGTCACTGAGTGAAAAGCATTGATGAAGCCAAAGAAGATCTCTGGGTCAAACTGCCAGGTTCGTCAGGGTCTCTCAATTGACTCAAGGAACAATCTCAAACAATTCTCACCGTGCAAGAGGGTCCTCAACGGTGCTTTACCCGGTGCTATTCACCCTGTAAACCACTGACTTCAACAACAACTCTGAGAGCTGCCATATGCAAAAGTGCTGAGATGACACAACCATTGCTGGATGCATTAAAGATGGACAGGAGGGGAAGTACCGGGGCCTGGAGGAGAACTTTGTCAGATGGTGCAGAATCAACCAGCTGCCGCTGAACACCACCAAAACCAAATAAATGACAGTGGAGACAGTCTGCACATGCAAGTACCTGGGTGTACACCTGGAGAATAAACTGGACTGGTCTGCTAAACTCACAAGCACGGTGCAAGAAAGGCCAGAGGAGGCTCTATCAGTCTGCCATGGCCAGTATGCTCCCATGCTGTGACATGATGGGGTGGTAGCATTAGGAGGAGAGATGCTGGACGCCTTGACTGGCCTGGTGAAAAAAGCTGAGTCTTTTATAGGCACAGAACTGGAGGCTCTCACTATCACAGCTGAGAAGAGGACACTAAGCAGACTCAACTCTATAATGGACAATCACCCCCTGCACCCCCTGTACCCCCTGTACCCAGTCTTTGACAACTAGAGAAGCCTCTTCAGTTACAGATTTCGCCCCATCTCCTGAAGCGCAGACAGGTACGGAGGTCCTTTGTCCCTCCAGCTATTCCACACCACACAGGAGGACAAACAGAAATCCTCCCAGGTGACTGGACCACATAAACCAACCCCCACACCTGCACACTATCTGTATGCCTCCTGTGCTTCTACCTGGACTCCTATCCTTCGTCTGGGTGTGACCCCCCCCCAACAATCAAGAAAAACTTTTCTGCGCTACGAATCTACACTCTGCACTAGGATTTTTTACTGTACTGCACTGAGGTATTTTCCAATGCAGTCATACAGGACAATTACATTCTGTATGTTCAAACGTGTGTGGTGTGTGTGTGTGTGTGTGTGTGTGTGGTGTGTGTGTGTGTGTGTGTGTGTGTGTGTGTGTGTGTGTGTGTGTGTGTGTGTGTGACTGTGAGTGGAGCGACATGGTGTGAAACTTGCGATCCCGATTCCCCCATCACTTTTCAATGGATACTATGGATACTTGACTCTGGCTCTCTTACTTGGACAATGCACAGTGACTTATGACACTCCTGGACGATTTTTTGTACGTTGATCTTCGGCTTCTATGTGCCACTCAGCTAAGGCACATGTGATAAATCACCAGTACACTTTTTTGGACACTATCTGTTTTCTGTTTTTTTTTGCTGCTCTGTGCCACTTAGCTAAGGAGCATATGATAAATCACTGCTACACTGATATACTTATCACTAACCACAGTTGTGACTGTGTGTGTGTGTGTGTGTGTGTGTGTGTGTGTGTGTGTGTGTGTGTGTGTGTGTGTGTGTGTGTGTGTGTGTGTGTGTGTGGTGTGTGTGTGTGTGCGTGTGTGTGTGTGTGTGTGTGTGGGAGAGAGAGAGAGAGAGAGAGAGAATATATGCCTGTGCTGTGTGTGATGGAAGAGAGAGGAAGAGACAGAGAGTGATGAGTGATGAGATGTGAGATATGCCTTGGACTGAATGTATGTAAGAGTGAGCTATATGGTTTAATATATGTGTATCGATGTATGTAATGTTGTGTGTAATGTCTTTTTGTATTGATGTAAATATGCACCTTAATTTCCCTCTGGGATTAAAAATGATAATATACTTTCAAGTGCGCATCTGGAAGAGGGCCCATGAGCATTACCCAGAGATCCCAAGTCCACTTGACCATGGATTTCACATAAACACATATACTGGGAAGCTTGAACCACTATGGTTTGAAGGTGATGTAATTCCAAAAACTCTCATTGATGTCTTGGCAGAGGAGGACACCGATGAACATAACATGTCTGATGAAATCCATAGAAATGTGAATGAAGATGAGGAAGAGGATGATGATGATGATGATAATGAGGATTATTAAATGATGATTAAAAGTTCTTATTCACATTCTACACTACTGGTTTACCATACAAACAATGCAAAACTTCTCATTTGATTCATTCCTTTTGTGTAATAGTACCATGTGTGGCATCCTGTTCACAGTCCACCAAAAGGTGGTAACATTAGTTAATTTTGATGATTTTTACATCATACTTTCATTCATATCAATTTTCAAGTCAAGGTCAAACATGTGAAATTGATGTTCATAGTCCCATATGAAATGGTTATGCCTGAAAGTGTCTGAATGCCTGTAGAATGCCAGCAGACTATTGCCAGTAGACTATTTTCGGATAGGCCATAGTGAATAACTTTGGACATAGCAGCTGCTGTACTCTAGCTAGAAAGGTCCTCTTGGACTTAAATTGAAGCTCAGGATGTTAGGCAGTTTTTATATACATTTGAGGGATCAATGCATATCATAACAGAGTTGAAAATGATCAAATATGAGGACAATTTGTCAGGCGGAAAAGCATTTTTTGAGCTTTTTGGATATGTTGAAGATGATATTTGACAGAGGAAATGCCCCCAGCCCTGAAACATTTTTCAGGTTGGTTCCCCTATGTGACAGGATGACCCATGTAAATTTACAGGGTTCTAGGACCATTTTTGGAGTTGCAGTACCTTAATATTTGCAGCTACATAATTTCGCCTGCAGATTTTCCTTAAAAGTTGTTTTTTTGGGCCCTGAGACCAAACGGGGCCGAGTTGGGAGTTGTCCCTATCAACTCGTTATGGCCCAGGGTATAGGCTAACAGGAAATCATAGTGAAAAAAACATAGCAAAAAACATCCTGAGGGGTGTAGCTGGCTCCCGGCCTAATGTTATGTCAGTAATGTGACATGAAAGAAGAGGGACCCAGAATGTATTTGTCATTGCATTGTATAGGGTGGAGGTGGGGGATGCTTTCAAATGACGTTGTCCCGAGCCTGGACCAAAGTTGTCACTGTGGCCCTGTTTACAGTAATATGATACCCCCTCTCCCTATGCTGTCGAACACTCAAGCGTGATTTTCCCAAGAGAGTTGTTTCCAAATATTATAATGGCTTCTCAAGAAACGTGTGCTGTACAGTAGCAGTGTTCGCGTTTCAGTAGGACATGCTGATGAAACAACATATGGGAAAGCCAAGGAAAGCAAGACTATTTTGTATACCGCATTTCATACGTTGATAACTGTCGGTGTGTAAACAGCAGTTAGCACTAGCAATGGCTCAGAGTCTATTCTACGCAACAATTTACTAGTAAACAGTGTTGAGACCATGGCTTTTTTGCTTTTGTAAGAAATGCTGTCATAACATTTAGCTTTTTGTCTTTTTTAGGAAGGACCTAGAAACAATGAAATGTAGTGCGGTAGTTGTAGTGTGTGTGTGTGTGTGTGTGTGTGTGTGTGTGTGTGTGTGTGTGTGTGTGTGTGTGTGTGTGTGTGTGTGTGTGTGTGTGTGTGTGTGTGTGTGTGTGTGTGTGTGGACTCAGGAGGCTGCTATACATGTAGAAGCACTCTTGATTAATGTGTGAAGGCACTGGGGCCTCACTCACACCTCTTCACACACATGGTTTCTGGTGCTTATCTCCACAAACACACATACACACACACAGAGTCTCTTGTGCTTATCCTCATCTACTAGAGGGCCTCCTTAGCACCTGCTCTCCAATTGGCACACACAGAGAGACACACACACACACACACACACACACACACACACACACACACACACACACACACACACACACACACACACAATGTAGTGGCCCCATTTCTTCCTCGCTCCTTATACACTTCAAACTGACCTCCAAATTGAACTGCGCCATCGTGCTGCAATTAGCCATGGATCTCGTTTCTCAGCCATTTAACCACCATTTGCTGTTACATCTGCTTGGAAAAAAACACTTACAGCAGCAATACCAAGTACATTTTCCATCTTCAGTCTGCCTATACGCGGGACAGAACATTTTAAAGGTAATTATCAAGCACATCGTAAGGCCCATATTTTTACATACAGTACATACGGGTACATACGTAGCACGCTACAATGAATGTGGGGTTTTGGGAAACCAATGACCGTAGTTACCTGCAAGGAATATTCCAATTTTAAACGTAATGGTGTCAGTATTCAGTCTTTATTCATTCCGAATGTGGCCATGCTCTGGGAACAGAACACTACAGACTAAAACACATTAGCAGTATTCCGGAACTTGCTTTAAACAGAATTTTGACAATATTCTGTTAGAAACAGAAATATGGACAAGATGGCTGGTCATTGTTTCTTGGTCCAGTGGTTAGGGAGCTCGTCTAAGGATCAGAGGGTGGCGCATTTTAAATTACACTTTTTCCAGTAGGAATGTGGGAGGTCTCTTATACCTTCATCCATGGCTGAAATGCCCTTGAGTAAGGCACCTAAACCCACATTGCTCCAGGGACTGTAATGAATACCCTGAAGGCTACCCCCCAAAAAACCTGATAGCCTCTTTGGTTAAAAGCATTAACTACACAGGGACGCTGAGAGCTTTGGCCAAAAACATCTGATCAAATCCAATTTGTCCAGTGTTACTTTCTGACAACTTCATGATTGTCTTCTGTTCACTGGCCTGCCTGTCTGAACGTCATCACTCGCTCATGGGTTTTGCCTTGAGCATGTCCTTTTTGTAATTTCAAATGTTTTCAAAGAGAGAGAGAGGGGGAGAGAGAGAGAGAGAGAGAGAGAGAGAGAGAGAGAGAGAGAGAGAGAGTTTTTCAGGTCCATTGCTGGATGTGATCATTGTACTTGCGTGTATCTTTGCACTTTAAAGGTCCTTTGGGTGTAGTAAAGCTGCCTGGCTCAAACAGTATGTCATCCAATTAATCCCTTGTGTTGTTTCATAGATAGCATGTCTGCCGTAACGTTTGTCCTGAGAAATTATGGCACATAATGAATATTGCATTAGCCATTTGCAGACTGTTGAGAGGGTACATTAGCTGATAATGCACCGTAAACACATTAATCATTCTTAAAAAGATTATTATTACCATGACAACATGGCAATTTTGAATGCAAAAGCCAGGTGCTGTTCTACGTAGTAGCGCTAGGTCAGTTGTATCACAGCACCCAATGCTTTTATCTGTGGCCATTACTGTAGAGTGCTAGCCTGGCTGTCACTCGCCTAGCTCGTTTAAAGGGATTCGGACTGGCAAGAATTCCATAGATAAACCATGTTTGTGAAGATACTCACTCATCCAGTTAACAAAAATGAACCAGTGTTTAGCATAACTGTTAAATAACTTCATTTGAAGGATGCATTTGGTTTAGTTTAACATTTACATTTTCAATTAAGTCAATTCTACTCAATATTTTGTAGATATTACCATGGAAATGTGAATGGTTATTTAAAAATAGTGGCACCTGGAGCAGGTGATTTTGCTGAGTTGACATTGCTATGGCCATCTATAGAATTTCATAATGACCTCTGAATTTACTGTTAAGAGTAATTTCGCAGTGTTGTAAATACTCTCTCTGGATTTATATAAGTTGAGATGTGTTTAACCGGATCACACCGCACTCTCCATTAAAAGGTGCCAAACATAAACAAAAACTGTGTAAAATTGAAAGAAAAATGTCTGCACACTTAAATCCCCTTTGTGTTCTTTTTAATAATAGGCCAAGCTTTCTGAGGAAGTTGAGTAGACCGAAAGCTTGGTCTATTATTAAAAAGAACACAAAGGGGATTTAAGTGTGCAGACATTTTTCTTTCAATTTTATAAGTTGGGATGTAAAATTGTCTTTTTTTCTGTGCTGTTCTATGCAGCTGGACTCGTAGCTTAGAAGAGCATACTGTGTATTCCACTGACAGGCTTCAGTACTTGAAACTCTGATGTGGGAATCAGAAGATATGTTTGTGCTGGTTACATGTATGCCGATATTTTTAAAATCAGATATTTTTTTATCTGGTTGTGCAAACATGACATGTTAATGAAATAAAAACTCCATTGTGACAGCTGCGTTTTAGCCTCTCAATGGGATCTTTTTAAAACCGGAACTTCGAACTGTGTATTCTTAAACTCTGTTTACTTGCAAAAGACAGGCCAAAAACAATGCCTTTTCAAAAATATCCATATAATAAACAGCTTCTTAGCCTTATCTCTGGAGAGTAAACTTGTAACCCCATCCCTTTTGTGAATCGGCTTGTCAATAGAGAGAACAATCTTACAGCAGGGGAAAATAGGCAGCTTTCAAATGCCTTTGTGTACCACCAGAAGACGTACAGCCAATCCCACCACCACTGCTGATGACTCCTGCATCATTGGTGCCTGATTTCGAGGGCAAAGGTACAGCCAAGAATAAACAAGTTATCTTCAACGTGAGTCAATAGTCCTCCACGAGATTAAGCAGCAATCAAAGACTCTAGTCAAGTGTGTGTGTGTGTGTGTGTGTGTGTGTGTGTGTGTGTGCGTGCGTGCGTGCGTGCGTGCGTGCGTGCGTGCGTGCGTGCGTGCGTACGTGCGTGCGTGCGTGTGTGCGTGCGTGTATGCAAGCTTGCAAGTGTGTGTGTGGGGTGGGTGGGAGCGGGAGTCTCTCTGCGTCCATCTTGTCAAAGTGTAGATGGAATGGATCCAGAATCAAAGGGGACAAGGAGTAGCGTAAATGTGTTCTTCCACCTCCTAACGACCCCTCACTTCCTGAACACCCACTCCCCTGCTGTGAGTTTCCATCATTTACAAAATGAGCTCATCCTCAGGTGTACGTACAGTACTCTCCTTCATGTTCCTCTATCTATTTTTTCCTCTGTCTCTCACTCGCTCCCTCTCTCATCTCTCAGACCCTCCCCCCCCCTTTCTCCACTTCTCTCTCTCTTTCTTGCTCTCTTTTCTCTTTCTCTCTCCATCTCTTTTGCACGTGGTCACCAGACATTTCATTTCTCCATTCCTAAGTGGCTCTGGAAATTTAATTAGTATGTAACCGTTTAAGATTATTAATATTCATTAAATTGGCATTTTGCACTAATGCAAATTGCCGGCAGATGGACAAACTCATTCCCTGGTTTTTAAAATGGCGGTGAGCTCATTTAAAAAAACACAAAAAAATCTGGAGAGAGTGGGGGAAAAAAATGCCTTGCTGTCTTTTTTTAGTGGAGAGGATGAAAGGCCCAGCTCCCAAACCAACCAATTACTGCGCACTCTCTCTCTCTCTCTCTCTCTCTCTCTCTCTCTCTCTCTCTCTGCGTGTCCCAGCGCTTCACTCATCCAGCGTTTTGCGATTCTGCCCTTTTACCTGATCGACTTTCGGGCATCTTGACTCGTAGCGAAGGGGGAACTCATTTCCATTCTGCTTTGCTTGATGTTTTAGGAGCCCAATTTCTGAAGATTGTTAGTCCATAAAAGCTTGTTAGAACTGTTTTGAGAGGTTGTGGAAAGAAAGAATAGGAAAAACTACTTTTTTATTCCAAATGTACAGTACGTAAGAAGAATAAAGAAGGTCATCCATAGAGGGCCATGTTGGGCCATGACGGCTTGCTAGAAAGAGTTGCAGAGGTCTGGCCATTACTAAAGAATGGTTCAAACACTAAATAAGACTTTTGCAAATAAAGGATAAAATATGTCCGCGGTACTGTAATAACATACAGTGGCTATTATAATGAGGAACATGACAAATTCTGGAAATGCAGCGCAGATGCAGCCACCCACATGTTTAACAGGAAAAACAGTAACTATATCTCCTCCTCTTTCATCTTATTGGCAAAGGCCTACACTGAGACAGCTATAGCACAACACAGAAGAAGTTCTATACATAAGACGTTGCAAGTCAAAGTCGATATGCATGATAAAGGATACGTATGTTCGTGTGTGTTTATGTGTGTGTCTGGGGGGGATGTATGTGCATAGTGTATGTGTGGGGTGGGTGTGCTTGCGCGCCTGTGTGTATGTGGTGAGCGTGTGTGTCAGCGCAGCATGTGGTTGGTAATGCATGAGCTAGTTAACATCAATTGATTACTTCGTACTCCTTAAGTAGGTTAACGAGTCTGTGTGGGTGGGTGAACGTTACATGTGCAGCAATTCATAGGACTGATTGGGTGTGTGGAAGCATGCACATGTGAGCTGCATGCACGCATTTGTGTGTGTGTGTGTGTGTGTGTGTGTGTGTGTGTGTGTGTGTGTGTGTGTGTGTGTGTGTGTGTGTGTGTGTGTGTGTGTGTGTGTGTATGCGTGTGTGTGTTCATGCCTGTCCGTGTTATGCCTGTGTGTCTGCGCATGCGTGCATACAGTATGTGAACAACCCATGTGTGTCAACATGTGTACGTGTCTACACATATACGTGTATGTGGTCCTGCACTTCGGTCAATCAGTGGAGAGCTGTGCACCGTGGCCTTGAGGTGTGAGGCGGTGGGGAATTGCAATGACTGGAAGTATTAAATAAAAACTCACACATCCAAACATATGACCTGGGAGCAGGGCAAACAAATGACCAGATAGTCCTTTTCAACATGGATTTCTGGCTCCCACATATTTTTTTCCAAGTTGTTTTGATTGAAAACTCTTCTTCAGACGTTTGAAAAAAAATGAGTGGGAGGAAAAAATCCTGGTTTTATTTGAATAGCAATGAATGCACATCAAGACCGCCCTTCTGAGACTGACCCTCATACTGTATACCCTTATATCCTTACAGCACATATCTAACAAACATATACATTCAGTTTTTAAAGGTGCACTGTGTAATACCTTTCATGGTATATTTTAGTGTGTGTGTGTGTGTGTGTGTGTGTGTGCGTGCGTGCGTGCGTGCGTGCGTGCGTGCGTGCGTGCGTGCGTGCGTGCGTGCGTGCGTGCGTGTGTGTGTGTGCATGCGTACATGTGTGCTTTGACAATAATGTGCCTCCATCAGTAGCCTGATTATAATAGACTTTCAAATCTCTTCGAGACTTGCCCTGACCTTAAGCATAACAATTAACGTTTCTCAAATGGCATGGTTGACCCACCTCCCATGGTTGACCCACCATGTTTAAACCAAACATTTTCTTAGTCCCAATAGAACACCTCTGCTTAAACCATGTCACTGCTTTGAACACGCTTCAACCCAGGGCCGCTGGAGCTGGTCAAAGTTGATTGCTTCCCTACAAAGTGGGTGTGGGTGGAGTTCCCGAGTTCTCCGGAGCTCAGAAAGTCCTGACTACTCCATCAGGGCTAACAGTTTTGTTCAGTCCTTGAATGTTTATCTGGTTAAAGGAACAAAATAAGAAATTTAACATCGAGGAAAGGGAGGTATACTTATGTAAAATCTTTTTGTGAGCTCCTCTACCTTCCTCAACCTCAGGCTCATTCTTGTTCAACATTCTTCTGATGAAGTGTCGTACATGTTGGGAGTGTGAGATTCAATGAAGTATAGAAGTGTTGTTTGTGCCCTTAGCTAAGTTCAGTGTTTTACACAGTAGGCCTACACAAATCCACAAAAGAATACACCTGTAAGGAATGTATGAAGGGAAGCAGAAATTGATGCAGAATGATTCCATCATCCTCAATTGAATAAATAATATGTGTAAGGTTAACAGTACTGATAAGGTAACCGTACAGGGTGTTCAGAAATATATATGAGAGATCCTTGGAGGATAATTTCTGGATCAAAGCATTTTTGAAGTCTTAGTCCAAGATTTCCTCAAAATTGTCTTTCTTATTTTTGCTTCGTTCACTCAATGCAATTTTTGTAATCTGTCTTTCGTCGTGTTATCTATCCTCATTGAGATTGGTACAATACATTAAAGCCGCTAAGGAAGATCAGCGAGGTAGTTCAATGCCACAAGTGTAGACTTGAGCACACTCAATTGTGTTGGTCACAAGAGATTTATGCAAACAAAGGCAAATTCTTCTTTGGAGGCTGATGGTAGGATGACATGCAGAGATGCATAGAGACAGAGAGACAGGGAAAGAAAAAAGAATGAGAGGGATATAATAAAGAACAGGGAAAAGGGAGGGGTGATGTGTGTGTGTGTGTGTGGGGGGGTGGGGTTGAAGGGAAAACAGATGTAATGTACGCATACATGGCCGTAGTTACATTTGAGGCTAGCGAGGTCCAGACCTCGCCTATCGTGAGAGGTTTTATTATTATTATTATTATTTTAACAGCAAATATGACCAACTGAAACACACAATAACATCTATTAACCTTTGTGAAGCCTCCTGTGCAAACTGTGGTTAACCTCCATGTGTTCTAGTTTTGCCTTTGTGTTCTGTTTTTGCGAGTAGGCCTAAACAAGCTTAATTAATATCGCAAGTGGTGCGACTTGTGGGAGAGAACGCAACTCAGCCGACATCGCAAGTGTTTGGTCGCGTTCGTGACAGCGCATTGCGCAACGCAAAATTACCACGCTTTCTGGTTAGGAAATGCTTTGAAATGGCAAAGTGTGCGTGTGCAGCCTGCGCAGTAATGTGCCGTCACGAACGTGCCCATTAAGCACGCGCTTGGTGAGAGATCCGCTATCAGAAAGCCCGCGCTTGGTGAGATCTCCGCCAACAGAAAGCTAACAGTTGTTTACCTAAAGCTCATGCGTAACAAGTAGGCTATGGTGTCTTAAAAAGCCATTTGAGTCATTATTTTAAGAAGACCGGCTGCTGCATCAGCTGCTGCATAAAGGTAAAAGCATAGGATATCCGTGAAAGGTAATTGATTGTAAATTGGAAAGCCTGTGATAAACGCTGATAGAGGAGGTCACCGGAACATCTTCAGGTGTGGATATTTTCCTGTTAATTTGGACAAGTGCCAAGACTATCGACGTTGCCACGTCTTCGTCAGAGTCAATCGCAGTAAAATATCCACACCTGAAGAGGCTCCCGTGACTCTGTGTCTGCGTAGCCGTGACGCACCAGATGGCTCAGGAGCGCGGAGGATAGGCTACTTTTCTTTCTCGTTGATAGACTTTAGTCTTCTGCGCTTGTGAAGAACTAGTTCTATAACTAGTACTATAACAACAACTAAATTAAAACAAAACGTTTGATGCGACTCTAGGAAGAAAAATGTTTACTCCAAAATAGGTGGTTTGCACTACAGAGATAGCTATCCCTGTACCTTTGGAGGAAAACAGCTGAAGTGTAATTTCATTGGGAGAAAAAATATGAATGGCTGAGGATGTAGCTTATTGTGCAACTTCTGGGTCAAACTTTAGTTTCCTTACAAAGGGCTTTACTGACTGGGAGAATGTTGTTTATGATAAAAGAGGCATGATACCAAAGCATAGCCATTCAAAGGGAATAGGCTGAGTTGGCTGAAAACTACAACATATTTATTATTATACATGTCTACATTTACTATTTCACATTAGGCCTATACATTCATAGAGGAGGGCCCTATATATAGGCCTGTGTAGCCTATATTCATTTATTTTATGAATTAATTTTTAATTTATATTTTTTATTCATAATAAAATTTCGACGCACGCTCTGCGCGCGCATTATGGACCTCGCCTACTTCACATGGCTGGCTATGGCCATGTACGCATAAATGGGGAAGAATTGCTCAAAATGAAGGATAGAGAAAGAGAGACAAAAAGAAAAGAAGGGTGAGACAGACAGAGAAATAAGAATTATCCATAACCTGCTGTAGTTATGTGATGGGAGTATAGATTAGTGAGTGAGTGAGTGAGTGTTTGTTTGTTTGTTTGTGTGTGTGTGTGTGTGTGTGTGCGTGTGCGTGTGCGTGTGTGTGAGAGAGAGAGAGAGAGAGAGAGAGAGAGAGAGAGAGAGAGAGAGAGAGAGAGAGAGAGAGAGAGAATGTGTGTGAGATAAAGAGTGCACATTACAAAAAAGCTGTTCTGATTCAACACTTACAGTAGAAAGTTGACTTAATATCTTCAAGAGTGCATTTCAGAGAGATGCTTAAAGTGTATATCGCAGGTTAACCACTACTTTGGATGAATGTGTACACACTGTAATATATGATCCACACATTTAAGTCCCTCCAAAAACAATGGTAAACAACGATTTTTGTCGTTTGTTGTGGCAAATGTGGTTTTCTACCGTAACCTGGCGACTACGTCAGGCGAGCCCATGGGTGAACGTTCTAATTTTATTTGCCTGGAATTTTACATAGGCGAGGTGATGATCGCTAATGATATAACGGCCGTGGCCTGCCTTAATCACACACTGTACAGAATGCAGGGCTACGGCTGCAGGCTACTGAATGGACTCGGCTGACGTCACACAATAGATTAGAATTCTTTTCAACATGTTACTGAAAATACACACTTTTCCCCATTATTCTGATGCCCTGTTGCGTGAAAAAAAACGATGGATAATTGTTGAAGTGATAGAACTATCACATGAATTCCATTATTTTGAATAAAAATTAACCTGAGATATATACTTTAATAGGACGAGACGAAACGTGAAAACGTCCATAGAAATGAACAGGGGCAATTCGTAACTCCAATATGGCGTGTGTATGCACATCTCCCACCTGTCCAGTAACAAGAGCCAATTGCTTTCTGAGCTGCGCTGTCATTTATCTAATCTTCTCGCCGCATCGACGTGCAAGCTTTTACGACTGCTCAAACCTAATCGTTATGCCTTCGGAATATCTGCTGCCAGTCGGTGGCAGATGAAATGTGCGACTCACATCGGGTAGCTACTCACATGGGGTTCCTACAGAATCCGTGAAGGCCAACAGGCCGCGAAGCAGAACGTGTTGTCGTGAAGTGCTGCGCATGCGCAGTTTAAAATTAGCAGTAAGAAAATTATATTATATTTTACAGCGTTACTTTCATATATACGTCCCATTCCTGTTTTCCCCATTCATTCCAAGATGCCCATGGCCTTACTAATCGGAAATAGCTGCCCTGAGGCGCACACACAAATATATGCATGCAGCTCACCGCTCACATGTGCATGCTTCCACACACCAATCAGTCCTATTAAAATTCCTGCACATGTTACGTTCACACACACACACCACACACAACACACACACACGACACACACATACATTTTCCAGGCACTCAGATTAAAGACGCATATAAAGATTAACAACTTCGAATGGCACTCGTTCACACATCCTCAGGCCTCTTAACCTGTTAATGCTATTTTTCGACATCGCAGGGTGAGCGCACACACAAATAAACGCACCTCTTCATGTATGCACACATGGATGCCCCAGAGTACAGCCACAAAATCTATTTCCCTATTACTATCACTTAACACTATTGTCAATTACTTAATTTTCATGTCAGTGCCATTTTTGTTTCTTTCCCTTTCGGCAGTGATTCACTTACATGTAAGTGACAGGAAGCTGGCAGGCTCAGTAAGGGTTTGCGCAAAGACTTGAAGTGTGAGACCCTTAGAGATAAACTAGGCAGTGTCAAAAATCCCTATTCAAAATGCCTTCTTGCAAAGAATTTGTTGGAGAGTGCTTTATACGATTTTGCTTTTGTTCCTTTTTTCTGATTTCAGCTGACAACTAAATTAAAGAAAACAAAAATTACAGAAAATATTTGTGAAGCACAATGTAGCTGAGTTATTGCCATACAAGAATTTAAGAAATTAAAAAGATCAGTACCCTGCTGAGAGCAAACAACTAAGACACTGTGTCTTGGGAATGATTTCTAAATTAAGACTTTTTTTGAGAGGTAGTGTTCAATCGGTGCTCTGGTGCATTCATACCGCTGTGAGTAATGTTTAAAAGTCAAGAATAGATTTATCAGAGCTGAAACAATGGCATTTGTACTACTTAACTGTTTAGCAATAACTGTTCAATGTAAGGAAAATGTGTGAACTCAACAAGAATGTGTTAACGCATGTGCACATGTTTTTTATTCTGCTGCAATAAAGGTTATGAGGACTTTGTGTGTCTCAGTTTCAAAAAACAGATTAACCCATTAAGCACATATAACCCATTAAGCACATATATGGGTTTTTCAGGATTTTTATATTTGAGCTGTTTTATTAAATATGTGGGTAGGTTAGAGCTGGATGAACACATTACAATGCAAGGGGAGGGTCTTGGCTTTTAAATGTAATCCATTTCATGTTTGTATGTTCTTCGGAGGCTGAGATATTTAGGATTTAATAGGAAGAGGGCACCCTTTCCCAAAAAGGGCTGAGGACAAAATGGGTTAAAGCAATTAATAAAAACAGTAATTGACCATAGGACGCAACATGCACAGGTTTGATGATCTGCCTGTAGCTGGCCGCCTCTGGTGAGCTGGGTGTGAGGTGTTTAAAGACCAAAACACCCCATGAGCCATAGGAACACCACTGATGATGTGTCGTAACTTCAACTTACCGCCTGTCATCCAGCAATTTGCTGAGTGGATCAAGGAAACCCCACTAAAGGCCCCAACTATGGGTAAGCGGTTAGGGCGTCAGACTTGTAGCCCAAAGGTTGCTTGTTCAACTCTCAGCGCTCTAATCCATGACTGAGGTACACTGAGCATGGTACCGTCCCGCTGTACTGCTCCCTTGGGGACGCCATTGGGGGCTGCCCCCTTGCATGGGGTAGGCATGAATGCAGCAAAAGAGAGTGGTTGAGAAATACAGAGGCAAAGGCAGAGACATACTATACAGCACGTAGACACCTAAAGAGAAGTAGTTACAGAAAGTGAAAAGGAACAGGAAAAATATATATTTAAGAAAAGAACAATCATGACAAGACCAGGCATGAGGAGTTGGATAGAGTAGATGAAAAAGTTTTAGAAATTATGCTGAGAAAACAATGAGCTCATGCTAGAACCAGATTTTAAAAGATAGCAATGATGTAGTGGCTGAAAAGAGAGAGAGAGGGAATGGAAATTAATTGATAGAGACAGAAAAGACAGAAAGAGAGGAGATGAAAACATTTTCTAAGTTTTAGAAATTATGTTGAGAAAAAAATGAGCTCATGCTAGAACCAGATTTTAAAAGATAGCAATGATGCATTGGGTGAAAAGAGAGAGAGGGGGGAATGGAAATTAATTGACAGACACAGAAAAGACAGAAAGAAGAGAGTAGATTAAAAAGTTTTAGAAATTATGTTGAGAAAACAATGAGCTCATGCTTGAACCAGATTTTAAAATATAGCAATGATGTAGTGAATGAAGAGAGAGAGAGAGAGAGAGAATGGAAATTAATTTATTCAGACAGAAAGAATGCAGCTACAAGGACAAGGGATACAAGGCCTTTCAGGTTCAAATTGTGGTAACACGTTTAACAGTACACTAGCAAATGATGGCATCAATATGGGCAGCTAAAGTGTGGTGTTGTGTGTCTAAAAAGCTTCTCGGACTTATACCCGCTGTATCCATTTATGCATTTAACAGTTGATAACCTGACAAGCGTGTTAAGTCCAGGTCCAACAAAGGTTACAAAGGTAGAAAGTTGTGCTTTTTCAACTCCCTAATACAGTAGTCGAATGAAATACAGTATTATAAGTGTTGGGCAGTCTGTAGTTTTTTATTTGGCAACAATGTCTAAGCGTTTCGGCCCTTATGGCCTTCTTCAGAGCGTATTACCAATAGCTTTACCTGTCCACTTCAATCAAGTGGTTGCCTGGTCAGGTAAAACAGGTCACTTGCAATACATGTATGTGGCTCTGGACTGTAAGGAAAAATAGGCCTCAAGTCATGTCAGTGTTCTAATGTGTGCAGCGGTGTAGCATATTCCATACATATTTAATAGACTCTGCAGTGGGCTGATTGACATCTGTGGGCTGCATTAATTGACATGGATCGCTGTTGACGTTGGAGCTTTACATTCCCGTCATTTAGGCACTCATCAGAGGCTGGAGATATCTGTCAAAAGTGACTTGTTATTGTCAAGCAAGTAAGCAGAAGCTGCAATCAGTGTCAGCTGTGAGTGAGCAAATGGGTCAGTTGTCCCGGGCCCATGGAGAGAGATGGGGCCCAGAATTAGGTCCCCATTACATTGTACTGTACCGTATGTATTGAATGGAATGTAAATTTGTCCAGGGCCCTGCCAAAGCTGTCAGCCGCCCTGTTTGCAGTCTTCTGAATCCCACAGGTACCTGTAGGCCCATGTCGAAGGTGTGCAATTGTCTTCACACATGTAGGCTATTATTTAACTGGAGAGCACAAAGGGAAGTAGACAACTCACTTGGTGCCAGGAGAAGTTTTTTTTTTTAAATCGACTATATAAGTCAAGAGATGACCTGCTGGAGCGCAATCCTCTATCCTTACACACAGACACACACAGACACACACAAGAATGCACACACAGACACAGACACAGACACAGACACACACACACACACACACACACAATATTTTAAAGGTTGTGACTTTTTCCACACACACATTTTTAATTCACATTTAATTAATTCTGATTCCTCATTAGTTATTAACCGGAGGCGAAACATATTTGATAAGATAACAATGGAAAGTCTGTGGAGATTATGAAATCATACATTACTTAAACCATAGTTGCCCATCCCATCAAATTATTCTCATACACAGAGAAACAGGCACACACACAAACTCTCATGCATACAGCACTCACACAACCACACACACAGAAACACACAATTACACTGCTGAACAGTGGTCATGGTACTTCTCGAGCACGAGCACTTGCACACTTTCAGCATGTGCTTAGTCAGTGTTTAACAATTGAATGACACTCATGTCTTTGGAATGCCCGGCACGCAACAGCAAAATTGCAGACAATTTCCGACATTTTTTGAAGAGTCACCGAATATTTTGTGTTAGACCCACATATGAAAGGGTTTGTTTCAAATTTCCATAGGTGAAAACCATATATTTCTAGGTGCCTCCATTCCCAAGTTAGCCCAAGCTAAGCAAGGGATAGTTTAGCTTAAAAAAGCAGTTTGTTTTCTTGAAACTGAGATAAAGTTGTTTTTGTCACATATGCTAGTTGCTGCTGGTAGATGCTTGTCCGTCTTGTCGTGGGCATTTGTCTTTCTGAGTAGAAAAAGGGTAGCCTGGTCCTGACCATCCCATAATACTACCATTTCATTTCGTATTCATGGTCTGGAGGTTGTTTGATCTGATGCGATTGCAGGAAGCAGGAAGGACATTTTCGGGAAAATCAGGATTTAACTTATAAGTTGTTGAACAAACATGTCTGACATCTATCTATGGCAATGTAGGACCATTTAACAGACATGCCTGACAGAACATCCTACCGTAGGATAAAATTACAATGTATGACCGTTTGTCCGAACACCGTCGCAAATCCTACCGGTCAACATCGCTCCACAGAAAGCAGTAACCAGACATAGTGCGGAGCCAAGTCTTTTGGCGGAAGTAGGATGGTGCACGAGGCTAGAAAAAGGGGACCCGCTCACCGAAAGCTGATTGCTGCTATTACATCTGTTGTGATATTTTTCTTCACGTTTACTTTAACATTTGAAAAATGGTGGCAGCAAAGTTCCCAGCTCCTTCTGTATGTCCAATGACTAGGCTACAATGTTTTGATTAGGCTACCTACCCCACAAGACTGGATGTGACATGACCAGGAAGTACATGATTTCATACTGCACTGTAATAGCACTTGAATACTGTGTTGTGATAAAATCCCCCAATTAAATATGCAAATCATGACTTTGTAGGAGTTTTGACCTTGTAGGAGTTTTCCTGTTCTATGTCAGAGTTGAATCACACAGAAGCTGCATTATTGTCTAGATTCGAAATTTAGAAAAAAAATAGATTTTAAAAAAGCGTTTTACATGTATTATAACGGGTTGGCACTCAACGCATCAATGTGTTAACAAGAAAAAGTCATGTTACATCTCTGTTTTAGCTGACAAGCACTTTGTAGTATGTGTTTAGTCAGTGTTTACTGACAGATTGTGGACGGCGCCTAACAGACCCCTCGAGTTTGCAGTCAGTGTTATTGTCCAACTCTAAACACCCTCTGCCATATTGGTCTGGACTCCAATTTGGCTTGGCTTTTAAAGCCACCCACTGGACATACAGGAACCATGACAGCCCACACTCACACATACACACACATATACACATGCACACACAACAACACACACACAGAATGAGATACAAACAGGCGTGAAAGCCTAGCCCACTCTCTGAGATACGGCCAGTGGATCAAACGCTGCGGGCCTTGTCCTTCCTGGTTCCCATGGTTACGGTCGAACACTTTGACAGTTGGCTGGGGGCTCGCTCGGCCACAAACACACACACGCACACACACACGCACACACACGCACGCGCGCACGCACACACACACACACACACACACAAACTGATCGCCCATGGAGATGGGTTCCCCCTATAATGATCCCCGTTATGAGATAGCTGCTTCATTTTGTTGTCAGTCAGAGAGGAGTATGTACAAGAGAGAGAGAGAGGTGGAAGAAGAGAGAGAGGGGGAAAAGACAAGGGAGGAAGGCAGCTGAGGTCGGAATAGGAAATGTTGGACGTGAAGTCATGTGTGTGAATTCACAAATGTTTTCGGCTTCCTGCCGAAGGTGTAGAGTCTGTTGAAGTTCGAAGCAATTAGATATGTCTCAAGCCAGTCGCTAACCTGAATAAAATCCAACACTTTCTAATTCAAACACTGTAGAACTGAAAGTCATTGGACTTATCACTGAACAATGAGAGTGTTTGTGACTGATCCAATAAAGACAACCAGAGTGAGTCATGTCAGTTGAAAGAAATGCAGATCATCTAACTTGGCAATCATTACTGCAAAGTTCCTCTTAGTTTTCAGAGAGCGACTTTGTTAGCTATTTTGTTGTTTGCAATGCAGTTTCCCAAACTGGTCAGTTAGACCACTCTTACAGTACCACTGGAAGAAGAGAGTGGAAGTGGAGAGTGGAGTGGAACTGTTCTTCTCTGACTCTGTTTCCTACAGGTTGAAATTCTTTGTAACACAGTGGTTAAGCCTGGTGGATTATCTGCGATGGATCAGGCTAGTTCAGAAGCATACATGTATGTCACCACAGTAACTCAGCTGATATTTTTGTTAGCAAGACCGGAAGCTGCCTAATATAGCACAGTGTTCAGTAAACACAGATTTGTGGTTAGTAAAGTTGATGCAATAGGCCCCAGGAAGGCTAGTGATGTTGTGGAGTGGGTGTATAAAGTTAGTCTTAGGCCCGGGATATGCTTGCGCTGTGACTTACATTAAGCGCGTAAGGTTCCGCATGCGAGTGCACATACGTACTTTCTTCAGGCCGATCAGAGCACTGTGCACAATACTGGAGGTATCATGTAGGGGCAGATAGCCAAGGGGGCTCTCATTAATATTTTTCTAAATAATATGTTTGGTTCTACTGTGGCATAAACACGGAAGTTCAGAAGATCGCCCCTCGATTTGAAAAAGTTCATACGTAACTAGACAGGCTAGTGGTGTTGTTGAGTGGGTGGATATACAGTAGCAGGAGAGCATTTATTTCCTGTTCCATTAGAACACCATATATGACTTCTACGAGCAGGGAAGCTGACAGGAGGGGGATAAGGGGTTCACTTGCTCCAGGCCCAGGTAGGGAGGATGCCGAGATTTGGGTCCTCCTTACATTGCATATTACTGTAAAACGGGGGGGCTTCCAAATCACTTTGTCCTGGGCCCAGCCGAAGCTGTTAACAGCCCTGTCTGCAAGACTTCCAAAGTGCAGTCACAATGCAGTAAAGACAAGATGGAACAAAATCATTGGTAAAGGGTTTGTGTTTTGGTGGCATCCTTTTTTGCCTCTTCAGCAAGCAGCAGTGTCCAGTGTACTTACATTGCATAGTCCACAAATCATGCACACACACACACACACATGCATGCGCGCACACACACACGCGCACACACACACACACATGGACGATTGCATGCACACACACACGCACCCAGACACGTGCGCATACGTGCGCGCGCACACACACACACTCACACACACACACACACACACACACACAAAGCATTCTCTTATTTCACAAAGCATTCTCTTATGTCACAGGCAGATACTCACACACACGTACTCAGAAAAGAGGGAGATAAGGAGAGGGGATAGAGAAAGAAGGGGCGAGAGAGACACACACACACTGTCTACAGTAATTTCACATATGCTCATTCACACAAATAGACACTGGCATGCTCACACAAACAGACACAGGAACGTGGGGAAAATTGCTCAGATCATGCATACATGTACAGTACATTCTGTAAAAAAATACATACATACAGACAGACAGACAGACACACACAC
Source organism: Engraulis encrasicolus (assembly GCF_034702125.1). Classification (NCBI taxonomy): domain Eukaryota; kingdom Metazoa; phylum Chordata; class Actinopteri; order Clupeiformes; family Engraulidae; genus Engraulis; species Engraulis encrasicolus. Next base: position 30,215,442 of record NC_085868.1, read on the forward strand.
ACACACACACACACACAAAGCACACTCAGCGTATATGTGCACTTAACACACAGAAATTTGCACAAACAGACTGCACACAATAGCAAACAGGAGAGCAAACCGCTGATTCTCACCATGTGAAAACCATCATCAAACCGCAAATTACACAATTAGATGGTTCTGCCATTGAACAAGACGATTCTGCCATTATGGGCCACTCAGCCCTTGCTTATACTTCAGTCACATGTCCTGGAATGCAGGTAAGTGCTCCAAGCATACAGTACATACACATAATTCCATGTTTCATCTATACAGTTTTCCTTGATTGCTTTGGCGCAGCTGTCGCTCCAAAAAGTGCTATTTCATAACAGTGGACGCATCAGTCTAACCAGTGAGACATCTTGTCCAAATGCAACAACTTGTGTGCAAAAGGCTCTAACGATACCAAAACATTTAACATAGGCTATATCAAAAACAAAGGCCAAGTCATTGCACAATGGCCGGAAAAATACAAAATATTGTTATCTTTTTGACAAAATGTGCCATTGCTTAACAAGCAGTTGTCATTTACATCACTTTTATGCCATTTTCATTTTTTGCCTCCAATACCAGGTGCAACAAAGCAGTATCACAATATTATGATTCCGACACCATTCTTGATTTTGTGCTCTTTTCCTTGCAATAAAGACTTTTTGAGATGGGTTAATTCAACGAGAACGTGTTAAAGCATGTGCACAACGTGCCTTTTGTTCTGCTAAAATAGTGATGATGGGGACATTGTGTGACTCACAAGGAATGTGTTGAAGTGATCAAGAAAAACTGTAGCACACGCAGATACACACACAAAAAACAGACAGGTACAGTACACACACAGAGTTCTGAAGGGAATGCATCTACACACACACACACAAACACACACACAAAGTACACACAGTACACACACAAAGTACACACACAAAGTACACATGTATGTACACGTATACAAACACACACACACACGCACGCACACACACACACACACACACACACACACACAAACACACACACAAAGTACACATGTATGTACACATATACAAACACACACACACACACACACAAAGTACACATACACACACACACACACACACACACACACACACACACAAATGTGTACGTGCCACGCACGCACGCACGCACGCATGCACACACACACACAAATGTGTACGTGCCTCGTCCCGTGACTGACCTCCCTGAAGCCTGTGGAGTGTTGTTCTCTTGGACTGCCTTTCATTCTCCTTTCATGTCCATTGCACTCTCATAGCCTCCTCATGGGAAGGGTTGTTTATTTACTTGTTTAGGGTCTGTGCTTTCTTTTCTCCTCTCTTACGCTCTTTATGTATTCCTTATTATCTTTTTTCAGGCATGTTTGTTTTTTTCACGTGTCATGTCTTCTCTTTTTTTGTGCCTTGTTTCCCTTTCTTTCTTTTCCTTCCTTTCTTTCTTTCTTTCTTTCTTTCTTTCTTTCTTTCTTTAATGCCTTGCCCTTCTCCACTCCTTCCGTTCTTTTCTCTTTTTATGAAATTCCAAAGTTGTGGTGGAAGATCAAAAGTAAATTATTTAAAGATCAAGAGTGTCACACCGAATGAATGTCAACTAAAATTGAGCGCCGCATGGCTTCCCTGCTGGAGATTTGGAGGGATATGAGGGGAGGTGGTGTGTGTGTGTGTGTGTGTGTGTGTGTGTGTGTGTGTGTGTGTGTGTGTGTGTGTGTGTGTGTGTGTGTGTGTGTGTGTGTGTGTGTGTGTGTGTGTGTGTGTGTGCGTGCGTGTGCGTGTGCGTGTGTGCGCGAGCGCGCGTGCATGCATGCATGTGTGCGTCTGAGTCTGTCTGTACTTGTGTGTGTACACATATGCGTTTGTATTGCCAGTGTATTGCTAGGAGAATTATTTTACGACTTTTCATCTGTCTTTACCATCAAAGCTGCACAGCTGACCTCGGCGACCTCCACCCCTCTGTGTCACTCACCAGGATGATTGACAGGTGAGAGAATTGGCGGACACGACCGACTGAGCGGAACAGCGCGACGACAAAACGTCAGCAGTGGCACCCGCCCGGCTCGCTCGGCATGGGGCTTTGGGGGAGGCTTTGTGTAGTGACCGTACCCTGCGCCCTGTCAATATGGGCTACCCATCGAGCAGAAGTATAGTACCTTAGCCATTACAATGCACGACAATAATAGCATCTGTAGAGCTCAACACAGACTCCCGATGCACAACCACTGTCCAGGTGCTGGTGATGTGCTGGGAAAAATGATAACACTTTATTTTAGGAATACATCTATTAGCACTAATACATACAATGTTAATGCCTGCATAAGTAACTTGTAAGGCATGTACTAAGCAAACACTAGGCCTACTAGGTCCTTACTAAGGTTAAATTGGTAATAAATCCCTTATTGTGCATGAACAAGCCATTTGCGAATACATGCCTAACAAATGTTTAATTTTGCTTTGTACATGCCTTACAACAGTGACGTGCGCTGGGATTTATGGCTGGTGAGGCAACTTTTTCAATATCAGATTTTCAAATAAATAATTGCCAAATAGGCCTACCGACAAGTTCCATATGTCATAGCAGCTTTCTTAACATAAGGTAGGCCTAAGTTACATATTTTGACATAAGCTTACTGCATTTCCGCAGAGAAAATGCTATTAGATCTCTCTCTCTCTCTCTCTCTCACACACACACACACACACACACACACACACACACACACACACACACACACACACACACACACACACACACACACACACACACACACACACACACACCGGATTCAAACAGTGGTCTCAGATAAACCACAAATCACCAATGTGGACAGCAGAGCAGAGCAGAGGAGAGGAGAGTAGTGGAGAGGAGAGGAGAGAAGAGGAGAGGAGAGGAGAGGAGAGGAGAGGAGGAGAGAAGAGGAGAGAGGAGATGAGAGAGGAGGAGAGGGGAGGAGAAGAGAGAGGAGAGGAGAAAGGAGGATGAGTGGAGAGGAGCTCAAGGAGAGGAGAGGGAGAGGAGAAGAGAGAAGAGGAGAGGAGATGGGAAAAGAGGACAGGAGAGGAGATGGGAAAAGAGAGGAGAGGGGGAGAGGAAAGGAGAGAAGAGAGGAGAGGGGGAGAGGAAAGGAGAGGAGAGGAAAGGAGAGGAGAGGAAAGGAGAGGAGAGGAGAGGAGGGGAGGTGAGGGGAGAGTAGATGTGGGACAAAGGTGTGGCAGGAAGCGAATGTCAACGTAAACAGATATTACACGCTTCGATATGGTCACCAAATATTTTGGGACTGTCATTTCTGTTATGCCTACACCTTGGAATTAAATCAGAGTCTTGTAGTTACACGGGTATATTTGATTTACCTCAACGGTACCCTGTACCAGTAGCGGCCGGTGGATGGGAAAACAGGCAGGGCAGAAATGTTGGCGATCAAGTCCATAATAATAAAATCAATACTGTATCATTCACGAGTTGCATTGCGTGTGTAGGCAAGACAGGAGAGCGTTTACGCAGTGTTTGGTGTGTTAGTAAAACTCCACCTCCCGTGATACACCGCACTTATCAGGCATGCGCGTTATCTGTAACTTCAACTTCTGTTCTGAAGAAAGCTGTTTTTGACAGTTCTCTCCACGCAGCTAGTTCTCTTGCTCATTTAAGCAGAGCGATTGCAGACATGTTAAGAAATTATAAGAAAAATGCTTTGTCCGCTTGCGGAGTTGGAGTTTGTGACAAGCAACACGACAAGAATATGCACTCCACGCAACCGGACGCGAGTTTGCGAAACATAGGACGATGTTGCGCCCTCCCGCGTTTCTCGTCTCCAATTGGCCACAGCGGCTCCCCTATGTCTCCCTTCTGATTGGCTTTCATTTAACAGCGCGCACGACTTACAGATGTTTAAATGCCGTAGGCTAGATGTTTTTTTTTTTATCACGTTTTGCAACTTAGTGCAGTGAGAATGACACATTGTAGGCTAAACAGCAGCGTTATTTGCAAAGTTATTTGCAAACCCTTCATTCGGACGGTCACTAAATCCTGTTCTCGCGCTCGCTGAGATGCATGTAGGCCTATAGGCTCTCAATGAGGTAAACACTTAGGCGCAGTTAGAATTTTGTAATAAACAACAGCCAGCTAACACTGTTGTTATAATAGCGAAGTTGTCTTTTGAAACGTATGTGGAGATATTAGGCCTACTTAGTAATGCGATCTGGATGGTTTTTTTCCCGAAAGGAGTTGGCTTTTATTAAATAGGCAGATGGACACTTCACCATGGGATTTTCTTGTGTTACACTCTCGGACGCCGCCTCTGACACGTTTTCCCCACATCAGTAGACATCAGCTCTAATGACAATGCATTAAAAAAAATCATGACATAAGGCTCAATCAATGGACGATGGACGGCGATTCAATTTATTCCGTGCGCGTCTGTATGCAGCTTGCCAGCGACGTCGTGAACTAGCCTATAACTGGTGGTGCCACATTTGGACTCGGTGGACAACTTACCTCACCTTGAGGTTTGGATAATGTGAATAAAATGAAATGGTACGAAACGTCATTTGCATTGCATCGTTGGGTAGGCCTGCTTTTGTTTATGCTTTTAGTTTCAAGAGATGAGCCAAATCATAATAAAATGACATGATGATAAGGCATTTGTTGTATAAACACGGGAGTTTCCTGTTAGTATAGCCTAATGTAAAATGAAATCGTAACATCTTTTGTAGGCGCTATAGCCTACCCTAAATACTGGATCATTGCATCTTTGGTTATGCCTACTTTTGTTTGTTAGGTCTAGGCTACTTAAATATCTGTTTCAAGAGATAAGCTATGCCAAACCAGGTAATGAAATAAAATGAAATGGGACACGGCATTTGTATAAGCGTAGGCCTAGCCTACTGCATCGTAAATGGTTTGGGTAGCCTATACTTTTTTGTTTGTGTGTGTCATAGCCTATAGGCTACCTTAAACACTTAGGCTTTTCTTTTGCCTTAAGACTATTTTGCCTTAAGACTATATAGGCTGTCTGTTTCAAGAGATGGGCCACATTATTTGTACATGAGTGTTCTGCAAGCCTGCCTTGAGCGCGAGTTGACATTCTTGCTGTCAAATGAAAGCCATCAGAGGGGTGGCACAAGGGAGCCGCGCGTGGCCAATTGGAGACGAGAAACGCGGGCGGACGCAATATCGTCCTATGTTTCGCAAACTCGCCAACCGGACAGCACGAACAATCAGGAAAACTAAGGCTATCGTAGCCTCGTATCGCAGCCAGCATCGTAGCCTTTGTCAAAGCAGAGCAAAACTCCTCGTGTGCAAACAGAGCCGGTGTCCTGTCTATATGAGCGACCCGTCGAGATGTGATTCTCTTCGCTACTGAGCATGCGCACGCATGCGCACACCCTCGCGGTGGTTTTCGCGGGTGATTGCCCATCGAATTGTGAGACCGCAAGTTACGATAGCATCCCCTGAGACTGTCAACTTTAGTGACTCAAACTGTAGCCCGCAAGTTACGATAGCATCCCCTGAGACTGTCAACTTTAGTGACTCAAACTGTAGCCCATGTCCTCCTGAGGTTACAGTCATCCATAGTCTAGTTAGCCTATAGCCTGTCCACCGACTGTCATGGACTAAAAGTTACGCTATATTCCCCTGGGGGGAAATAGCGTGGATCATCCAGCAGATCATTGGAAAATCTGCGAAATAGCGTGGCCTCGAACATTTGCTACTTTGTTGCCTAACCGTAATCGCTCACACACTCAGCCTCGAACATTGTAACATCGATCAGAAAAGACTATTTATGTAGAGGAGGCGTTCTCATTGCAAAATGGAAAAAATCGCCACCTCTGATTGAGCTGTCAAAATGCTCCCTCTTCCCTTTTCACTCAAGAATTTGAATCGACTGCATTGTAAAATGCCTGAACATGGTAATAAGAAAAGCACTGGTGGGGATGTTATGAAAATAGGATTCCGGTCATTAAAAGACAGACATCTGCCAAAACAAAGCCTCAATACGCTATCTGCTATCTGGGAATATCTAAACCGCGCTTGTTTAACCCCATGATTTCATGTGGCAATTTGCCTTGCGAGCCCACGTCGCATTGAAACCAAACCAACAGCAAATGACTGCATTAAACAACCCGTAGCCACTGATCCCAAACACTTTCTCCAGTAGGCCTAGTTCTAGGCTATTTGCGCAAACTCAACTCAGTCTCTTTCATATGGCACGTTTCTTAACTTGCTCAAACGAGAGGCTCACGGTTTTTTAGTGGTCAGCAGCCGCACGTTCTTATTAAACTCCGCACGAACGATTGCACACCCCTGTCCATGAAATAAACAAAGTAGGCCTTAATGGTTATTAAAACAGTCCTACGTGGACCGATTGAAACGCCTTCCGCGGAAAATCAAGGTCGCTCATTTAGATGAGGCATCGCAAATCGATAGAACACCACTATCGAATAGGGCGACCGGTCGCTCATCTCGACGAGGCAACACATCTCGACAGAACACCGGCGCTCCCAATACGCTCACTACGCTCTCTGCGTAGGGCCTCGCGTTGCCCATGACGTCACTTACGTTGAGGTAAAAAAATAATTTTAAAAATAGGCTAATTTAAAAAACGACGAACTTATTATTGATTCCGTCAGGTATCTAGACCTACGCGGTTCACCCCTTCTTCTGTGGTTAATTTCGGATGGAACAGGAGTGAGAATCTTGAGTGAGAATCTCACAACAATGCCGAGTTCCTGCCCATGTCAGTCAGTGCGCATTACAAGCGTTCCTTGCGTTACCGCGGGAACTTAAGTCCGCCTGTGTAATCGAATCAACAGGAAGAATCAAGAAAATCATGTCTTGCTGTCAATGTCTTACTGCTGTTTCGAAAGCTGTAGTAGCTGCCTAGTTGAGAAACATCAGCTGACTTCTAGCCCGAGAAACGTGAGTGCAATCGAATCAACGGAGAAGAGTATGAGATAGGAAGGGGTGCCGTGTGTGTGTGTGCGTGTGCTTGCGCCCGCCCGCCCGGAGGAGAGGAGAGGAAAGGGACGGGTCGCGCGTCTCTGTGTTAAGATGTGTGCGGGATTGACGCTGCGATTATGATCTGTCTATCTCCCGAATATTTTATTGAATAATTTACTCAGTAGCCTAGTCCTCCATCAAGTCGGTTACTCTAATCAGCTCGCCAAAACAATGAAAGTCTTGTGTGGGTATCGTGCACCAGCCCCGCTTGCAGAGGGAGATGGAGAGTGATCAACAAACTTTTAACAGCGAAATACGACGCAATATGCTAAACTCCGCTTGGAACGTTAACTTTGTGAGGATAAATGCAACCTGTTCATTTTACTCCTGCTGGCGAGAGAAAACTTGTGCGCGCAGTGTATTACCTTCCTCACCTACTTTAAGTAGGCTACTTTCACATTACCACCACGTCTTGCATGTGCAAGCCTTATGTCTTTAGATGTGCAAGCCTGGCCTCCAATATCTAATTTAGGATACTCTTAGGCAACACCTGTGCTAATAATGAAAGGAAATGTATTTTGTTGGCATCCAGTCTAGTTTGTGTCATTTCTAAATTAATGGGAACCTTTATGGAGAGACAATGTTTTTTTTTTTCAAATTCTTTAGATTAGGCCTACTAAGGACTTGTATGCCACATTGTGAAACTCCCATGGTACCAACGCCATTTTTTAACCTTTGTGGGTAATAATTTAATATAATAATAATTATTTCATTCATGTATATCCACGTGTGAGTCAGTTTATCAGGCCGGAAATGTAATCTGGGTTAGGTCTAAGGTCTGAAAAACTCTAGCTAGCGTGGGAACAAATGCGCCTATGGCTGGCCAAATATATAGCCTACTTGCTGGAAAAAACGGGGGTGGGGGCTCTGGATGACTTGATTTTTTTTTTTATAGTTAGGGGGGCCCCTTGGCATATTTTTGCTTAGGGCCCCACAGAGGTCAGAACCGGCTCTGTGTGCAAACATACTCGTTTGAAATGTAGAAGCATTTTTGTCGACCAACATACGAAACAAACTGTCCTCAAGTAGGCTACTAAAGTACAAACTGCTGCTGCCTATAGAGTGATCTCGCCTTCACCGTTCGTACATTACATTGGATGCAAACAAATCAACAAGCCCTGCAACACTATTCAATTCAGTCAGTCGTCCTCTTGCTGCCGGTTCAAATGTACCACAGAACCAAATGTTACCAATACCGGGAAAGGACGTGCCTATTTTCGAAAAGAGTAGCCATGGTTAAAACTTAAAAGGGGAATTGTGCATTCAGCCACTGAAGCTCACTATCCAACAGACTCGCTCCTGTTCTGCAATGCTAGGCTGGACCGTGCAGGTGTATTTTTTTTTAGCTAGCTTTCGGGGACACACAGCAGACAATACTGAGCATAAATGAAGCTGTCAACAGCATCCCACGCTCAATAAGCTCAGATATTTCATTAAATAACTTCCAGTTTCCCTATTTTACAAAGACTTGATTCATAATCCCTCGCGCTTTGTTTAAACTATGTAGTAAGCCCAACACAGCTTCTCAGAGAATGTCATCAGCTAGTCGGCTGGGGGTAGCACTCAACTTTACAAACAGTTACCGGGCACATGAGAATCCGGTGCCCATCACAAAAGCTACCACACTGGACAGAATCACGGCGGATTCTCTGTCTCCCCACGGGTCTCACAAACACATGCTTCACACACATAGGAAATTGGTCTTACCTTCACTTTGGCGTTGTGCATGCTAACGTTACTTTAGCCGTTGCTGTTCATCCAAAGCCCCAAACGTCGCCCCAAACGTCCAAAGCAATTTGGCATTGAATATGAGTAGCCGCGAGGATTTGTGTTTCGTGAGGCTCCTTAGTCCTTAGTAAATTGTTAAATCGTAAAATCCCATGCGAATGGTCTTCCACACATTCTCGCCGGTTGCAAACAAGACACAGGGGAAACAACGAATATTTTCTGCAGTGTTGTACCACTCACTTTGAAATGATGGGGTAGTTATTCTGACCGGTCACCTGAGTAGCAAACCCTTCAGCTCTGTCGGTCCTCCATTCTTTATCACATATTTTCCCCTTGGAAATCCAACTTTGAGAATGCTCTTAGTTTCGTTATGAAATCCACTTGTAGCAGTCAAAGTGACCAAGCTAGCCAACAACACCGACTGACTGTATTGTGAACTTCAGATTCGCTATGACGTAACTGTCCAGCAAGACTCAACACCAGAAGGAGTCTGCGGCCAGGCTACTGCTCGCCTCACCATTGTATCTTTCAGTGGGCGTTATGCCAAAGCGTCCAGAGTAAAGAAATGATAATCACACGTAGAAAATATTTTAAAAAATATCAGGAAATGAGGGCACACCGTACATACTTCTATTAAGTGTATAAAAACGTTTAATACAATATTACCAGGTTGCATTCACAGAACGAGCAACATGGCGCATGCGCACAAGCTTGTTAACGAGGGATTGCGCAATCCGGGGTGAGGCCAGTTCAGAGTTGCCCCAAATTCAGTGTATTCGGAGCAATTTGACATGAAATGGGCAAATATTACGATTTTGGCCACGGAAATGATTGAAAATGAGTGAAACTGTTTAAATACTGCTCAAATGGTAGCTTTGGTGCAGATGCTCGAAAACAATAGCTGTTATTTTTACTATTATTCACATTAACTGCATCTCATCATTCTCATCTGGAGCTGGTGAGGCCGTGCCTCCCCTGCCGTATTGGAGTGCACGTGCCTGCCTTACAAGATTTACAGGGACATTGTATATATTAGTGCTAATAGATGTATCCCTAAAGTAAAGTGTTACCCTAAGAGGGTAAAAGTAATCCAAGTAAAGAGGGGGATAAATCACGGCACACTGGTCTTCTTTGCTAGTAGGTTATTTAGTGATAACGTGTTTTGCTGTTGCTCCATCTGGTCCACTGAAGGTTAGGAAGAGGTGTTGATTTTAGAGTCTGGAGCAGAGCTACCAAACCATTTACAATGCACGATAACGCCTTTATATAGAGAGAGTTTGGGTATGAGCCATTAACATGTATACAACATCACCTCTGGATTAAGGTTAGGAATAGGGTTTTGGGTCCAGGCTGTGTTAAAACCCTATTGCTAGTGCCAAGGCCGCTGACAGCTTTGGCTGGCCCAGGACAAAGTCATATGAAAGGGCCCCCCACTCAATACCTACAATGTAATGAGGACCCATTCCTGGGCCCCTCGTCTCCCTGGGCCTGGGACAATGGAGCCCTTTGTCGTTGTCGCCCCCCCCGTCAGCTTCCCTGGCTAGCGCATCTCGACAGCACACGGGGACTGCTTGACAGTGAGTGCTCTTCGGGGTAATTGTATCGAGGTGCCATTAGAGGAATGATCAAACGCTTGTCTCATATTTGTCATTTCTTTCGCCATAATAAAAAAGACACTTCTTTTAAAGTGGCTCCCCTGGTGTGCACAGAAAGCAGCCACACAGCTACAGATGGATGCTCCCTCGAGTGTGTGTGTGTGTGTGTGTGTGTGTGTGTGTGTGTGTGTGTGTGTGTGTGTGTGTGTGTGTGTGTGTGTGTGTGTGTGTGTGTGTGTGTGTGTGTGTGTGTGTGTGTGTACGTGTGTACGTGTGTACGTGTGTACGTGTGTACGTGTGTTTGTGTGCGTGCATATGTTCGTATGCACGATTGTGTGATGAGGATGCGGTCTCTCTCTTTCTCTCTCTCTCTCTCTCTCTCTCTCTCTCTCTCTCTCTCTCTCTCTCTCTCTCTCTATCTCTCTCTCTTCTCTCTATGTGCATGCTGTGTGTGTGTGTGTGTGTGCGCGTGTGTGTGTGTGTGTGGTCTGTCTGTCTGTCTCTGCTGTGTCTATCTCTAGTTTCAAAGTCAGTGGTGAATATGCATTGAATATGTTGCTGGCTCTGAGCATGTACCTCCTGTCTTATTCTATGTGAAGTAAAAATTGATCTTTAATATCGAAAAAGAGAAAAAGTCATATGCTTGGGCTGCTAGGTAGATTATATTCTTGGCCTGGTATTATTAGCACCACACACACACACACACACACACACACACACACACACACACACACACACACACAATCCAGCTGTCTGCGTCCCCCCCTTCCCACCCCATCAACTCCTCAAGTCAAGTCCAGTCTATCACACCAACACCACCAGATATTCTGCCATTTTCTCACCTCAGTTTATCTCCTCAATCGCAGCATCAGCATGCATCTCACTCAAGTCGGAGACATCAGCTCAGAACAGCAACAGGGTGGGAGAGGATTTCTATCACATGGTTGGCAGATGTCAGTCTTCCTCTCAGTTCAGTTCAGCTCAGTTTACTTTATTGGTTCCTGTGGGTAAACTGGTTTTGCAGTGAGAGAGAAAGATGGGTGTCCTGTCCTTACATATAAGCTTACAAGACACATGACAGATATGACATGGCATGTGAAAATATGTGCTCTACCACCATGTCATTAGTGCACTTTCTGGAATGGGAATTCAGAACCCTACGCATGCAAACCTCTACATCTTCGTTCTCGCTGGAGAACGGGCTTTTCGTGATCGTGAGGTTCTTGCAGGTGAACGTCTGTCCGCGTGGCGGATCAATCATAAAAGTGCTACACGGGGTCGCCGGACCAACTGCACTCGAGGGGCATAGGTTAAATGCAAAATAGTGTATTGGGCAAGGTCGCTGGTCATGGTGCTGAATCACTGCCGAGAACAATGTTGGCTACAGTTAAAACGATTCTCGGGCTTGCGAGTACGGGGCAAGCTCTAAGCAGACACTCCCTGTCCGATTATTGGGAGCTCGAGCAAAACCAAAAAGGAGCGAGGGCAGAATCCTGGACGAAACAATCAAGATGGCGTAGATAGGGGGTGATCGGGGCGGATGGTGGGAGTGAGCGAGAAAGCAAGTTTCTGCCTTGGAGCAGGTGAGCGAGGAATAAATGCAGTGTAGATAATTGAAGGGCGTGCCAGCTGTCATTGCACTTACGAGTCCATGGAATGGTGGCTGAGCAGAGAATGAGAATCAAGTTGATAGTTAGGCGTGCCTATCTTTACGTGCAGAAAGTAGACGAATGACAGACAAGCAGGGAATAGAGTGCAGGTGTTAATTTAGACCTGTCAAATTTCATTACGTTTCTCCCGAACTTTTGTTTTTAACAAAACGTGTATTTATAAACGAATTGCAAATTATAAACTACATCACAATAGTGTACACATTGCTGATGCTTTTATCAAAAGCAACTCTCAGTTTGTTAGGTGCGGGGTATTGGTTACGGTCCCTGGAGCAATGTGGACATGCGGTGTTGTTGTCAAGGACGGTTCCACCATGGATTAGGATACTGGAGAGCACCCACACTCTTCCTTCCTTCTTTCCTCCTATCACGTGACTACAATGCATTTTCTAATTATCAGAAGCTATGTAATGTTACACATGTTGTTCGTCAGTGTTAAGTAAAGTATCTAAAGTATCAGTCATAAAAAGCTGTCAAATAATGGTGCATGACTGCCTCCAAACTGCCTTCTATTTCAGTTTGACAAAGTAAGTAATTATGAGATGTAAGAATTTGTTGTAGGATTTTGCAGTTGATGAAATGCTTATACTGTCTTCCTATTATTAGTAGTATTATAACCACTAAAATAAACATAAATAATAGGCTATAAAGGTAGTTACAAGAGGTCACAAAAAATCTTTAATAACGTTTATAATGAGCATTAAAATGCTGCATAGCTATTTTATAAATAGTGAAAAATCCATTCATAGGTCATCATAGGACATTATAAATGCAAACTTCATAGTGGGCCTAAATGTAGTTATTAAATATTAATTAAAATTCCTAAAAGTTCATAATGAGCCTTACAATGAATTATAATTACTTTATAGCTAGCTATAGACCATCATAAATACAGGCGGCATAGAAAGTGTTACCATATTTTCTAGAGTGGCGCCTGTTCAGACAAACTGAGAAGTGAAATCACAGGTAGATGGACCTATAGGCTAGCATGAGGTTATGTAAGCTCATATATTGAGTCATACCCACTATTCCAGCTGGACATCCCGCCTGCCTTTCCCCTTCTCAGCCTGATAACTAATGCCTAGAGTGCCCATCGCTAGGGCGTGAGTCAGTGGGTGTCTGATGAAATGATGAGTGTGTGTGTGTGTGTGTGTGTGTGTGTGTGTGTGTGTGTGTGTGTGTGTGTGTGTGTGTGTGTGTGTGTGTGTGTGTGTGTGTGTGTGTGTGTGTGTGTGTGTGTGTGTGTGTGTGTGTGTGTGTGTGTGTGCGTATGCGTATGCGTGTGCCTGTGCGTGGGTGTGGGTGTGGGGGTGGTGGTGCGTGCATGTGTGCACAAGTGTGTGTGTGCATGAGCGTGCATGCAAGCATCGATTAAATGTTCTCTAAGGATGAAATTAAATATTTGAATTAAGTACTGTAAGTCTTACAACAGCCTCGTGCACATGTACATAGTGTACTGTACACTATACAAACTATTAGCATGTTAACACTGCTGTTTACAGTGATATGAGAAAGTTTTGGCACCCTTTCGGACAATCACATCGTTTTATCTCTTGTGGAGCTTTAGAAGTAGCAACTTCATTTCAATATACGTTCACCCATTACGTAAGACACAATGTTATATATTTGCGGTTACCAGAATGGTAGTGCATTAGTAAAGTGCCCAGTGTTATGTCATAGTAGTGTAGTAGTACTGTGGTAGTTAACTTTTCCTTGACTATTACAGCTGGTGGAACGGTGTGCATTATAGGGCGTCACCATGGGGACAGAGAAACATTTCAGTTGTTTAGTAAAAAAAAAGCCGCACTCTCGGGTTTAATTCTTGCAGTTTTAATCTACTGGGTTAGCATGACAGACAGACATTTCGGCCTAAGCCTTCTTCAGCGTCGCTTGGGAGCTGAGCGTACTTTCTAAAAAAAATAAAAAATAAAAAAAAATATTTCAGCTGTGAAATCCTTTTAATAGCTGCAACAGAAACAATTATATGTGGATTCAAACAAAAACAGGATTATGATTTCACAACTGAAATGTTTCTCTTTCCCCATGGTTTAACATACTGTATCTTGACATGAAGTTGCTGCTTCAGAAGCTCAACAAGAGATACACTAATTTAAGACACGCCGTTACAAATTGGCTGTTACTAGAATGGCAATGACTAAATCGTAGTGCATTACTAAAGGCCCTGTGTTATGTCAAAGTCGCGTAGTACTATGATAGTGAACATTTCAATGCCTATTACAGCATGCCACAGGAGGTACGGCGTGCATTTTCCAAAAGAGTGCCCAAAGTTCCTCACCACAGTAGATGCTACAGCTGCCTGATATTTCAGGACCATGGACAGTTACCACACCCTTTCAGTGGTGTCATACATTCAAATGCACGCACACTCTCTCTGTCACACACACACCACACACACACACACACACACACACACACACACACACACACACACACACACACACACACACACACACACACACACACACACACACACACACACACACACACACAATGTGAAATGACATCAGTACACACATAGAGTAGCATGATGAGTTCATGCGCACACACACACACAAACACACATACACACGCACACACACAATGTGAAATGATATTCGCGCATGAGTTCGCGCTCACACACACACACGCTAGTGCGTGCGCATGCACACACACACGCACAAACGCACACGCACGCACACACACACACACACACACACACACACACACACACAATGTGAAATGACATCAGTACACACATACAGTTGCATGATGGTCCTCTAATGCAATAGAGCCTTGCCGTGTGTTGTGGTGGAAATAACCTGTCGTTATTATTAAATTCTAATTTCTACACTGTCACTTTTCATTACCTGTCAGGTGATTGGCCCCCCACTAAAGATTATTGATTTGAGTCCTAATATAGTCTAGCAATGTGTTCTGTAGTGTGTTCTGTAGTGTGTGTGTTCTGTAGTGTGTGCGTGCGTGCGTGCGTGCGTGCGTGCGTGCGTGCGTGCGTGCGTGCGTGCGCTCACATGCGCACTCATGCGCTCATATTGTATGTGCTTCATGTCCCTCCTCTCAGGTATGTGCCTGTATGTACATGTGCAATGCGTAGGTATATTTGTATGTGGATATTTGCATCTGCCCTCCACCCTTCTCTATCTGTCTGTCTGTCTTCTTCTGTCTGTCCATCTGTCTGCCTATCTGTCTGTCTGACTGTCTGCATCTCTCTCTCTCTCTCTCTCTCTCTCTGTCTCTCTCTGTGTCTCTGTCTCTCTCTCTCTCTCTCTCTCTCTCTCTCTCTCTCTCTCTCTCTCTCTCTCTCTCTCTCTCTCTCTCTCTCTCTCTCTCTTTTTTTTCCTGGACAGTGTGCGATGTTGTGCAAAGGGCACAGCCAGCTGTGGACAGTCGTGGCAGCATCACTGAAGACTCAGCTCAACCCTGGCCTGACACGTGTGTGTGTGTGTGTGTGTGTGTGTGTGTGTGTGTGTGTGTGTGTGTGTGTGTGTGTGTGTGTGTGTGTGTGTGTGTGTGTGTGTGTGTGTGTGTGTGTGTGTGTGTGTGTGTGTGTGTGTGTGTGTGTGCGTGCGCGCGTGCGTGTCTACACGTACATGTGTGTGTGTGTGTGTGTGTGTGTGTGTGTGTGTGTGTGTGTGTGTGTGTGTGTGTGTCTATGTGTGTGTGTGTTAAGCCAGGGCCCAGGCCTGATGAGCATGCAGCATCCCAGCTGCACCCAGCCATTACTGACTGACACATACACAATTAAACACACACACGCGCACACACTCAGACACACACACACAGATACACACACACACACACACACACACACACACACACACACACACACACACACACACACACACACACACACACACACACACACACACACACACACACACACACACACAGCTGCACCCCACCGTTACTGCCAGCTGTTTCATTAGCACCGCAAACCAAGCCTAGACCACACACACATACACACACACACACACACACACACACACACGTGTAGACATGTGCATGTGCGCACAGAAACACATACCACACACACACACAAACACACACACACATGCACACATGCACACACACACACACACACACACACACACACACACACACACACATGTAGACATGCGCAGTGCGTACACAAACACATACCACACACACACACACACACACACACACACACACACACACACACACACACACACACGCTCTCTCTCTCTCTCTCTCTCTCTCTCTCACACACACACACACACACACACACACACACACGTGTAGACATGTGCATGTGCGCATACATACAAACAAACAAACACACACACACACACACACACACACACACACACACACACACACACATTTGCAAGCACACAAACAGATGCACATACATACAAACACTGACACATATCAAGCTCCTATAATACACATTAGCTTCAGAAGAGGAGGAGGAAGGTGGAGGAAGAAGAGGAGGAGAATGAGGAGAAAAGAAGGAAGAGGAGGGCTGGGAAGTGGAGATGGAGGAGAAGAGAGTGGATGAGGAAAGGACAGAGGTGGTGACGGAGAAGGAGATTGAGGAGGAGGAGAAACAAGAAGGGGAGGAAGAGGCGGAGAGGAGGAGAAAAAGGAGGAAGAAGGGAGGGGAAGGGAGGAAGAGCAGAAGGAAGTGAATGGCAAAGGAGAAGAGGCAGAGGAGAAGAAGGAGGTGCGGAAGAAATTGAATGAAAGGGAGAAAGATGAGGGCAAGGAGAAAGAGACGGAGAGTAGAGGAGAAAGAGAGGAGCGATGGCGGAGGAGGTAAAGGAGGGGAGGGAGGGGGCAGAGAGCTGAGTTGAGTTATCTTTGTATCTCTTTTGTTTGCTTTGCGAAGGAGAGATCCGGATCTCAGGAGAGATCTGCACAGATCAGATCGGGAGACTTTGTTTGGGTAGTCCGCCTACGGAGACGTTTCAAGGTGGTTCAATGAAATTCAGTGACTTCCCCTGCTGTACTGTTCCAGGAAAAACATAGCTTAACCAAACCAAACCGAAGTTAATGCCTAAGCTCACCTTAACCACACAATGTGCTTGGCAGATTTTAAAGAGACAATGTTGCCAGTTTTTTTCACAGTATTTTTTCCGTATGTTTTAGTTCCTTTAACCTTGAAAGGTCTGGAGTCTAATTTTAGTGGTAAACTTACAAAATATATGATGCTCATACGCAATGAATGTAGGCTTAGTAGCATGTGGTGCTATCTCCTTAACAATGTTCACACTTAACACTACCCTAAACTCTCACTTATGGCACAACATTGTACTTACCTTTACAATGGTACATGACATTGTACATTCCTATTTGAGGCAATGGACGAGAACAATTTTCATGTCATCCAACCATACGAGAGTCTGTGTATGCATTTGTCCATCCTTCATGATAACTTTCAGTACTTTACCGTATAGGCAGAGAGATTAGATAAGAGAGAGGTTCTGTTGGCTCATTGTTTCCGGGTTCTACAATTGCAAGGGGGAGGGTGGGAAATCCCCCTTTAGGCAGACCTAGGCAGACCTAAGGACTCCTCTATTCAATGCTAGGAGTATTATGACACGTCCCTTTAGGCAGACCGAAACCTGGTCATGTTAGGTGCCCATAGCAACCTAGTAATTGGCATATCTCTATATACTTAAAGCATCTCTGCGTATAGGTGCAGGCCAGTGGTACCTTGTTCAAGGGCACTCCGGCCTTAGATGAGGGGGCAGCAGACCACAAACATTCTGGAAAGAGTGGAATTCGGTAGTACTTGCTTGTGCATTGGCAGTTAAAGCTGCAGGAACGTTTAGCGAACATTCCATGAGCGAGTGGCGACAAGGCGAGTGAGCGCGTATTGCAAATATTGTGTGTGAATATTGTATATGTATGGTGGCAGACAGATCCAGGCAGCATAAATCCTGGAAATAAACAACCAAAGAAATAACACATTCTACCTTTGAATGTAGGCTATATGTAGCATGCAACATGCAACGTTCTCTCCATTCAAAGACTAACTCCCATTGATCCGTGATTTCTACCTCTGTTGTTGATGTTGTTGTTGTTGTGGCTGCTCTTGTTGTCGTGGCTGTTGTTGTTGTTTCAGACATGTGGTTAGCCTGAGTGTGGCGGCAGACAGAGCCAGATCTTTATTATTTGCCGTGTCCTCGTTGTTCGTTGGCGACGACTGAGACTGAGCGACTGGTTGATAGGCCGCCAGCAGCAGCAGCAGCAGCAGCAACAGCAGCGGCAGCGGCGGCAGCAGACTGTGTTTTTTTTAGTGATCAAAGGCTCCTTAAATTCCCCATGACAACCTCCAGAGTAAACAACAGAGACAACAAGGGTGAGGCCGCAGAGGAGAGAGAAAAAAAGACAACAGACGTCAGCCGAGCAATATCCATTAACCGCTGCTCAATAGTGGCTTTAATATCACATAACGTGAACACGCATTCGCGGATCACTTTGAAGCACAGCACAGGCCGACCACTCACAGGACACTGATACACAGAGTTGAGGCAGCGAGAGAGAGGGGGGAGAGGGATAGTGTGTGCGTGTGTGGGGGTGTGAGAGGGAATGTGTGTGGGTGTGCGTGCGTGTGTGTGTGAGGGAAGTGTGTGTGGGTATGCGTGCGTGTGTGTGAGGGATGTGG
>NC_085868.1:30251594-30264094 GCF_034702125.1 Engraulis encrasicolus
ATGCAACATTTTGTATGTCATGAAACAAGTTTTTGTCATGAAACGAGATAATCTGGGGAAGAACTGCATGTGTTCTCTATAATAGCATTGGTGATGACCAAAGGATATCTGAAAGCATTTTGAAAACATCCATGACTAGAAAATTTGCAATCACAGGGTGCCGACCTCCGCCAAGGGAGCTGTTTGATAGAACATTTGATTATGTTACGACCCACAAAAAGGAACTGGAATTTTTTCAAAGATTTGTCACCATTACTAGCCTAAAAATCTAGGCGTCCCTAGTAACTGCAAATTGAATTGGAGACAGAGCGAATTTTGACATTACAGTTTCTAATTCCACAAAAAGAATGCAGAAAGACTTAAAATAAAAAAAATGGGTGTAACAGTCAAATGTTCTATCAAACGTGATGGAGGTCTGCACTCTCAGAGTACATTTCTAGTTGTATATTGCACATGCTGTACTGTCATCTCAACTTTTCCAGGTCTAAGTTTGCTCAGGGTCAATGCAATACATTGATAGAACTATCCCTCTTAGCTGTAGAATAGGCTATAGTTAGTGATAACAACACGCGGAACACAAATTAGGCCTACATTATCGAATCCACATAAAATATGTGAATTAATTCATATTTCATTGTTATAAACACTGTAATGCCAAACATTTGGTGCACGTAGACTATTTTACCCTCTTAAAATATTGATTGTGACACGTCCCTATGGTCCATATGCAAACAACCTGTGCCCTCGTAGCAATGTCAGCGGGCATCGGCAAGCTATTTCAGGCTATGCTGGCTGAAGGTCAGGGCTGCTGACAGCTTTGGCCGGGCCCAGAACAAAGTTATCCCCTATCCAATATACAATGTAATGAGAACCCACGTTTTGGGGCCCTCCTCTCCCTGGGCCCAGGACAACTGACCCCATTGTCTCCCCCTCTATTGGCTTCCCTGCTGAGGGTTAGAGTGTATATCAGTTGCACATTATAATGATGTTATCTGCTGCGAGAGAGCCTCTCCACACGGGGCGCCAAGGGAGCCATAAGCAGGCATGGTGCAAACGTGTGACATTTTAACCCTCTGGATCTCTGAGCACCGGGAGGAGTGTGAGTTACTGCCCCATAAGGACATACAAACACAACACACACACATACACATACACATACACATACACATACACATACACATACACATACACATACACATACACATACACATACACATACACATACACATACACATACATATACACATACACATACACATATCTGCACACACGCGCGTGTGTTCACACACATTAATATAAAGTATACACAGAGATATAGGTATACATACACTGTATTAGAAACTCATTGAAACACATGCACACACATGCACACACACACACGCACACTCGCACACACAAACACACACACGCACGCACGCACGCACACACACACACAGTCAGGTGTCAGGTGTGTGTTAAACCCCTCATGTCACATTAAAGTTACAGAGACAAGGGGACAGCAAAAAATCCATATGGCCATATCAATGATTCCACCGGGCCATATCCTATAAACCCATCTCTTGCCCATGCATTTACTGTACTTTACGCCCTGTAACATCATGTCATTAACCATACATATATTATTTAATGAGCTGGCCACATAATTGCATATAGTGTGTAAAGTGTAAAATAGCACATAAAGCACATAGGTTTTATAGGTGCTCCATCATGATCCATTACTTAATAAAACCAGCTCTGTTATGGTGGTAGGGTTGCAAGGAGAGATTTTTGGTTTGGCTTGGCTTGGCGAGATGAGGTTATGCAGATTTGGTATACAGTTAGGTTATGAAGATTAGGTTACAATTTACGCTAAATATGTGACGCTAAGTTAGGTTATGTTGCATAAAGCTATTGTATGATACATCATGGCTTGATTGGCCACATGGCATACAGGGCATTTGCCTGGTGGACTGTTTGATGATTTTGACCTGGTCCTCCCCTCGATGCAGTGGTATCAGTCCTCATGCAGCTACAGCAGCTCTCTGAGTCAGATTTAAATATTAATTTGGCTGCTGTGGTCGAAATAGCTCGTAATAGATGACGGACTGCTCTTGGCTGAAAATGCTCGTTGTGATTATTGTCCCAGTCCAGCCCAGTCCAGCTCTCTCTCTCTCTCTCTCTCTCTTTCTCTCTCTCTCTCTCTCTCTCTCTCTCTCTCTCTCTCTCTCTCTCTCTCTCTCTCTCTCTCTCTCTCTCTCTCTCTCTCATATTCTAACTTCCACCCCAGTAAGATACTATTATCTTCCACCACACCGTTTTATGTGTTTTTTTCCAGTATCTTCTATTCTCTCCACAAACCTCCTTGTCTCTCAACCTCCCACCTTGTTAAAACTCCTGAGTAACGCCTGAGGACAGAACAGAAACAAACATGCCCAAATGGATCCCCGGCTTGTTATTATGATAATTGTTGCCGTGGCGATCTTGGTAACGCAACACCAAGAGGAGGTGGGCCTCTAATTATCAACCGAGTGGTACTTCCTACGACACTCTGATGGACAGCCAACCTTTGATCCGCATTTTAATTTCCCTTGGCTTGGAGGAAGCTGTAGATGTGTAAAAAAGAAAAAAAAGTATGTTTCTAATTACTGATAAAAATGGCTTTGCTGCCATTATGCATTGCATTTACGTAATAAATAATAAAAACACTTCAACGGCTTCACATAACCACCACACTACACATAAGCTGCTGGCATGATTCATTAAGCACACATTTACCAGCAGAACAACAATCAGCATATGTGCTTAGAAAAAAAAACAAATCAAACCTCATCTCGTTAATGTCAGTCACGTCTAAAGATTGTATTAACATTTATGCTGCAGGCTCTGAGTGTTGGGGTGGGGGGGATTACAATTGAGCCTGTTAGTAAATGAGAGGGACAGAGACATGGGGCAGGGTTGGTCCAGATTTGAACCTAGCTTAGTGCTCCATCCCCTGCATCACAGCAATCCTCCCCAGTGGTGGGCACGGACAATTTGGGGCAGGTGTCCGGGGGGGTGGGCAGTATGTAACATGACATTACGTTACGTTATGTTACGTTACGTTTAGTTACGTTACGTTACGTTACGTTACGTTACGTTACGTTACATTACATTGCATTTGGCAGACGCTTCACCAAAAGTGATTTACAATTGAGGACATAATCATACCCAACATCACTAGCAGATACAAACACTTGATCAAAAGTGTGCTTTTGATCATGCCGCATTTTTAGATTGTCATGTCAACATGGATGACAGTACATTGTGACAAAGAACTTTCAAATTCTTTGTATGACCAGTGCATGTAAAGAAATTGACAATAAAACCTACTTGACTTGACTTGACTTACGTTATGTTACATTACATTGCATTTGGTAGACGCTTTACCAAAAGTGATTTACAATTGAGGACATAATCATACCCAACATCACTAGCAGATACAAACACTTGATCAAAAGTGTGCTTTTGATCATGCCGCATTTTTAGATTATCATGTCAACATGGACCAAAGTACATTGTGAGAAAGAACTTTCAAAAAGGGCACTTTTTGTCCAAAAGGGCAAAGGGAATGTGCTTTAGCACCACCTCATCCCTATCTGTTCACGCCTATGATCCTCCCATTCTTTCTTACAGTAAAAAATACATTTTACAAGACAAAAGTAGAGACAGAGAGAGAGACAGGGAAGTGTCTGGGAATAACCCAGGCTGGACCTGGACCCAGGCCATCCTGGACAATAGGTAGGCCTACAGTATATGATAAACGTGCAGATTAGTGCAATACGCCAACACACCCCTAACCCCCTTTATTGTTTTCACTGTCGAAAGACTCCAAACAAATTATGTTATCATCCATGTATGTTTATGTATTTTGTTTATGACCTGCACCGTGCCACGGCGCCATTTTGCATCTTGGCCAGTTTGTTGTACTGTATGGTAATGAGCGATGGTTCCACTTCACCCCCTACCGCGCTGAGCCACAGACAGCACTCCTGCATCTGCCCCTCAGAGCTATACTAGCCAGAGGTGTTTGGCTTCCAGTCGACACTGATTATCACCTTAATTGTGGATGCCCAAGGGAAGAGAAGGGAAGAGAGGAGAGGAGAGGAGGAGAGCGGTGAGAACGAAAAAGAAAAACTGCAGTGTGAGGGGTAAAGTAAGCCAACTTTCAGCTGGCTCTGTGCACCATCTTGACTTTTTTTTCTTATATAATGAGACTGCACAGAGCTGGGATGTACTGTAATGGGGACAAAGGGGTCAGTCATCCTGGGCCCCAGGTTGTGGCTCAGAATTAGGTCCCCAATACATTGTTTGTATTGAGTGAGGGGGGCGAGTCAGATCGCGCTTGTCCCGACCTGGCCAAATTCTTTCAGGGGCTCTGTAAGCATGCAAGAGTAATATTTTTCACTGACCTACATGGACATGGTTGTAAATAGGATCCTTGTTTTACAGCTCGCCCCCCTTGTCCTTTGTCCGTTATCCATGCAGCTCCATGGCTACAAATCATTTATGGCCAGGCAGGCAGGCAAGCGCAGGGCTGGACTGGTCATCTGGTACAGAGGGTATTTTCCAGGTGGGTTAAACATCCTCCGCGATACTTTTGGGTTGTTGTTTTTTCTTGTTTTGTTTTTATTACTCCCATAGAGACCAGCCCACTATTTAAATAGGCTGGCCCATTGGTGCATGTTTAGTCAGTGGATTACTACAAGTGTTACGATCGGTGGGGGTGCCAAAAATGCCCCAGGCTGTTTTTTGGTCCTAGTGCAGCCTTGGGCTAGCCTACCGCTACCCAGGGCTATGGGCCTGGAGGTGCCATAATAATGTGGCATTAATAAAGTCAGATGGCTGGAACCTCTGGTCTCCTCCACTGCGCTCTCGTGTCATTGGTAATGTGACTAATGTTGGTCACTGGTAATGTTGGCTAATGTGATACCGTGGACAGGACTAGGGACGCTGATACTGGGGGATAAAGGGATGAGTTGTCCCAGGCCCAGGGACAGGGAGGGGATGAGTAGGGGGGGGGGTCATTGCATGTATCAGATCGATGGACAGAGAGAAGGAGAGAAAGAGACAGAGTGAGAGGCAGACAGACAGACAGACGGATGGATGGACAGAGTGAAGGTCTGAGAGAGAGAGCGAGAGAGAGAGAGAGGGGGGGGGGGAGCATCCTTGTATGTACTGAGTGTGTGTGTGTGTGTGTGGCGGGGGGGGGTGTCCTTTCTGATGACTTTGTCCCGATCCCAACCAAAGCTGTCATCGGCCCCGGACAGGACACACTATCAAAGGGGTGCTGTGCATGCCTCCATGAATCATGTATCATACATGACCAAGGTCACCTTTAAAAAACATGGCCTCCACCACTGCCATTAAAATATAAAACATTTTCTTCCTCCTAGATACAGTATGAGAGGCTCCATTTCATGGGGTACGAGCGAGAATTGCAATCAGGGCCACTGACAGCATTGGCCAGGCCCGGGACAAAATCATCTGAAAGGCCCCCCTGGGGCCCCTAGCTACATGGGCCCGGGACAACTGGCCCATTTGTCCTCCCCTGCCGGCTTCCCTGATTGCATTGGTATATTGGTAGACGTGTAGAAAGTAAAAACAAAAGGGGAAAAAAGAAACACAGTTTCCCTCCAACACAGGTGACCTATCCGAGTGTGGTTGTCTTACCATCAGCTGACTCTGCGCTGGTTGGATCAAGTTTGTGGTGGGACCTTGTTAGGTTTTCAGTGTTTTTCGTAACAACAACCATAGATTACTTACACTCTCACTGGTAACAACAAATTATAGTTACCTCATTAGGTACAATGGAGTCAATGGTGTAACAGCTATATTGTGCTAGTGTTGTACTTACAATATGAATTTACTTTTACCTCTGACGCCTCTGTAGAATGGTCCCAGGAGGGCTCATGCAAATGCAGCTTAAGAGCTAGTGGTACTGTACCCCTGAAATGTCAAGTCTTGGGTTTTTGTTTGTTTGTTTGTTTGTTTGTTTGTTTGGATTGTGTAAAGTAGGACTATGCAACAGGCATAGATTGTCACACACCATGGTTGTAATATATCAAATAAAAGCATAATCTTCCATAATCTTATAAATATAACCTTAATATTTTTTCCTGTGTATTGAAACATTTTCAAATATGTGCACTGCAATTTACCTTTGCAGATATATTTTGCCATATTGGGCCTATTCTCACAATTGAAAAAATACTTGAGGCACACACACACAGAGGTGTCACGCAGTCAATGACGGCAGACAGTCTTAGCGGGTGTGATTTAATTAACACCTTGCCAGGCCCTGAAACGCACCCACACATACACACACACACAAACACACATACACGCACACACTTGCACACGCACGCGCACGCACATACACATCTGTGGGGGTCAAGAGCTCCGAGGGCCGCCATGGGGCAACAGCTGGCCCACGTCTGAAACAGACATCAGCAAGGTGAGAATGAGCTTTCACAGAGCACCCAGGAGCACAGGCCAACATCACAGCGGGAGAGAGAGAGAGAGAGAGAGAGAGAGAGAGAGAGAGAGAGAGAGACAGAGAGAGACAGAGAGAGACAGAGAGAGACAGAGTGAGAGACAGTCAGACAGACGGACAGACAGATGGATGGACAGAGAGAAGGAGAGAAGGAGAGAAAGAGACAGAGTGAGAGGCAGACAGACAAACAGGTGGATGGATGGACAGAGTGAAGGTCAGAGAGAGAGAGAGTCAGACAGACAGAAAGACAGACAGACAAACAGCGTAACAAGAAGGTGAGTTATAGGATGTAGAGAGGTGGAAACCAAGAATGAGAAAGAAGGAAGGGAAAAGACTGGCATTAGAGATGACAAGGGTGAGAGAGAGAGTGAGACAGAAAGACAGAAAGAGTGAGATGGGAGAAATGGGATTTAGGATGGAAGGAATAGAGAGGAATAGAGAGTGAAAGTGAGGCTCAGAAGATGGAGACAATAAGGCAGTCAGAAAGAGGATGAACAGAAAAGTGAGCACCTGATTGCACAGTGTGTGTGTGTGTGTGTGTGTGTGTGTGTGTGTGTGTGTGTGTGTGTGTGTGTGTGTGTGTGTGTGTGTGTGTGTGTGTGTGTGTGTGTGTGTGTGTGTGTGTGTCTGTGTCTGTGTGTGTCTGTGTGTCTGTGTGTGTGTGTGTGTGCGTGTGCGTGTGTGTGTGTGTGTGTGTGTGCACGCGTGCAGGCGTGTGCATGTGTGTGTGTGTGTGCGTGTGAATGCGCGTGTGCGTGTGTGTGTGCATGTGTGTGTGTGTGTGTGTGCGCGTGTGTGTGTGTGTGTGTAAAGGATGGGATCAAAGCTCCACAGATGAGCATGTGTGTGTGGGAGCATCTGCACAGCACTGCCCCTGAGCTGTTCCGGCATCAGCATCAGCAGACTAGAGAGGTGAAGAAGAGACGAGAAGAGAAGAGAAGAGAAGAGAAGAGAAGAGAAGAGAAGAGAAGAGAAGAGAAGAGAAGAGAGGAGAAGAGAGGAGAAGAGAAGAGAAGAGAAGAGAGGAGAAGATGAGAGAAGAGAAGAGAAGAGAAGAGAAGAGAAGAGAAGAGAAGAGAAGAGAAGAGAAGAGAAGAGAAGAGAAGAGAAGAGAAGAGATGATAAGAGAGGAGAAGAGGAGAGGCGAGAAGAGAAGAGAAGAGAAGAGAAGAGAAGAGAAGAGAAGAGAAGAGAAGAGAAGAGAAGAGAAGAGAAGAGAAGAGAAGAGAAGAGAAGAGAAGAGGAGCACTGAGTGGGTTTCCGCAGACAACTGCGTCACTTTCAATTATTCAGCATCGCCATCAGGAAATTTAAAAAACTCTATTACTTCTCCTTCCTCCCCTCCTCCTCTCCACATCAGGTATTATTTTCTCCCTTCTTGCCCCCTGCAGATGAATTGCACTTATCTTGAGAGAGAGAGAGAGAGAGAGAGAGAGAGAGAGAGAGAGAGAGAGAGAGAGAGAGAGAGAGAGAGAGAGAGAGAGAGAGAGAGAGATTGCTGGAAGTGTGGACTTATTGTCAGGAAGGAGGTTTCTCTTCTTCCTCCTCCTGCCTGACTTGGTACAGATGTTGATGAGAGTCCAAACACCCCCCCCCCCCACACACACACACACACAATCTCTCTCTCTCTCTCTCTCTCTCTCTCTCTCTCTCGCTCTCGCTCTCGCTCTTGCTAACCCCGCTCTCTCTCTCTCTCTCTCTCTCTCTCTCTCTCTCTCTCTCTCTCTCTCTCTCTCTCTCTCTCTGTGCATGTTCTGTGTGGGTTTTTAAAATTCACAATAAAACGCTTTTAAAATTCAAACTCTCTCTCTCTCTCTCTCTCTCTCTCTCTCTCTCTCTCTCTCTCTCTCTCTCTCTCTCTCTCTCTCTCTCTCTCTCTCTCTCTCTCTCTCTCTCTCTCTCTCTCTCTTTCTGGTTTGGTCTATCAGGGGCAGTCTGGAATACTGTGTCGCCCCCATGCCCCATCCTGTCCCATCACAAGCACCCCACTGTTGACCTTTCCAGAGAGAGAGAGGGGGGGAGCTGCAGAGTCCTATTCCCAAACGCAGGTAGGGTAGAGTCACTCTTCAGGCTGTCACTGGGACTGCTCTGCTCGCCAGGGTACAGAGCTGCACTACAGGGCCGACAGTGGGGGCGGAGGAAACAGCTGCACTCACCCACAACCAGCCAGCCCTTTTCTTTCTACCCTTTCTGCACTTTTACCCTCTCTCTGTCTCTCTCGCTGTCTCTCTCTCTCTCTCTCTCTCTCTCTCTCTCTCTCTCTCTCTGTCTCTCAATTCAATTCAATTCATAGAAGCTTTATTAGCATGACAAAAAAAAATATTTCGTATTGCCAAAGCTTTGGTTGAAGATACATTGGTAATGACATTGTAATAAAATAAGTATTGAATCAAAAAAACAACAAATGAATGCTTGCAATTGTATTGCTTGCAATTATATTGATATCAGCAAGAAAAGAAAGCAAAAGGAAGTCTGTGTGTGTGTGTGCGTGTGTGCGTTTGCGTGTGTGCGTGCGTGGTGTGTGTGCGTGCATGGTGTGTGTGTGCGTGCGTGCGTGCGTGCGTTTGTCATCATGTGTGTGTGTGTTGTGTGTTGTGTGTGTGGTGTGTGTGTGTGTGTGTGTGTGTGTGTGTGTGTGTGTGTGTGTGTGTGTGTGTGTGTGTGTGTGTGTGTGTGTGTGTGCGTGCGTGCATGCGTGCCTGCACGTGCGTGTGTGTGTGCGTGTGTGCGTGTGCGTGTGTAAGTGTTGTGCACATATGCGTGAGTGGGTGTTTATGTATATGTGTGTGTGAGTGTGTGAGTGTGTTTGTATGTGTGCTTGTGATGATATGTGTGTAAGGTTTATGTTACATGGTGCATCACTGAGGGGTCACTCCTCTTTCTGTCACAATTATAAATATAGTTTGCAGCCATCATTATGCAATCCGTTTCCTCCCCTAATAAATATCTCATTTTTTCTGTGTCATTAAGTTTGCTAAATTTAGGGCTCTCTCTCTCTCTCTCTGTCTCTCTCTGTCTCTCTCTGTCTCTCTCTCTCTCTCTCTCTCTCTCTCTCTCTCTCTCTCTCTCTCTCTCTCTCTCTCTCTCTCTCTCTCTCTCTCTCTCTCTCTCTCTCTCTGCTGATGCATTTTGTCTGACCACTGGGAAATCCCTTATATGGCAGATTACCAGTCCAGGCATGTAGTAGGCATCTGATTAGGGCTATTGGAAAAGTTGATGGCTCATGTTATGTCAAGGCCTGGACCAGGTTTTAGACTTATTGTGCTCTGAGATAAAACAATCCGCATTGCATTGCAATCAATATAGCCTATTCATATTTCATTTTTCATAATACATTCCTTAACATGTATTTTGGCCTTGATGGTATTTAAGTTAAATCAGACATGAACAACAAACCTCTTACCTGTTATCCGTCTCTTTCATGCTTTGTAGCATAAAAATGCGTTCACAAAGCTCTTCCACTTTGTACGGTCAGTGTAAACAACAAAATAGGAGGTTTATTGAAGGAGTTATATAGCAGTGTCAGAGTCCTTGTGTGTCTCTACACATCAATGGTATGTTGAGGTGTTGATGAATTGCCTGTTTCTGTGTCTGTCTCATGTAGTCTATTTTGCCTGATTTTTTTTCAGACTGACAGACAGGAGAACACCAGAAGACAATAAAGAGTGGCATTTTTGTGAAAACAAGACAAATGGGCTCTGGACCACCCGCTGACAAGATGGATCTCATCGCATCTCATTTCAACTCATCAGTGCTTGATGGTTGAGAAGCTGATTTTGTTTCTCCTCAACAACTTCTAAATACTAAACACACTATTCTGAAACTGTAAAAAAAATCAAAACATTCCCATTTAAAGTTATTTTTCTACTTTTCGGAAGTAACGAGCATCCACACAGAGCTGTCTGTCTTCTAAGAAGGCCATGAGTGTATGAATTGAAACTTATAATATTGTACCGGAAAAGCTTTTGGGAAGCTCCACACAGTGAATAGATGCAGGGAAGCTGACAAGGGGAGACAAAGGGGTTAGTTTTCCTGGGCGCAGGGAGGTAGGGGACACAGAATTGGGTTCCTATTACATTGTAGGCCTATGTATTGGGTGGGGGGGCCCTTCTAGATGACTTGTCCTGGACCCGAGCAAAGCTGCCAGCGGACCCTGAATAGATGAATCAGAAAACAGCCAACGATGGCGTGTCAGTGGAGAGCAATAGCTAGCACAAAAACGTAATTAGAGATTTTCTGTCCAAACCAGAGAGGAATGGCTCGACGTGCAGTGCAACACAACACCCCCCCCCCTTGTGTGATCGTCTATTCGCTCGTTCATTTATGTATGAGTTTACTGTTGTTGCAGACCACAGATGTGCATCAATATGCATTTATAATGTGATTTGGGGGAAATCATTTTCTGTTATGGCACCTAAATACATTGGGGCTCGTTACGGGGGCCTCATCAATTCATGCATACATTTTTTAAAAATGTGTTTTATTGTGATTTGCAGCAGTAGAGGAGAAACCAAGATCAGAGAGAAAAAAACAGTCTCTCTCTCTCTCTCTCTCTCTCTCTCTCTCTCTCTCTCTCATCTGGTAAATTGCTTTCCCTGTACGTTAACAACAGCCCTGTTCCACTTGCAAGAAACAAGATTCTCCCCCGCTGCTGTCTAGCCCATACCCAGAGAGGGAAAGGCAGAGTAGCGGAAGAGCAGAGGAGAAGAAAGATGGAGTGAAACATCGAGTAGGAGGTGGCGGTTGAAGGAGAGAGAGAGAGAGAGAGAGAGAGAGAGAGAGAGAGAGAGAGAGAGAGAGAGAGAAAGTGTGTGTGTGTGTGTGTGTGTGTGTGTGTGTGTGTGTGTGTGTGTGTGTTTGTGTGTGTGTGTGTGTGTGTGTGTGTGTGTGTGTGTGTGTGTGTGTGTGTTTGTGTCTTTCTGTGTGTGTGTGTGTGTGTGTGTGTGTGTGAAAGAGAGAGAGAGAGAGAGAGAGAGAAAGAGATAGAGATAGAGAAAGAGAAAGAGAAAGAGGAAGAGAGGAAGAGAAAGACAGAGAGAAAGCGACAGAAAGAGAGCTGAGAAATCAATAGAAACTTCATTACCTGCGGCCCGTGCACGGTAATCTCCTTGGCCGCGATGCGCAGCGCAGGCACCTGTTAGTAATGATCTCGCTCGCCGGCAAAAACAATGGCCAGCCCTAATCTCCATCCAGATGAGACCCGGCCAGCCACCGACCTGTGTGTGTGTGTGTGTGTGTGTGTGTGTGTGTGTGTGTGTGTGTGTGTGTGTGTGTGTGTGTGTGTGTGTGTGTGTGTGTGTGTGTGTGTGTGTGTGTGTGTGTGTGTGTGTGTGTGTGTGTGTGTGTGTGCGCATGTTTGTGTGTGCGTGTGTGTGCGTGTCTGTGCGTGTGTGTGTGTGTATGTGTACGTGTGTGTGTGTGTGTGTGTGTGTGTGTGTGTGTGTGTGTGTGTGTGTGTGTGTGTGTGTGTGTGTGTGTGTGTGTGTGTGTGTGTGTGTGTGTGTGTGTGTGTGTGTGTGTGTCAGCACGATGAGACAGCCACGGCATCTCTGCATCTCTTCTTTTCACACACCTCACTCGGCTTCACGAGGACACTGTATAATGGAAATGATTGTGTGGTGAGGTGTGGTGTGATGGCGGAGCTATACTGTGGGCGAACAGGGCATTTGCCCCAGGGCCCAGGGCACTCGTGTATTGGTGGGGCCCACACTGGGGCAAATGGCAGGTAGGCAGGCTTGGCCTGTCGTATGGGGGGCCCTTGAGTGTTTTGCCCTGAGGCCCTGTGTGCAATGGTTCCGCCACTGGTGTGGCGTCTCTCTTGAGCAGGTCCGCTGACAGCTTTCAGGGCTGGGCCCAGGACGAAGTCATCTGAAAGAGACCCCCCCTCCCCCCATCCATCCCCCCACCCAATACATGCAATGCTATGAGAACCCAATTCTGGGACACCCTCCTTATCGGCCTGGGACAACAAACCCACTTGTCCCCCGTC
>NC_085868.1:30279094-30281594 GCF_034702125.1 Engraulis encrasicolus
ATAATAACACACAGGTTTTGTATAGAGCTAGGCAATGGAGGGTTTATGTCCATGTCGATATGGAGCGCTTCTCTGTGGTGGAGAGATAAGCAAAGCCACAACAGCAGCGGAGGTGAACTGCCTTCGGGGTGAGAAAATCCAGAGCATCCTCTTGTGGCAGCCAGCTCGGTCGAGGAAGGCCGTCGAACAAGCAAGTTCAGTTCCATTAATGAGGGCCGTACCATGGCGGTAGGGCACTCATCTACTATATGCGGCCGACCCGGGTTTTGATTCCAGCCCGGGTCCTTTGCCGGCCCTTCCCCGCCTCGCTCTCCCATTTTGCTTCCTGTCTTTCCTCCACTATCCTGTTGTGTGAAAAAATAATAAAGGCTTAAAAAGCCCCCAAAAACACTTTTTTTTAAATTCCATTATTGAGCGACAAAGTGCAGGGCCGGCCCAAGGCATAAGCGAACTATGTGATGGCTTAGGGCCCCCACATCACCAGGGGCCCCTCATGAGCAGCAAAGTTCCATGTAGAAACCAACTGTACACCATTTCCCTAGTCCTATATTTCTTTCTCATGCACCCCTTACTGTCACAATGGAAACAGGAGCCACAGGAGCCAATGCCATTTTGCATGTACCACTTTTAGTTGTAAAAACCCTAAATGGCTTTCTGTTTGAGATTTGTTTTCTCCAAGAAGTGCAATGCGTGATGTGTACAAGATCTACAGACAGCCTACCAATGTCCTTAGTTCCCAACCCTCACTCTTGCAAGTAAATGAAGCTTATGAAGCATCCGATGCTGAGTAGGTGGTGGTATATGGGGCCCCCAGATGAAATTTTGCTTAGGGCCTCATAAAGTCTTGGGCCGGCCCTGACAAAGTGCCACAGACAGGATCGAGGAGACGCTGGTTGAGGGAGTCAGCCTCAACCAGACTGTGCCACCAACGAGCAGCAAGATGCCATGGCCGGGACTGCGAAGACACCAAGGCTGAACAGAAGAGACAACACAGGGTAGATCACGGACTGCCTGGGTGGGTCTAGGTTAATACACAACAACATGAGGTCCAGCTCAATGAGTATTTTTTAAACTTCATTTGTAGAGGAGTCACGTGATTTTCAGCATTAACAAAACCTGTAGCTTTGAAGCTTTCATTTGGCAAAACGGGGGGATGTATTGCTTGTTACTGCTTAGAACCAACAGGATGATATGAAAACATTTCCCTAGAAAGACTTGAAAGAGCTGTGACTCAACACTAACACCATGCTGTGTGCACTTTACTTTGTGTACGCCTTGTTGTGATCTATGAGTTAGTTTATAAGTTTAATATGCTTATCGGTCTACAATGAGGCATGTTTCATTTAGATTAGTTCCTTCTGGAAGACTACTGCATTGAGCAATTCACATGAAAGTTTTTTTTTTAAGTCCATAATTTCAACCCTACCATTACTATTCTGTTTCATCTCCCTCGTGTGTGTACTGCTTTTGGGCCAAGCTGAGGGAGAAAGCTTGCCAGGCTGCCACCACAGTGCCTCTGCTCAATTCCATTTCTCTAAGAAAAGTAGATTTTCACCGAGTGATTGAAACTGGCTGGTGCATCAGCCTAGGGAACAGCTATACACAAGCCCATCCACCAAGTTTTGGAACAAAAATTGACTAGAAGGGATTTGATCTACGGTAGCAGGGCCACGGCATGCTGTCCTGGACCCAGGGAGAGAAGGGGCCCAAAATTGGGTCTTCGCCTATGCATTGAGGGGGGGGCCCTTTTCAGATGGGCCCAGTCAATATTGTCAGTGGCTCTCTGTATGGTACACATGTATACAGCATGCAAGGGCCAACAAAACAGTGTACTTTCATATAGCCTACGCTACGTATGTCTTAGTCACATACAAAACATTCATTTCTATTCAGTTGGCCAGAAATACGTATGCAGTGGCTGCATTATGACTTTTGTAAGAGTATACTGTAGTTCTCCGATGAATGAATGAATTGCTGGAGGGCTTACAGCAGATCTGGCTAAGACATAAACCTGCTTCACTAAAATAAACATGCTACATAGGTGTTATAAGTATTCATATGTTCCATGCAAAACGTATAGTTAATTTATTTCATGCCGGCTTTGCAGATGAGATTCAGCAGTGTAGATTCAGCTGTGTTAATTTGACACTCACAGAGTAGGACCAAAACCATGCGTGTTAAAATTCAACCCTCCTGGTACTTAATTAACTCTGCACAGTTTACTGTGTTGGTTATCCTATGAACTGCCGCAGGGTTTATTGCAGAGTTGGCTAAGGTATACAGAATAGCTAATCCTGCCAAAGGTAGGCCTACGCAGGGCAGTTGACGGGGGGGTGGCTGACAAAGGGGTACATTGGCCCCAGAATCGAATCCCAGTTACATTGTGTGAATATGAAGTGGGGCCCTTTTAGATGGTTTTGTCCTGGGCCCAACCAAAGCTGTCAGCGGCCCTAGGCCTACGTACCATAGATGAAAACCTGTTAGTAAAACAGCCTCAAGG
>NC_085868.1:30284094-30299094 GCF_034702125.1 Engraulis encrasicolus
AGTGAGGTCTTGAATCCCCCCGACGCCAATTAAGATTGACCTGCAGGACACCGTCGCCGTTGAAGGATTACTGGTTTATTCCTAATCCCCAGATTAAGCCACGCCATTATTATATTACCCAAACAATATGAGCAATTTACCCACTTTGTATCGAACATGACAGGACCGCTACCGAGGCTGTGTCAGTCAATACAAGGCTGTGTGCCACATTGCAAGGCAGAGAGGAAAGGAAAGGAGAGGAGAGGAGAGGAAAAATCTGACAAGTACGCAGCACTGTTTGTTTATTTTCTGATCCCGAAACAGCTCTTGTGTTACTGGCATTCAATTTAGCAGGTCTTCTTTAAAAAAAAAAAAAAATGCTGGCACCATGACTAATTTCATTTGAACCCGTGTTACCTCGAGCCCCGAGGAGGAGGGCCTCATAGTAGACTCAATCAAGGCTTCGCTTGCTTCACATCGATTGAAAATCCCCAACGCATCACCTTGTTGCCTTCGACTGATTACCACAATTCGTCCACCTCAAGCGGTTCTTGCCCTGCTCCTAATAAAACAGGTCCTAATGTCTTCCATACTGGAGGCCCCGGCATATTGTCTGCATGTGTATGAGTCACTTATCGCTAATACGGAGCTCAACACCCATGCTTTGAGTTGCATGATTTTGCATATTTTGCGATATAAAAGGCGTCGATGCATCATTGGCTGATCTTATGTAATGCCTTTCATCGCATTCATTCCAGAAATTCTCAGAGCCTTGAGAAAACAAAGGAGGGCTTGCGCGGCAAGGGATTACACGTTCTATACATAGCTATTAGCGATTCATCAATCTGTTATGATTGTGTGTGTGTGTGGGAAAGAAAGAAGAGAGAGAGAGAGAGAGAGAGAGAGAGAGAGAGAGAGAGAGAGAGAGAGAGAGAGAGAGAGAGAGAGAGAGAGAGAGAGAGAGAGTTGCATGTACTTGCACTTAGATTTAGAGAACGTGTATTATGCTGCAATGGGTGTAGGTGATGAAACAATCTTCTAGAGAATTCCACTGGATCGAAATGCATTTGTGCCTTTCTTTTTTATCTGTATGGCCTCCTTCCCACACAAACAGGTGTGTAAATACGCACATACATACACATACACATACACATACACATACACATACACATTCTCTCTCTCTCTCTCTCTCTCTCTCTCTCTCTCTCTCTCTCTCTCTCTCTCTCTCTCTCTCTCTCTCTAAGTATGCCCAGTGGGCTATGCGTTGTTGCATACAAATATTCTCATTTTAAAATGACCCGATATTTGGCCCCATGTCATCACAACAGTGCCAAGGTGACACCATAGCAACACTAGTAGCATCAGTTACCAAACCCCATCAGCATCATTTAGAGCCTCATTTACCAAACCAAATCAGTAAACAAAAAGAAGCAACAAAAAAAAATCTGTTGCTCCTGCCTTTCCTCCTCCGCACACAGTAAAACAGATGGTGAAAACGTAATTCTTCTTCTATACTAAACCTCTCGATTGATCTCTCACACAGAGAACAGATGAGCGCTGCAAGGCACGAAGTTAACTTTGCTATGTTTGGGTGGGGGGGGACTAAATATCTCCTTTTTCCTCCTGCCTTCACAGAGCACATGGTACAGGGCAGGCAGAGCAGTCATCATCAGGGCCTCTGGCAGCATTTTGCCAGACCCAGGACAAACGTCATCTTCATGGGCCACCAGCCCACTGCATACAATGTATGTAATGGGGCCCAATTCTCGGCCCGGGACAACTGCTCCATTTGTCCCCCTCTGTCGGGATGGTACTCGTCTTCGCGGCTTGCTTGGAGGGCTTAATCAGGACAGATATCAGGATATGCGTCATTACGGATGATGTGTGAGCACTGAATGTGTGACTGCCGGTACAGCAACAGTGATGCTGCTTAATTGCTGCGTGTCACTCTGTGTGTGGAGTGTGTGTGTGTGTGTGTGTCTGTGTAAAGTGTTTGTGCGCATGTGTGTGTGCTTGCATGCTTTCACACTGCCTGGGTTTATCCCAGGTCCACGTGTGTGGTGGGATGTGCCATGTGTGTGAGTGTGTGTGTGAGTGTGTGTGTGTGTGTGTGCGTGTGCGTGTGCGTGTGTGCGTGTGCGTGTGTGTGTGTGTGTGTGTGTGTGTGTGTGTGTGTGAGAGAGAGAGAGAGAGAGAGAGAGAGAGAGAGAGAGAGAGAGAGAGAGAGAGAGAGAGAGAGAGAGAGAGAGAGAGAGAGAGAGAGAGAGAGAGCGAGAGTGTATTTACATGTTATGTGTGAATGTGCACATTCTCTATCTGTGTGCTTGTACAAACTATGTCTGTGTGTGCTTGTGTGTGTAATGTATGTGTGTGGGGGGATGGATGCTCCTCACCCAATCTTCTCTCTCACAACAGCCCACAATCTCACCATGCAATATGTTAGCTGAGACCGGCCGCATCTGTCACCGCATACAGAGGCACACACCACAGATTAGGCCAGCTAGGCTGATTGAAGTTATTGAGAGAAGCTGACCTCTCGCCCTTATCTGGCCCCCTTTTTCCCACTTTGTGCCTGCCTGCCCTCTCTCTCTCTTCTCTCTCTCTCTCTCTCTCTCTCTCTCTCTCTCTCTCTCTCTCTCTCTCTTCACATCTCTGCTCCTGGGTGGTAATGCACCGTGCAATGAGATATTTGCAGTCAGTAGAAGTCAGAATGTCGTATGGGCGTATGATCTTTCTCTGTGCTAATTATTATCTATCAGAAACCTGTCTTTCAAACACGATTACATAAAGTACTCTGGGTGATCCGATAATGCTTTTTGCTACGGGCTTGCCCTTTTTTTCCCCTCATGGAGATAAACACGCAAAAAGTTCCATCCAACTCGCATTATGCTGTGTAACGCCGCATTATGTAATAACGGTGCAATATGTAATAATGTAACAAATTATTACATAATGCGGTGACAATCGCCGCATTGTGTAATAATTTACGCATTTCGTAATACATTTCTTGAACGCATTTCGTAATAACTTTTTTCTCATCTTGTAATAAATTATTACAAAATGCGAAATGTATTACGGAATGCGGCCGCAACTTTTTTTTTTTGATGGAAATGTAATAACATGGTGCATTATGTAATAAACTATATGGATATGTATTTTCTGCACTTGGATTCACTAGGCACAACACACACATAGTCTCAGTGACATGGTAGTCACTGCCCTCTCTCTCTCTCTCTCTCATTCTTCTCAGTTCTCAAACTGCTCGAGAGTCGCGAATGATGCGGTTAAAACCGTTAAGAAATCATTTCACAACGTGTTGTGTGCAACGAGGCCAGCGAATGTCTCGCACTTTCTGCTACATTACACCAATTTACAGCGACATTAAATATGTGGCGCGAGAGAGAGAGAGAGAGAGAGAGAGAGAGAGAGAGTGAGAGAGAGAGAGAGAGAGAGTGTGTGTGTGTGTGTGTGTGTGTGTGTGTGTGTGTGTGTGTGTGTGTGTGTGTGTGTGTGTGTGCGCGCGCGCACGGAGACAAACCTGGCCCATATTGATCTTAAGCCCCATCTTGGCTCTTTGGAAATATTCTTACCATTACAAAGGCTATTTTAATATTTTCCCCCAAACAACATGAATCAAACCCCAGGAAAAGACCAACCATTATAAGTGACTCGTGGGGAGCTGTCCATGCTGGTGGTGCTTAATTTTTCCCCGATATTTGCCCGTGGAGTAGTGAGTCTTTCATGTCTGCCTACATGACCTTGCGCGCCAGGGTCTGGTGCTTTTTGCTTTTTAGCACCCGAGAAAAATGCCACTCTTGTTAAAAATGACATAGGTATGCTTACGTCCTATTCAATTCAATTTCAGTCCACTGTTCAGTAGGCCTATTAGGCTGCAATCAAATTCAATAGCCTATGCTCATCCACATGCACGCGAAAAGCAATAACCCAAGCGGCGGGACTAATTCGATTATATTCCTTCCAAAAATGTCCGAACGTCACAAAAATCAGTTATTTGCATTGTCCGTAATTATACCAAACAAAAAGGTATCAATAGAACAAATCAAATCTTCAGTTTCGATAATCCACGTTACAAATCCTCAACAACAGCAAGCCATTCCATCTCTGCTATGAGGCAGGCAACGGAACAAGTGCAGACAGTAGGCTATATGACCACGTTGATGCTGCACGGCTTGAAAGGATTCTGTCTAAATTAAATATCTTGGATAGCCTATATAGACCTAGGCCTAACTAGATTTGTTGCAATACAGATTCATTTTCTATAGCCAGAAGTGTTCCGTTGGACTGACGAAACCGAACACGATCAAGTTTGCAACTTCTTTCCCTCATGCGCTGTCCGTCAGCACCACCTGTCATTGGACGTCCGATTAGCTTTCATTACGTGCTGAGGGAAAAACTCTCGCCATTAGGCCTATGTGAGTGCCTATGCACTGTTGTGAGGGATATCACCAAATAATTTAGATAAAAGTCAGAACATTATTTTGGCAATGAAAGGCACACAGGTGGCTGGAAGCTCAAGCAGTCTTCAGTCTGTTCATTTAAGTTTGTTGGGTGCTCTTGGATATCGGGTATCAGTTCATGTAGAGAGAAGAGTTCATCCAGGCACTCCAAAATAAGGTGTCCAAACGGGAAGTTACATCAAAAAGCCTTAAATGGTACTGGGCTGGGGTTACATTAAAAAGCCGACATGTTTCGACCTCACCAGGTCTTCATCAGGGCTACGTTCACAATTGAAAAGAAAGGCCTCCCTTAAATAGTGACATCACCACATGTGACCCATTACGCACTACACACATTTGCGCACACCAGAGAAAACAAAGATTAAAAAATAGCCTGGGGTAATAAGTGATGCCACAGAAAAAATGACCAGAAGTACAAATAAGCATCACAAAAAACAAGTAAAATCAATATCCTCATTTAGACCAGGATAGCGCATGGCATCCAGTTGGTGTATCCAAAAAGTCTCCCTCTGATTAAGTCTTTTTAGCCTGTCCCCACCCCTCGGAAGAGGTTTGATATGTTCGACGCCCTGTATGCGCAGCATCATTTTTACCATGGTATTCATTGATATGTTTCGCCATGGGATAGTCAAAATTGCCCACTCTGATAGCATATTTATGTTCTGCTAGCCTATCTCGCATGCGCCTTTTTGTGCGTCCGATATAAAAGAACCCTTCAGCGCAAGGACAAGTTAGGCGGTATATGACAAATGTAGAATTGCAATTGATGAAATCTCTCTGTCCATATTCTCTCGTGGTTTTAGTATCCACAAAAGATTTGGCTTGTGTAACATTTGGGCAGTGGGTGCAGTTCATACATCTATGAACTGTCATAACAAATAAAGGACGGGACTGCTGGTGGCGATGATGTTTCTTTTTGGTCAATAACCTGTTGCGTTGTAGGGAGCGCGCTTCACTGTATGCGTTTTGGATGGCTTCCTTGGAATATTCATTAACTAATATTAACTTTCTGGATTTGACGATATATAAAGACGCGGAGGGACAGCTGCACACCACCTTATTCAGAAAGGCGACCTCTCGGAACACCATTCTGAGAGCGGATTCATTCCATCCCCGCATCTCATTAGAAATATTCCACACGGCCAATTCCAGAGATTAAGGCGTATCTGTGATATCGAAAATGATTTTCACGAGCAGGCCGAGCTGATGGAGAAAAGATTCAGTGATAGAGCCTATCACCCTGAAGCCATCCAAAACGCATACAGTGAAGCGCGCTCCCTACAACGCAACACGTTATTGACCAAAAAGAAACATCATCGCCTCCAGCAGTCCCGTCCTTTTTTGTTACGACATATAGTAGGCTACACAAGCGACGCGGATCAGGCAAATTATTAAGAACAATTGGTCCATTATTGAAAGTGATGCGCAACTACGTGAGGTGTTCCCAGAACCACTCATGGTCTTTAAAGAGTGCACCCAGCGGAGATAAATTAATGCGCTCTCACCTACAGGTGAAAAAGAGAGAAACCTGGCTGCGTAAACCCATTGGCACCTATAGATGTATGAAGTGCCCTCACTGCCCAAATGTTTCACAAGCCAAATCTTTTGTGGATACTAAAACCACGAGAGAACACGGACAGAGAGATTTCATTAATTGCAATTCAACATTTGTCATATACCGCCTAACTTGTCCTTGCGCTGAAGGGTTCTTTTATATCGGACGCACAAAAAGGCGCATGCGAGATAGGCTAGCAGAACATATGCTATCAGAGTGGGCAATTTTGACTATCCCATGGCGAAACATTTCAATGAATACCATGGTAAAAATGATTCTCTGCTGCGCATACAGGGCGTCGAACATATCAAACCTCTTCCGAGGGGTGGGGACAGGCTAAAAAGACTTAATCAGAGGGAGACTTTTTGGATACACCAACTGGATGCCATGCGCTATCCTGGTCTAAATGAGGATATTGATTGTACTTGTTTTTTTTGTGATGCTTATTTGCACTTCTGGTCATTTTTTTCTGTGGCATCACTTATTACCCCAGGCTATTTTTTAATCTTTGTTTTCTCTGGTGTGCGCAAATGTGTGTAGTGCGTAATGGGTCACATGTGGTGATGTCACTATTTAAGGGAGGCCTTTCTTTTCAATGGTGAACGTAGCCCTGATGAAGACCTGGTGAGGTCGAAACATGTCGGCTTTTTAATGTAACCCCAGCCCAGTACCATTTAAGGCTTTTTAATGTAACTTCCCGTTTGGACACCTTATTTTGGAGTGCCTGGATGAACTCTTCTCTCTACATGAACTGATACCCGATATCCAAGAGCACCCAACAAACTTAAATGAACAGACTGAAGACTGCTTGAGTTTCCAGCCACCTGTGTGCCTTTCATTGCCAAAATAATGTTCTGACTTTTATCTAAATTATTTGGTGATATCCCTCACAACAGTGCATAGGCACTCACATAGGCCTAATGGCGAGAGTTTTCCCCTCAGCACGTAATGAAAGCTAATCGAACGTCCAATGACAGATGGTGCTGACGGACAACGCATGAGGGAAAGAAGTTGCAAACTTGATCGTGTTCAGTTCCGTCAGTCCAACGGAACACTTCTGGCTATAGAAAATGAATCTGTATTGCAACACATCTAGTTAGGCCTAGGTCTATATAGGCTATCCAAGATATTTAATTTAGACAGAATCCTTTCAAGCCGTGCAGCATCAACGTGGTCATATAGCCTACTGTCTGCACTTGTTCCGTTGCCTGCCTCATAGCAGAGATGGAATGGCTTGCTGTTGTTGAGGATTTGTAACGTGGATTATCGAAACTGAAGACTTGATTTCTTCTATTGATACCTTTTTGTTTGGTATAATTACGGACAATGCAAATAACTGATTTTTGTGACGTTCGGACATTTTTGGAAGGAATATAATCGAATTAGTCCTGCCGCTTGGGTTATTGTTTTTCGCGTGCATGTGGATGAGCATAGGCTATTGAATTTGATTGCAGCCTAATAGGCCTACTGAACAGTGGACTGAAATTGAATTGAATAGGACGTAAGCATACCTATGTCATTTTTAACAAGAGTGGCATTTTTCTCGGGTGCTAAAAAGCAAAAAGCACCATGGTCAGACCCTGGCGCGCAAGGTCATGTAGGCAGACATGAAAGACTCACTACTCCACGGGCAAATATCGGGAAAAATTAAGCACCACCAGCATGGACAGCTCCCCACGAGTCACTTATAATGGTTGGTCTTTTCTTGGGGTTTGATTCATGTTGTTTGGGGGAAAATATTAAAATAGCCTTTGTAATGGTAAGAATATTTCCAAAGAGCCAAGATGGGGCTTAAGATCAATATGGGCCAGGTTTGTCTCCGTGCGCACACACACACACACACACACACACACACACACACACACACACACACACACACTCTCTCTCTCTCTCTCTCTCTCTCTCTCTCTCTCTCTCTCTCTCTCTCTCTCTCTCTCTCTCTCGCGCCACATATTTAATGTCGCTGTAAATTGGTGTAATGTAGAAGAAAGTGCGAGACATTCGCTGGCCTCGTTGCACGCAACACGTTGTGAAATGATTTCTTAACGGGTTTAACCGCATCATTCGCGACTCTCGAGCAGTTTGAGAACTGAGAAGAATGAGAGAGAGAGAGGGCAGTGACTACCATGTCACTGAGACTATGTGTGTGTTGTGCCTAGTGAATCCAAGTGCAGAAAATACATATCCATATAGTTTATTACATAATGCACCATGTTATTACATTTCCATCAAAAAAAAAAGTTGCGGCCGCATTCCGTAATACATTTCGCATTTTGTAATAATTTATTACAAGATGAGAAAAAAGTTATTACGAAATGCGTTCAAGAAATGTATTACGAAATGCGTAAATTATTACACAATGCGGCGACTGTCACCGCATTATGTAATAATTTGTTACATTATTACATATTGCACCGTTATTACATAATGCGGCGTTACATGCTGTCTCTCTCTCTATCTCTCTCTATCTCTCGCTCTCTCTTTGCTGAGTGTTATTCACTCGCACACTTTATTGTACTCCATTATTTACTGTCACTCGCGCTTGTTTTTTATGTAAATGGGGATTACAGTAATCTGTGAGATGAGGGCAGAGATATTCTCTCCTCTTCTCCCCTCCCTCGCACTCATCCTGTTATTCTGAGCATATCCGCGCGCCGCGCGCTGATTAATGCAGTGCCTGCGAAT
Source organism: Engraulis encrasicolus (assembly GCF_034702125.1). Classification (NCBI taxonomy): domain Eukaryota; kingdom Metazoa; phylum Chordata; class Actinopteri; order Clupeiformes; family Engraulidae; genus Engraulis; species Engraulis encrasicolus. The sequence continues at coordinate 30,292,792 of NC_085868.1, forward strand.
GCCTCGGAGATGCTTCGCGCGCAGCCTTCGAGCATTGACGGCTCCTCTGACCTTATTTAACTTATTTTTGTTCAATTCCACTTAGCATCTCTCGCGTCTCCTTTCCATGGCCGTTCCTCTGGCCTTAACAGTTCAAAGCCGGAATACTCAGATAGGACCGTGCCTTTGAAGTGGATGATAGTGCTGCTGCCTTGCCTTGCAGCAAGGGACCCGGGCATTCTTCAAATGATCTTCCGTGTATTTCACCCACGCTTGCGCTTTTTACCTTCTGATGCACTCTCACATTTCTCATTACACGGTCACAGCGCAGAAAGAAATGAGGCGGACATACCGGTCTGCTTTCAAGATTAATGAATGTCTTAAACAGTCCAGGGGCACGCGAACTCAACTGATTTATTGGTAGCTCCGGAGATAACACGTAGGATAACACTTAGTAACTTTTGGATATGCCCCCCAACCAACCCAACCACACGTGACGTTTTACGGTCTATGTGGATAAACATCTAACTACAGTGGTCTAGAGTTTTCAAGAGACTCTGAGAGGGAAAAATAAGAGTCTGTTTGATGTGTGTAAATGATTAGAGGAATCCTCTGTAGCTATATCTATAAAACGAGAATACCCGACTATTTTTTTCCATTAGGTTATTGGTTAACACAAAAACATACAGTAGCCACACACCAAGAATTGAATAAACAACAATAAAATATACATAGCCTACCCATACATAAAACATTGCAGATACAAAAATGTGTAATTTCCACGAATGTGAGAACACTAAACCAGAGCCATCTAATATCAGAGTTACGCCACTCCCATAGACCTCTATGGACCAATCTTTCCACAGCAATGGCGGCTCTCATGGAGCCTCACGGAGAGTTAACATGGAAATCCCCATTGACTTTAGTTCTATTAGAAGTTACTTAGTTCCAGGAGGTGGCGGTATAACACAGAAAATGTGGTAAAGGTCATGTAATGTGTTTGTACTTAATCTTTGTTTGGTATGTGATGGTTCTGTCTTAGTTTCCAAGAACAGAAGTTTACTGTTAAGAAACATTTTAATCAACGCGAATCACATCACCAACCGACTTCCTGGTCCCCGGTTTGCGCAACTCTGTTATTAGATGGCTCTGCACTAAACTATTTATTGTGTAAATGTAGGGTGTACGTCACAGCTGAATGGACGAATGCGGGTGTGAGATTAGCAGTCGGGGGCGTGTTTGAGAGCTGCTCGGAGAGTTTGCGGTGCAGGGCTCTCAGATGCAGAGGGCGAGTTGCCACAGCCGGAGCTAAGCGCTGCTTGGCGCTCAGGATGCGGCTTTATACTATGTGAGTGCAGGTGGGACGGCCGGTGCGACCGAAAAAACCCAGCGACTGCGGAGAACGGAAAACATGGTCAGCGGCAAGCGAGTCCACCGCCTTATATCCAGAGGAGAGATACAGGTCCGTAGCTGTCTCGGAAGAGCTCAATAGTTTTGTCCGTGAGGTCTTGGAAGCCATCACAAGTTGCCTATCTTAATATACTTTACGCAAATTCTTCATATTTATTTTTTAATAATTCATAGGATAGACATAGCCTATAAATGGGCACATTATGTGTCTTTTATCTGTTCCATCATATGCTATTTGTAAAGGAGAAGCGCAGCTTTGAACAGAGATTGAATGGATTACATTTTCAAGTTGTTGGCTGCCAGCTGCTTTATATTCGGATTTGTTGTGTAAAATGTACGTGTGTACCGTCTGTGGGAGACTATCACTCCGAAAAATTTATATATATATATATATATGATAATGTATGTGTGAAATGTGTTCTTCTGATCTTCTGGGTTGTAACTGGACTATTCTTCTCTTGCTGTTGTGTCCATTCCAGGGTTTGTGCGTTCTCCTGCTTTACACCAGCCCTCTGTCCTGCTTTTCAAATTTCAGCCCTCTCATCTATAAGATAAAAGAAGGCTCACCCAAGGGGACTCTAATAGGGGCCATTGGAGCCGACCTGCATTTGGATTTCTCAGTCGATCCTCCCCTCTTGTTCAATCTGGCGCAGAAGAAGAGCAGTGTGGCGCAGTATGTGGAGCTGAACAACACTACCGGGGAGCTGTTCACGTCGGCCGTGCCGATGGACAGAGAGAGCCTGTGTGCAGAGCACGGTGAGGGTCACCACCAGAGCTGCTCGCTGCCGCTGGACGTGTTCATCCTGCCCCAGCAGTACTTCCAGCTGGCGAAGGTCAGGATCGTGGTCGAGGACGTGAACGACAACCGGCCGCGGTTCCCCTCGGACGAGATCCGGCTCACCGTGCCCGAGAATGCGCCAGTCAACGCTCGCTTCGCCGTCGAGCAGTCGGCCGTGGACCCGGACCTGGGCGTGAACGGCGTGCAGACCTACTGGCTGGTCAACGACTTTGGCGTGTTCACGCTGGACGTGGAGGAGAACGAGGGGGGCGAGCTCACGCCGTTCCTCATCGTGACGGAGTCTCTGGACAGGGAGCAGCAGTCCGAGTACGTGACGGACATCATCGCGGAGGACGGCGGGACGCCGCCGCTCCTGGGCACCGCCACGCTGCGCATCGTCATCTCTGACATCAACGACAACTGCCCCAAGTTCAGCAAGTCGCAGGTGAACGTCACCGTGTACGGGAACGCCACGCGGGGCACCCAGCTGGCCCGACTGCACGCCTACGACCCGGACCAGGGCGCCAACGCGCAGATCACCTACACCTACAGCGAGCGCATCACCACGGACACAAGAAACCTGTTCCACCTGGACGCGGCGACGGGCGTGATCAAGCTGGCGGGGAAGATTGACAACGGTAACACTAACAACGCCAAGCTCTACAAGCTGACCGTGCTGGCCAACGGCCCGGCGTGCATCCCTGACGTCGCCACGGTGACCATACACATCATCCGGGTGGTGTCGGGGCCGCCGTTGCTCGCGCCGCGCTACATTGCGGCCGAGCGGGACGGCGTGGTGACCCTGAAAGAGTCTGAGCCGGCATTCACGCCCGTCGCCTTCTACACGGTGAAGAACGCCGACCCGCGCCAGAGGCTGGAGTGTTTGCTTGAAGGGTTCGGCCCGTTCAGACTCACGCCTTACGAGCGGGTGAAAAACGAGTACCTGCTGGAGACCACGGAGGCGCTGGATTACGAGACGCAGCAGGAGTACGAGCTCACCATCGTGGGCCTGAGCCCGCACGGCGTGGCCATGAAGACGGTGGTGAGGGTCCAGGTGGAGGACGAGAACGACAACGCCCCCGTCTTCAAGCAGTCTCTCTTGGAGATCTTCGTGGAGGAGAACAACGCGCCCAACACCTTCCTCGCCAAGCTGCAGGCCTCGGACGCGGACAGCGGCAGCCGGGGCGAGGTGGTCTACCTGCTGGGCTCCGACGCACCCGGCATGTTCCACCTGGACCGCCAGACCGGCGTCCTGACCGTCGCCACCTCCCTGGACCGGGAGGAGAAGGAGACCTACCGCTTCATGGTGCGGGCGGTGGATCGCGGCTCGCCCCGCAAAGAGAGCATCGCCACCGTCATCGTGACCGTGCAGGACCGCAACGACAACAGCCCGCGCTTCATCAACAAGGACTTCACCTTCTTCGTGCCCGAGAACTTCCCGGGCTTCGGCGAGATCGGCGTGCTGTCGGTGACGGACGCGGACGCCGGCGAGAACGGCTGGGTGGCCCTGTCCATCCTGAACGGCAGCGACATCTTCGTCATCGACACGGGCCGCGGCGCGCTGCGCGCCAGGACCTCTCTGGACCGCGAGCAGCAGGGGACCTACTACCTGTGGATCGAGGCCGTGGACGGGGGCAAGCCCGCCCTCTCCTGCGTCACCATGGTGACCGTGCTGCTCCTGGACGTCAACGACAACCCGCCCATCGTCCTCTTCCCCCAGTCCAACCAGTCCTACATGCTGGTGCTGCCCAGTACCCTGCCGGGCACCTCCATCACCGAGGTGTACGCGGTGGACCGGGACACGGGCATGAACGCGGTGATCGTGTACAGCATCGTCAAGCGGCTGGGCGGCGGAGAGCCGGGGTCCTTTGACATCGACCCCAACACGGGCAACATCACCCTGCGCAAGACCCTCAGCGACCGCGGCCTCTACAGCCTCCTGGTGAAGGTGAGCGATCACGGCCAGCCCGAGCCGCTGCACGCCACCGTCATGGTCAACCTGTTTGTCAACGAGACCGTCAGCAACGAGAGCTACATCCAGAGTCTGCTCTTGCGGCAGACCACGGTGGAGATCGAGGACAGCTCGGCACTGCGGGAATCCCGGCAGTGGATCCCGGATCGGCAGGTGTTTCCCTGTCAGCCGGTGTTGATCGGGCTGTCGGCGACCTGCCTGGGGCTTTTCATCATGGTAGTGTCACTGTCGGTGTACGTCAGCTGTAGAAAGCTGCGGAAGCATAAAAAGAAGCGGCTGGGAGTGGAGATACCCTTGAAAATGAACGGTGACATGCAAGCAGTGGACCGGAAACTCATGGAGATTTCCAACATATGACTTTTTTATGTGCCCCATCCCACCCCTACATCCTGCATAAGACTGCTTCACAGTTTACAAAAAAAACAATACTGGCAGAAAACAGAAAACGGGAACCAAGCAATTTTAATGTCACACTGCTCAAAGTAAAAGATTGGAATTATACTCAATCACACTATCACACACAGAGGACTCCTAGTCCAAAGCCTAATCTGTATATATTGTAAATAGAATGTTTTATAATTTTATGAGAAAAATCTTTTAATTTTAAAAAAAATATCTTAAAGATAAACTAATATTTTGACATGAAAAACAGAAGCCTGTATTTGTCTATATGATGAACGCCTATCCTTTTTTTCTGTGGATAAAAAGATGTCGCGGTGTTCCCTAACACTGATATGAATTTGAAAAAAGTATGAATATATTCAACTCAAAATGAGATCAGGATGTCTTCAGCTACTGAGGAAGTTGTTTTTTATACTAGTCCACACAAATCTCTCCCCTGCTGTTTTCCAAAAGTCCAACAGCAATGACTACTCTGCTATCGTCACAAAAAGGCAAGTGCTATTGTACTGTGATTTATTTTTTTCTCTCAGGTGTTAGAGACATTTTTTATTTTATTTTATTTTTTTCCCACAATGCAGTGGACTGCAGTGCTCAGAGGGACAGACCCGTGCAGTGCATCCCTGGCTGACTGGCTGGCATGCAAAAAAAAGGCCCTGAGCGTGCCACAGTGCTGTGCTATCTATGTGCAGGACAGCTGGCAGCTTTAGCCAGGCCCAGGACAAAGTTGTCTGAAAGGGCCCCCAAACGCAATACATTTATTGAAATTTGAGGACCTGTTCTGAGCCCCTTTCCCTGGGCCCAGATTAAATGACCCCTTTATCCCCCGCGCCCTGTCAGCTTCCCTGGTTTTGTGCTATGAGCTGCTGCTGCTTCTGCTGCTGTTGCTGCTGTTGCCTGTTCCCTCATTGGTGACTCAGCCAGTTGGTTTCGTTATCAAGCATCCTGCCAGCTTTATCAGACTGACCCACCACCACCACCACCACCAATCCCTAAACTCCCTCCCCTCCCCTGCGCAACACCCCACCCCTACCCCATCTTTTTGCCCGTTGGTGAAGTTCCACTTTCAAAAACACAAAGACGTGGCTATGTTTGTATGTGTCAATGGAGTTATGTATGATTATTAAAAGTGCTTTATTTTCATACTAACAACAGCCCTTCTGTCGTTTCAATGTGATGTGTGACCAGCATAATAACGTGCTCTCATTTGATGGAAGTGTATCGGGACATCTTAAGGCTTCAAGTAGGCTACTGCAGGCCTATGTATGTTGCATTGCTGTTTTTTTTAACTTTCTGAAGATATGCGGATGAAAAAAGCATTAGCTTGTGAAATGCTTTGTCCCAGTCTTGCAGATTTGCATCAGCCACCATACTGTCTTAAGAACTTGCAGATGAAAGACTTCGGCTGAATTTCCCAACATAGATTTTTAAGGGTCACAAAAGAACTTGCATGCGTCTGATACGATCTTGAGATGCGGTAGGCGGATAGAAGTGAATCTATATCTACTTAAGAGTGTATTCATCACTTATGGAGATGAGTTTCTTTCTTTTTTTCTTCTTCTTCCTCTTCTTCCTCCTCTGCCCTATCTTGCTGACGCTTTTCACCCCCCCATAAAAAGAGATGAGGCCCGGCATTATGTAGAACTCCAGAAGTGGGACTCTCCGGAATTGCTTTTGTTTTGGAATTCATTCAAATTCAAATGGAGCGCCCGGCACGCTCCTATCATGATCCCCAGGGTTTTGTAAAAAAAAAAAAAGAGCGCGA
>NC_085868.1:30304094-30316594 GCF_034702125.1 Engraulis encrasicolus
TGTAAGCACAAGTGTATGCGTGCGGGTGTGTGTGTGTGTGTGTGCATGCGTACGTGCATGTGTGTGTGTGAGCCCGTCCGTGCAGGCATGCGTGACACAGACGTGTAATTTTGTGGTATTGAGAAAAAAACACCACCATGGAGATGAGTTATGTCAGGCATTTTCAAGTGTAATCTCTCCTGTTGAATCTAATGAGGGCAGACCCATTGTTTCTCGACATAGATCAAGGTGCTTTCCTCTCTCGCGCGCGCTCTCTCTCTCTCTCTCTCGCTCGCACACACACACACACACACACACACGCATGCACGCACACACACACACACACACACACACACTTTCATCTATAGATGGTCACAGGACCAAAGACAGACACACACACACACACACACACACACACACACACACACACACACACACACACACACACACACACACACACACACACACACTACACACACAAATGTACTTGTTCCCCTCTACCACCTGCTGCCGGCTAGCTTGCTTGGCTGGCTGGCTTGTTGCACAGCACAGGCTGCTCTGGTTGCTCTTTGCTCCCCGTGTCACCCTGCTGTGGACCAACATAAACAGTAACACTAGCCCTGTGGCCAAGCCGGCTTAATTACACCCCGCCACAGTGATGGAGAGGCTCCGTGTGTGAAATAACAAATAGGCCTTGTCTGATTAATAAAAAAAAAGAGAAAAGAGACCCACCCGGGGCCAGGGCCTCAGCTCACTGTTGTGTTGATATGAGCTACGTAGCCGTCTAGCACAGCTACGGAACCCAGGGGCGTAAAGTATACCCCCGCAGCCCCCAGCGAGGAAGGGGGGCCCATACGAGGCGGGGGGCCCACATGGGCCCTTGACAGGAAAACACAGGCCCCCTACACATGATATTATTAGGCCCTCTTTTTTCGTTCAGAGGCCCATTCTTGGTAGCTTGCAAGGGGGCCTGAAGTACTTGCGTTACGTGAGTACAGCTACCAAGCCATTACAATGCACTACAATAGTGCCTCAAGGGGCTATAGTTAGGAAGAGGGTTTATAGGCTACTGTTAAAGTCTATTGGTAGCTCATCTCGACGAAGCAGCCCATATCGACATGACACCAGCCTGCACTCCTGTTTCCTCTCTCTCGCCACTCCGAAGCCTGCAGCAAACCTCAGTCCACATAAAGGGCTACATTTCACAGTGTAAATTCAACACTTAGAGAGTCAAAAGTAAACCGTAGACTAAATAAGAGTTTAACACTCTTCTAGGTTGTCGTATTGTTTAGAAATACGTATACTGCAAAATGTGGTGTTCGATGTAGCAGCTGCAGTTAGCTGACCTCCTAGCAAACCACTAGGGCAGTGATTCTCAAAGTGTGGTCTGGGGACCACTAGTGGTCCGCGACAGATTTCAGGTGGTCCATGAGGGGATTTCTACTTTTCCAAGACAAGCTAACAGTAGGCTATGTTTGTAATATTATTCCAAAGCTAAACATAGGGATCTAAATGTGAAAGAAAAATAAGCGATCTGCATCAAAAATCGGCAGCGTCAATTTAGCACCTGTCAACTGTTAATTCAGTTGACAGATGGTCCCTGAACATGTGTGGGGGGACAAAGTGGTCCTCGGTCTGAAAAGGTTTGGGAAACACTGCACTAGGGTGTCACATACTCTATGCTTGTTTGTTGCTCACTTGCTTTGTTGTTGTTTTTATTTATACTGTTGCAGTGAAATGGTGACCTGACTCTGTGTGAGGGTGTAAGGGAGAATATTTGATACATTCATTACCGTTTTGTTGGAATCAGCACTTCACATGATATTATCAGCTGATAGCAGATACTTTTATGTCACGCAAACAGTTAAGTGCGTGAAGTGTCAAAGAAAGGGTTGGTTTTATCTTCAGTCTCCATCTACATTCCATTTGCGGTTTGTTTCATCTTTTGTGTTGTTGAATGGTACAGTATGCCTCAGATGTCAATGGAGCAGAAAGTGTTTTTTTTAACAATCACGATAGAAGAACTATGAGGGTTTGTTTCACAGCTACACACAGTGTTGCCAGATGTACGATAATTATCGTATTTGTACCATCATTTTGTCCTGTTTGTCCTCTGTACGATCAACAAAAGTTGTCATTCAACTCATTTTGATGCCTTGAAACAACAATTTGAGTCCTGTACGATCATTTCTTCCCAAATATCCCCCAAAAACGATAATTTTGAGGTTTTGGAATGATAATTCAGTGTTTTCCATCTGGCAACACTGGCTATACAGAAAATGAAATGTGATTAGAACTATGTCAAGGATAACCCATCTGGCTTTGTGCCGAAGCAAAAATCAAAGGATTGTATTTTTTTTCCTATTAAAAGTGGGAATCCTGTTGAACCAATGTGCATTCAATTCACCTTTTTCTCAGCGGCAATCAGTCTGAACCCCCCCCATTTGAATAACTTGTTTTGTTCTCCTGTGCTGTATCAGTGCTCCGTGCTGTAAAAATGCAACCAGATCCACGCAGTGTGACTCACACAGTGTAGTAGATCAAGTTGTTTTGCATTTGGAAAGTAACAAAAAAAAGGTGCATTTAAATTGTGGAGCCACAGGTGGTTAAGCAGCAGCATTTTACTGCCAAATGAACACGCCGTGCTCTCACACTCCACCTCGCACTCAGGCTCCATTACCAAACAGCACGATCGCATCTGCATGCTAACAACACAATTCCCACACAGTCAGACACACACAAAAAAACAAAGTGTAAAGCATACCTGTCTGTTGTACATAAGCTGGCACTCACAGGTAGACACACACGCACGCAGGCGCGTGCACGCATGCACACGTATGCACGTATGCGCGCACACACACACACACACACACACACACACACACACACACACACACACACACACACACACACACACTCTCTCTCTCTCACACACACACACACACACACACACACACACACATACACACATGCACACACACACACACACACATGTGCGCGTGCACACACACACACACACACACACACACACACACACACACACACACACACACACACACACACACACACACACACACACATACACACACACACACACACAGACCAAAGTGTAAAGCATACCTGCCTGCTGTACATATCCACGGATCATGTGGTTGCACCCACTATTTAATTCATGTTGCTAAGGCTTTGTAAGTAATATTTCTCATTTATAGCCATATATAGGCATAGCCATATTCCAGAGTCGTATTTTCACAATATGTCCGTGTGGAAGTGTGCAGTAACAATTCATACTTCGTGCCAAAAATGGAAAGTGTACAATTCACAGAATGTGAAATTAGACAGAATGCCTACAGCATTCAAAGGGGCCATTTTGATGCAGGCAAGTGAAATGAGACCAGCAAATGGTAAATGAGCTACGGTACAATATGACAATGTCATATTAAATCAGGTAGAATGGCCACAGGCCCCTTCCCCTCGGATTAAATACCTCCGGCAGCATAACATGATGCCTGTTGACCTCTAATTACGGCTCATTCATGTCAGATGGAACTTCTTCCAGGTCACACCCTCTCAATCTGGAAACACAACATGAACTTTGGTTGACTCCAAGTACAGCCCTTGACTTACATCTCACTCTCTCTCTCTGTCTGTCTTTCTTTCTTTCCTTCTTTCTTTCTCTCTCTCTCTCTCTTGCTCTCTCTCCAACACAAACATCCACTTACAGTCACTGACACAGACATCAGAGAAACACAAGGCAAGCAGGCATGCATTCACTCACACACACACACACACACACACAGACACACACACACACACACACACACACACACAGACACACACACACACACACACACACACACACACACACACACACACACACACACACACACACACACACACACACACACACACACACACCTTCGTGCCGCTGTGTGGCCAAGTCAGGAAATTGCTGCAACAGCCTTGACCCTCAGTCCCAGAGCTAAGACTCCTTCGTTGGAGGTAAGCAACAGATTGCTTCATGCAGACTGCAATCTGCCAGGCATCCCTCCTCTACAGCAGAAAGACGGTTCCCTATCTCTGTTATGTGTTCATTTGGGGTTTTATGAGCAGCCATAGGAACTAATAGCCATCCCCTTTCTACCCCCTCACAACTCTGTCTAAGAGTGCAGTTTCTGTCCCCCTTCTCCCCTCTCTCTCGTAAAGCAGAGTTTATTTATTAATGAAGATGGGTACGCCGATCTGTGTTGAAGAAGCTCAACTGCATCTTAACAACATCGCTATGACATTACAGAGTCTTAAGTAACAAACTGCTTCCCGTTTCTTCCCACTCGCACTTCGGTCACACTTCAGTTCGTTCAGAGTCAGCCTTGTTTGTAGTGGGGGGTCCCGCCCTCACTCTGATTCAAAGGGATTTTTTAAAATATATATACTCTTTTTAGGGCTTTTTTGCCTTGCATTAGTTCACTCTCTGAAATTTGGATTAAGCATGTATGCATGCGTGATCGTGCCGCTCTTGCAGGAGAGTGGCTGTCCACGCGGTGGACTGATAATCAAAGGGCTTCACGGGGTCCGCAGGGACCACTGTACTCGAGAAGCTGAGATAGATTACGTGGCGTATTGGACAAGTTCGCTGGCGGTGGTGCTGAAGTACTGCCATGGCTGAGAAATGTCTACGCAGCAAACATTCTTGAGCTGGGGAATACGGGGTGTGACTGAGAGCTCGGGCAGTATCTGCGCCCACAGATATGTGCGAATTCTGAGCTTACACCCCACGGCAGATGGTGGTAGAAGAGCAATGGAGCGAGGTGAACTGGAAGGAAGCTAGGGCAAGACACCTGACGAATCGATTGAATAGCGGCGGAAGGGAGGCGAAAGGGGAGGTGGTGGGTGTTAGCGAGAAAGAAAATTCTGACTGGAGACAGGTAAGCAGAGAATAAATGCTGTATAGTTAATTAAGGGGCGTTCCAAATTCCAGTGCGCTGAAATTCCACCAAATGACGGCAGAGCGGAGAATGAGATGCAGCTGGTTAAATGGGCATGCCTATCTTTTCGCGCTGAATTCAGGCGAATGACAGTTGAGTGGAGAACAGAATGCAGGTGGTAAATGAGGCATGCCAAATTTCATTACGCTTCTCTCGAACCTTCGTTTTTTTAACAAAACGCGCATTTGTCCCTGATAGGACAGTTAGAGATGATGGCAGGAAGCGAGTGGGAGAGAGATACGGGGAAAGATTGGCAAATGACTCGGGCCGAAATCGAACCCGGGTCGCCGGCGTAGTAACCCAGTGCCCCTACCGTTAGGCCACAGCAGGGCCTTAAAAAGGAAATTTTGAAGGGAATTTACAGTAAGCACTTCTCTCTCTGGACTTTATCGGAACACACTACACTTTCACGTGCAGCCGCAAAAAGTGAGTGTTACTGTAGGTGCAAGAACGAGTGGAGATGGTGGTGAAGCAGGGCCGCTAACAGCTTTGGCTGGGCCCAGGACAGAGTACTTAAAAGGGCCCCCGCCCACCCAATACATTCAATGTCATGAGGACCCAATTATGGCTCCCCCCATCTCCCTGGGTCCGGGACAACTGACCCTTTTGCTGGCTTCCCTGCGATGAAGGGGCTGGACTTGGTCATTATGATTTGGGTGTCAATTAGGTTTAAAACTGAGGCTGTGCGGTCGCGCTCAAGGGGTTAACAGCACAGTTATCCTCTTTGTGTCGCTTTTACTGAAGTCGGACTCCAAACCCTGTGTACAAGTAGTGCCTCATGTCCTGCACAAATGGAGCCGCTCCACTCCGGCAAAACCCCTTCTCTTTGGAAAGTGCTCACTCTGAAATTACACTCAATTATTAATGCCGTAGACAGCAGGTAATTACTATCAGTCATGGGCCGATCCCATTTCCAGGTTGGCTTTATTGTTCCTCCTATGCCTTGGATTCAGACAAACGCAGCGGCCCCGGCACCCACAATGGGGCCGGGTCTTGGGTTACCCGCTCGCCACGGCCTGGCGTGGGGCCCTCCGCACTGGCTGGTTATGACACTAAATCCCTCGCCACCGCTCACTCTCTATCTGTCTATCTCTCTCTCTCTCTCTCTCTCTCTCTCTCTCTCTCTCTCTCTCTCTTTATCTGTCTATCTCTATCTCTCTCTCTCTCTCTCTCTCTCTCTCTCTCTCTCTCTCTCTCTCTCTCTCTCTCTCTTTCTCTCCTGCCACTTCAATAATGCATTATGATATTATTCTCGTCCCTGAGAGAAAGAGAGAGACAGAGAGCGAAAGAGAGAGGGGGGGGAAATCTCAGTCTTTGATCCAATGGGGTCTTTTCAGTGCTGTGATGCAATAAAACTTAATCCAATCCAAGCCTTTTGATCCTCATGTGGATTATGTTACTTTTTTTATTTTGCTCTTTCTTTAGCATGCTCTCTTTCTCTCTCCCCTTTCCTCCCTCTCTTTTTCCATGCTTACTGTTACTCTTACGCTACACATACACCTACACTCTTTCACTCTCCTGTCTTGATCGTTCACTCTCTCACTCTCGCACTCTCACCTCAAGAGCAGGTGCAACACATACAAAACATATATTTCTTTAGCATTAGTCACTCACTTCAAGATATCATCCTAATTTTTAACATTCCTTTCTACTTTGTCTTCTTCTGTTCCCTTCACCAGAGTTCCACTCAGTGACACAACACTGCCGTGCAAACTCTTACGTCTGACCTGCAGAGCACCTTTCTATGGGGACCCATGCAGGGACAAACAGGTCACCTATCCCGGGCCCAGGGACAGAGAGGGGGTACAGAATATCTACGTATTGGGTTTGCGGCCCTTCTAGATGACTTTGGCCCTGGGACCGGGCAAAGCTATCAGCAGCCCTGCTGGACCCATGCAGGCTGCACACAGCCTGACTGCCTGGCACGAATCCCTTGTCTGTCTCACATGGACCATGAAGAGACATGACATGTCAGGACCTGACACGACCCAGGGCAGGGGTTGCTTCATGGTGATCAGTCAGTCAGAGTGTACGGCATCTGCAATTGATGGGCCCTTTCCAGGATTACATTCTAAAAACCCCATGGAATCAGCGAATAGATAGCATCAATGACAAAAAGACGATTACTTTTTTTTCCTCTCCACCCTCCCTGTCAGCGCAATGGGAATGAGACGTTTACTGTACATACAGAAATGTTTGCAGTGTTGGATTCAAAACTTAAAGACACAATTTATCTTCGAGAGCACATTTGGTTCCAGAGTATTCTCTTAAGTGTTATATTTTTTTTTACTGTGCAAGCACGAGGAACTCTACCACCGGTTGGGACTTTATAATAGTAATTACAGATGTAGTCCCTGAGGGATATCACTGGCTTGCAGATTAGTGAGAAAATGAATTACTGTCTAGAGTCCATAGAGAGAATATGCTAGTCTGGAAGGAGCGGTGGCTTTTCTGGCTGGTGGTGGTGGTGGTGAGGGTGTAGACTGGTGGGGTCTGGGTCATGAGTCACCAGCAGAGCTGGACTGGGGGAGAAATAGGACCCGGGCACTTTTGACTTAAAGGGCCTCCTCATAATTAGCAGAACTGAATCACCGGTGGGCCCTGCAACCTTGTGGCCCTCTTGCCCCTATTTTCAGTACATATAGGGCCCACAAGGGTGCAGGGCCCACAAGGGTGCAGGGCCCACCGGGAAATGCCTGGTATGCCAGATGGTCAGTCCAGCGCTGGTCAACAGTCCGCCTTGACTCTCTTTTTTGGGTGGTGGGTAGTGGTGGTGGTGGTGGTGAGGAGTGGGTGTAAACTCATGGAGTCTTAGTCATGGGTCAGCCTTGACTCTGAGACCTACGATTCCTTCATTGGAGGGAAACAACAGATTGTTCCATGCAGACATCAATCATTCAGGCATCCGTCCTCTGTCACAGGCAGGGGTGCTGACAGGGGGGGGGACAAAGGGTACAGTTGTCCCGGGCCCAGGGAGAGAGGGGGGCCAAGACTGGGTCCTAACTAGTACATTGTATCTATTGGGCTGGGGGGCCCTTTCAGATGACTTTGTCCTGGGCCCGGTCAAAGCTGTCAGCGGACCTGGTCGCAGGCATACTGTACGCAGGAGAGAGCGCTCCCTATCTCTGTTATGCTGTTACAGTTTATAACAGTAATTACAGATGAAGTTCCTTGGGGGCTGAGGGATATCAGTGGATTGCAGATCAGCAAGAGAATAAATTGGTTTCTGAACTCTGCAGGCAAAATCTGCACTCTACTGTAGAGTCTGGGAGGGGTGGTGGTTGTGCTGGGTGGTTTGGGTGGGTGACCCATGGAGTCTGGGTCATGCATGGGTCTACCAGGGAGCATGGATCATTCTGGCTTGATCATCCAGCCATTTTTTGCCCCAGTCCTACCCTACGCTCAAGGTCAATTTGGTTTCTGCATGTTGCTAGCAAGCAAGTACAGTAGACAGCGGATATGAGATAGGAAGTCAAAAAAGAATGGAAATTCTTTGAATTATTCAAAACAAGGGCAAAGTATGATAATTATATGGCGTAGAACAACTGCATTAACAACTGAAATTAACAACTTGTCATGATATAGGTTGATTTATCACTAGCTAGGTAGCTAACATTCATAGCCAGCACTATTAAGGTATAGCATTATAAGTTAAATGAACATGTTGCCAGATTTCTACAGTAATAGACTCCCTTATACATGCAAACATGTTTGCGGGCCCAATGTGTTTTGCAAAATATGTGCAAATAGTTTACACTTCTATATTCACCTACCTGCAGTCTGAGCCTTCGGTTCAACAATCTCTCTGGTCTGATTATTCAGTCTAAGTTTTTTTTTTTAAATCTGGCTGCATAACATTACCAAAGTGATGCCAGTTCTGCAAACACCTGCCAGATTCCCAATTAGAGCCAACTTTTACAAGTGGATGCATTAACGACTTCAAAAGTGGCCTGTGGTCATTACAACAACAAAAGGCTCTTCTTGACCTCTGCCAGACTTTTCACACTTTTCAGACAAATATCATGATGGATGTGTAATACTTGTCACAAGTCATCAAATTAAAGATAAGAGTATGTGTTTTTTTTGTTTACTTACAAAATGGATGCCACCCATTCACAAATGTTATATTTTTCATTACTACTTTCTAACACCAAGTATTCATCATGATTGGGAGAATTATACTTTCATAAATAAAAAAGTGGATCGTGTTCTTGTCTGCCATTTTGAATTTCCAGTAATATACATCTTTATCTGCAAAGCGTACGGTACTTTTGATAGACTATATTAGTTTATTATTTCATAAATATTCATGTGCAGCATAGTTGCAATGAGAAGCATAGTTGTAATGCCTACTCTGACCACAATGCATACTGTTAACAAAGCATTATAAATCTGGGACTGCTTTAACCAAGACATTCCTGGACTGTCCAACCCCAGGCTTTAACCTGTCACCTCATAGCGCTCATTGTGTTATGACAGCCATGCTAACAAGCGAGCTAAACGCCAAGCTATTAGCTAAGTCTGTAGGCTATCCTTTTGACAAATTGGTGGGGAGGTACTAACTAACACTCAACGTTGAGCTATGCCAGCAGAGCAGATATCCATTGGCAGTAAGCCGTTGACATCCAAGTGTTACACTATGCCTCTGGACAGTCAATGAGGACAGACTGTTCAGAACGCAGGGACACTGCGATCTCAAAATGTCCTCCTCAGACACTAACATTTCAAAACACAACTGAAATGCAGTATGTGGTCACAACATTATAGCTTATACTCTGTGTACACATATCTGAATAGAATACACTACTATCATAAAAAAACTACTATCCATTAAATATTACAGCATGTTTAATTAACAAAGAACAATGTATATACAGTATACAGTGGGAGTGTGATGTGACGTTCTTGGAACTTATAAATAATGTGTTGCTTCTATATATGCCATAAGGTTAAGACGTGTGCTTCCATGACTCATGCCTTCGCCGCTAACCATTCACCGAATATAGACTTGATTCTTACTTCTCTCTCTCTCTCTCTCCCTCGGTGGGGTCATAGAGAGGTAATCAACCATTCAAACATAACACAAGGTCATGACTTTCAATTCACAGGAACTAACATTGCTGTTTACATGGGATAGGCACACTGTCGCACACACTACACACTGTGCAGTCGGGCCCTAAGTGCATTATGACACAAGACTGAGCTAACCTTGAGCGACAAATCGTGTCGCATCAGATTAATCAAAGTCACACCGCACGGCTTTCTCCAGAGTCCCCTGATACTTTGGGGCTTGTGCGGTAGAAAAGGTTCCCAGTCACCTGCCAAAGCCGACGTCTCTAACTCTAACCCTGACCTTCAACAGTCCGACAGTATCTGCTACAAAAAAAGAGGGTCCCTCATGCAATGTCAGAAAAATTGCACACAGGGCCCCAGGGCAAAACACTGACAGAACCCCCCCATACGGCATGCCATGGTCACAATCAGCCACCACCTGTACAAGAGGGTCCTGGGCCCTGGGGCAAATGCCCTGCTACCCTACCGCCCACCCCCATCCATAGCTTTGCCCCCTGCCCGCATTTACCACCACTCTTTGTCTGCTCTGGTCTGCTTGACTTTTGCGCAGCTTTGTTTCTGCTTGACTTTGGGGCAGCTTTGTTACATAGAGGCCTCGGGGGAGTGGCAAACGTATGCCGGCCCCATACTTCTCACCGACTACCTGCTGTTGTGAGAAATGAGACCCTTCATCGGTCCGGCAGTGCTGCCCCACCCACCCCCACCCCTAACACTACTCCCCTACCAGAAGTTGTTTGCCTCTTTATTCTTCTTTTGACTTCTCACTGGGGTCTCTCACTGCACAAGAAGTCTCACAGCAGCGTGTGTGAGAGCAATGCTGCCTCTGATTCAGTAGACGATATATAGGCTATATGGTGGCTGACAAGGACAGTGTTAATTCAACATTTAGAGAGTGCTCCAGGGCCAAATGCACTATAGATGTTAAATCGACTCTCGAAGTGTTGACAGTATGTCCGTATGATATATGATATATGATTTTTAAAAAGTGTGGCTTTGAACACAGTGCAAAATGTAGTATTAATTCAACATTTAGAGTAATCTGTGACCAAGTACAATCTATTCTAGAGGATGATGAATTGACTGCGTTGAATTAGTGTTGGATTAACACTGAAAAGTTTTTTTGTGTACAGTACATGAGCAGAATATGCACAACGCGCCTATTTATAAGTAACTATACAGAGTGATTCTCTCTGAGAATTCGATTGCACATTGGCTCCTGACGAAAGGCCATAAGCTTAATGAACTCTCTAAGTGCTGAATTAACACTGCAAAATTGTCTGTATGCTACCAAAGCAGAACATGCATGCTGAATTTCTTATCAATAGTAGAATTGGGACTATACGCATCATCCCTCAATCAGCTTGCAGGTGCATCACATAACAGTGGGACAGACATCACTGGAAAGGAGAGGCTGCAGCATACTGCAGCTAGTTTTCAAGACTTTATTTTGTGCACACACCCAACTAACGTTTCGGTGTTGCTACACCTTCTTCAGAGTCAAGAGATAACAAGAGAGAGAGAGACACTTTTTAATAGTTTGTGAAAAGTTTTATTTTTAAACCCCTTAAGATGCGGCTTTATACATTTGTTGTTACCAGCATGGTAATGACCAAGTCGTGGTGCATTACTAAAGGGCCTGTGTTGTGTCATAGTATTGTAGTGCTATGGTAGTTACATTTCAATGACTATTACAGAGTGCCACTGGAGGTACGGCGCGCATTAAGGGGCTACATACAGAGTAATAGGTGATATGTACTATATACTGATATATGACAACACATTTTAGGCTACAGGTTTTTGGGGGATTTTTTTTAACTGATTTTTTGAAATCATGGTGGCCACCTGTCGAAGGGCCATGAACTCTGATTGCTGGAGTGGTCCCCTGTCAGTCCTCCATGGCTCTTGACGGTGATTAGCTGTGATTGCAGGACAATCTCCATGCCATTTTCCCTCTCCACCTTCCACCCCCGTTCAGCCCGCATTAGGGAGAAGTGGTGGCCATAAGTGTTTTCAACCAACTGGGCTGCAATCCAAGAAAAATATAGAGATAAAAATACAGGCTACCTCCTTGCCTCGCTTCATAGTTTCCCATGATGGCAGGTCAGTTAGACCTATTAGGTCCAAGTGGGAGATTTGCTTGATGGGCTGCATTTTTTTTTACCATTCTTGGTCTGAGATCTTCAGCTATAAAACACGAAAAAGGAGGGAAAGACATGGACAAAAAGTTCATGCTTATGTGAGGATCTCATGTCTTCCTTGTTTTATTATAGCCTATTCTAAAGGGGAAAAGTGAAGCAAAATCATTTGGAAAGATAGAAACTGAGGAAGAAATGGGTAAAGTGAAAGAGAAAAGCCTTATCTATCCAATCAGGCTCATGAGACACAGTGAAAGTGACCGATCCCGATCGATTGTTACCTTTTGTCATGCTGGCCTGGGGGGTGGCAAGGGGAGAGACTACTGTT
>NC_085868.1:30319094-30321594 GCF_034702125.1 Engraulis encrasicolus
AAAATCGCATTTGTTGACAACAGCCAAGCGATTACAGTTTGTTTCGCCAGTGAAGTAATGAAGAGAGAGACACGAGAGAGGGTTGGGGAGACAAGGGGTTCCTTCCTCGCGTGACACTATGCGTGGCTGTGCTTGGAGTGAGACAGAGGAGGTCCTCTCAATATTTTTGTCGCCAGTCGCCACTGTATATTTAGTTATAAAAAAAAAAAAAACAACAGTCAATTGTATAAATAATGGGTATGGGATATTATGTAGCCAGCAGGCTACTTTAATTTCTACCACAGCAACTTTCTTCTGATCATATGATTAACAACATGGCGAACAGCAGACAAGAGATCCTATTTGTGCAGCATCCTGATTAGTGATTGATGGTTGGGATATGTCATATTTGGCACTGCATCAAAGATTTTATCAACCATCTCTGACTGTAGCTTTATTCTGATCATATGAATTAGGCCTACTAAGCAAAGGGTAGGAATGTTTTTAAATTAATTAATTAATTAATTAACTCATCTTTGCTTTATTGCTATATGCCACATTACAAATGGAGATTTTCTGACAGCTTGACTTTAGCCTGATTGGGAAAATGCATTCTCTAAAACTCTGATGTGAGTTTGCTGCCAAGCCATTTGAACATTAACTGAGGTTTTTTTTTATATCAGGTTCAAAAACTTGATTGTGCAGGTCACCAAAGAGAGATCCAAGGCCAAGGAGGTACAGGTGATGAGAGAGAGACGGGTGTTCAGAGAGAGAGACGAGGAAGCACAGATGAGAGGGAGAGAGAAGGAGGTGACAAAGGAGGTGAACCAGTTCAAGAGAGAGAGTATGAAGGTGTCAGAGGAGGTGCAGCAGTTGAAGGAGAGAGAGGCAACGTAGGAGATGTAGCAGTTGAGCAACAGAAAGGAGGTGATGGAGGAAGTGCATCAGTTGAAGACAGAGGGAGAGAACGAGGCGAAGGAGAATCGGATGACCAAAAACAGGGAGAGAGAGTACAGAGAGACAGCGCAGGAGGCAAAAATGACCAGGTAACATACATAACTGTACATGCAAATACTGAAGAAAACTGTTTAGCCATTTAATTAATTTAGATGGAAATCTTGACCCCCCCAATTGTCAGCATAAAGTTACGCCCTTGTGCATGTGTGTCAGTGTGTGTGCGTGCGTGCGTGCGTGCGTGCGTGCGTGCGTGCGTGCGCGTGTGCGTGTGCGTGTGCGTGTGTCAAACCGATTCTCTTTAATCTTGCGGCTATTTCGAGGGGCTTTTCTGGCCTCTCACCCCTACCCGGACCCATCACCCCCGCTACCCTACTTGAAGAGGCTCCTGCTCCTTGGGTGGTGGCAAGGATGTGTGTGTGTGTGTGTGTGTGTGTGTGTGTGTGTGTGTGTGTGTGCGCGTGTGTGTGTGTATGTGTGTAAGTGTGTGTGTGGACCAGAGAGGGGCTGCTGCTTGAGACTGACCCACTTCTGCCATGGCCTATTGTTCATGCCGTGGCCCCTGTCTGGTCTGGACGTACACCACATAGTGCTGCCATTGTTGACAGCTCAACTCACAAAACCCTTCATCCCCCCCCTTCTCTCTCTCTATCTCTCTCTCTATCTCTCTCTCTCTCACACTCTCTCTCTCTCTCTCTCTCTCTCTCTCTCTCTCTCTCTCTCTCTCTCTCTCTCTCTCTCTCTCTCATCTACTTTCATGTACTGTATAAGATCTTCACACATCTATTATTGTGACTGAGCACTACAAGTGTGCGGTAAGCATGGAGAGAGAGAGAAAGAGAGAGAGTCTATCATGCTGGGGTTTGTAGAGGTTGACTGTAGGTGATCAGTGTCAAGCAATCAGCGTTGAATAAATGTAGTCAATGTTGCACTCGTAAATGTAGCCTATGGTACAGCTTACAGTGTATTGTGACGTGGTTATAAATAAACATACAGTACATGTGGATGCAATGTATAGTGAGTGGGATTACACGCTGGTTGATTGTGAGATTAAGATCATCAGTGCATTTGCGGTGCCGTCCAGACGCAGAAATTAATATAAGCCCTTTGTGGCGATTATCATGTTGTGGGGTTGAGGGCGGGGTGGGGGGTTGGTGTGCAGGGCAATGGTGGGCAGTGGTGGTTAATGGTGGCCATGTGGTGCGGTGGTCACGCTGCGGAAACAGATGTAGGGTGTCAAGGCACAGACGGTGATCCCATCTAAGACCCCCCCAACCCCCCCCCCCCCCCCCCGACGCTCCAGCATCCTCACTGATTGACCGTGTCAATGATGTACAGGAGGATATATCATCCAGCATTTGGCTGTGGTGCTGGAACGAATTCTCGTTGCATTTGGGTGATTTTTGTGTTTGCAACTGTACTGTAAATGGTCACATAGTAAGTTTCACAGAGTTAATTCAACACATAGAGAGCTCATTTAACATCAACTAGAATGAATTTGATTCCACAATGCTCCCTAAGTGTTGAATTAACACTGCCTTTTTTCCTGTGCTGGTATGTAGACGAG